>NC_086071.1:9002992-9358168 GCF_948474715.1 Cydia amplana | reverse complement strand
AGGCGCTCTGTACCCGACTAACTCTTGACACGGAAAATGGGAACTCAAACTTTGAATCTGTTCTACATTGAAATGGATTTCATGGAACTTTAATTTTGAAAGCCTCAGCTTAATATATGGAGGGTTTCAGTGATATTCATTATGCGCGATATGGCTCCTCTACACGATGGCCAGCGCCGGCCACTCCAAGGGACGCAGCCATACGGCAGAATGAGATAGCAATATCACTTGCTCTCTCTAACGCATAAATGCGTCGCTTGGAGTGGCCGGCGCTGGCCCATCGTGTAGAGGAGCCAATAGAGACAGGAACACGCGGGCCAATGTACGCAATTCTTCGTTCTTAGCGTCCTTCCTTATTTTAGCAAACAATTAGCATTGGCACAGAATAAATAATAGTACTAAGTACAGAAGACTCACTCTCTAACAAAACGCGTCTGTTACGATCAGCACAAATATGGCCGCTAGGTGGCGACAGCGCCACGTGCGGCTTATGGCTTTCCCCAAAATTGGGGCCGAACGGATGTACTTTTAGCTACCTGTAGCAAAGCGACGAAATCGCGGAGGGAGACGCGCCTGGCATTGGTTATAAAAGTGGCATTTTTGAAGTGAAAACTTCTTTAGCGGCGCTGGGCACTTTTAGAGGTGGGGAAAAAATTATAAACTCGAGACAGCGTAAGGCGATCACGTGACCGTAAGATTTAGATGGCCACTCATTTAGATGGCATTTAAATCAATAAAGAAAAACTCAATGACATTACATGAAAAAAACCGGCCAAGTGCGAGTCGGACTCGCGCACGGAGGGTTCCGCACCATCAACAAAAAATAGAGCAAAACAAGCAAGAAAACGGTCACCCATCCAAATACTGACCCCGCCCGACGTTGCTTAACTTCGGTCAAAAATCACGTTTGTTGTATGGGAGCCCCACTTAAATCTTTATTTTATTCTGTTTTTAGTATTTGTTGTTATAGCGGCAACAGAAATACATCATCTGTGAAAATTTCAACTGTCTAGCTATCACGGTTCGTGAGATACAGCCTGGTGACAGACGGACGGACGGACGGACGGACGGACGGACGGACGGACAGCGGAGTCTTAGTAATAGGGTCCCGTTTTTACCCTTTGGGTACGGAACCCTAAAAAGGTTCTAATCTTGTACGGGCTGAAATACGAGGATCTCACAGTTACAATATAACTTTATATCACTCAAATATAATTCAATGAAGCTACATCTTGATGAAATCGCTAATAAAAGTGAACTCTAGTACCGGTGAATAAAACTCAAAATATCATGACCAAATATATTTAGATGCGAGGTCTGCAAGGTAATTTTACAATTTCTATTCGAATTTTAAACAATTACGCTACAAATTTGAATTTCGAATTTTAAACAAGCTCACTGACTAGCAATTTCGGAACTAAATTTTTTCAATAGAAAGAAGGATGGGTCAATTATACATAGTGCTGCAGACATTTTGGACTAGTCATTGAGTTTACACTTCTGTCGGCACTCCCGGAGTGCAACCCGTTGTTTTTTTCCTATACTTAGCCTTGGTACGTTTTACAAATCGTGGTTTTTTTTTTTTTGAAAATGTCAAGTTCACTGTTCAGGGCGAACGACTAGTGTACATACAACTATCTTTATGGCACGCTAAATCCATCATATACTGCACCATTGAATAAATTAAACATAAAAAAACCTACCACTTCTTACTCACTTTGCTAACTTTAGGTACTTATATGTATATATTATTATAGTGAAATTACAGTGAGATAACAAAATAAATTCACGATAGATCCGGTTGTAAATGTGATTTAATATTTATTGATAAAATTTTACTTATTACTAACATTATAATAATTACATTTCATTATTTTAACATATGTATATTTTAATTATAAATGAAGTGTAACGACTGCGATGCGTGGGTTGCGAGGGCAGAGCGCGAGTTGTTTCAGCTGTTATTATGTCTGAGTTTCATTAAATATTTATTATCCAATGCGGGTAAAACGCAAAACTTGGGATTAATTAACTGTCAAATGAAAATGAAGAGCGTTTGTCTTATATTGGTGTGTTTATTTGACATGCTTTGCTTTTGATTGAGGCAGGTAACTTAAACCGGGGTGTAAAGAAACGATTTTCAACCTCAATGGCGATTTTCACCAATCATCCTAATGATAAAATAAAAAGTTATGACACCATCGTTTGAATCTTAGTCAGTACTTTAATTTTGCATTTGTGAAATTAATTTTTACCAACCTAATTGAGAAAAAATTAAAGAAAACTTCCTGTTTTCTCCTTAAAATGGAGTCGAATCACAAGAAAGGGATGAATAGAAATATTCAGTTTTAGTTGTCAGAGACAATTTGGTTATTATTATGTTGATACTCTATTGGAAAATACTGTACACGATGAAATTTAATCGGTGATTAGAGTTGAAATAAATATTATGGTGATAGTGGTGGACTGGTGTACGAACCACGCGCTTTGTTTGGGAATGAGTTTCTTGAGAATCTTGAGCTTTAATTTTTAACATATTTTATTTCCTCTCATAATCCGTTGTAAATTGTTGTGTATCAAAAATTACTATTACCTATGCCTATTTTTTACTTAAAGATGTATGCCACTCATGTCAGCGACCAGCTTATTAACTAAATAGATTAAATGGCTAGGCAACGCTAAAACAGATCAGACGCATAAAACAATCTATTCCTGTAATAAATCCGTCAAAGTTTTCGTAAATTGTGATTATTCTAACCCATTTAACCTTAGAATGGATAAAAAAACTCTTAATACCCACTTACGGCATCCAACCGATCATAAAGCACCAACTTTTGCACTGTCATTTTAATATCCGGAGACAAAGACTATTCTAACTTCTAACCGCGCAAACACTAAAAGAGCATATATCCATACGGGTTTTTATGTTACATAATGCCTTTCTGGAGCAAAGCGGTTTTATGAAAAAGGGTTTAAAAACGCAATTACGAGATGAAAGCTGTGTTTAATACTTTAACGTGCTCAGCGCAAACATGCAAAATGATATTAAGCGTTAAAATTACTCCATTAATGGGAAATCATACGGTTAGGCGAACTGGTACCGGAGCATGACCCGTACGATTATATCGGGGATTCCACTATTCCTATCTCTGTATTTTAGCGTAACAGTAAAGGAGACGTAATCTGGCTGTCTATTGAATAACGTGCCTCTAACGTCATTATGATTGCTTGTATCCTATATTTAACGGTTCATTTAGATGATGGTTTATTGGTTTTAAGGGGTGAAATAAAATGGCCCCTTTTCGTTTTACGTGTACTTCCTATGGGACTTGAGCAATACAACCAAGCTAACCAAGCTTCTTTTCCTATATCTCTGTTTTGTTGTATATAGTTGGTCAAACCAATTTGTCAGTAAGAACCAGGTAAACTATACTCATCCTTTTCTTTTGGGTGCTAGTACTAGTAGTACTAGTGTAAAACAAAGATAGTATGATTTTCTATGTATATTCTATGTGTATTCTCTGTCTATGTTTGAAATCAGACAGTCCTTTGACAAACTATAGTTCTTGTATGAATAAGATAATCTCTATGTTGCCTACGTAACATAAAGGTGACACGTTCGGATGTCAATTGCAGCTGCATTAGGGCTCATTTAGACGGTGCGGGAACTCGCATGCGGGTTTCATTACATTGCGTCATTTGATCGGTCGGCTGAATTGATGTAACTTCAATGGTCCGCAATGTAACTTAAATCGTATACGAGTTCACGCGCTGTCTAAATGAGCCCTTAGGGAGACGTTCGGATGGCAACGTTCGGTTCGGAGCCGCATCGTTCAATCCGTTGCTCATTTTATCTAGGAAATTGATATTAAAGCGGCCGCGTGTTTTAAGCTGCGGCGTGGATACATGCGTCACTGCTTTTCCGTACTGTCAGCGTTTTTAAGCAGCGGTGTGGTCGAACCTTTACTTCGGCGGCGTTGATGCCCCGCTGTATATGGTAATTATAGCGATAGTTTTAAGCCTAGAAAGGCTATATTATCAATCATCATCATCATCATACCACGCAGACGAAGTTGCGGGCAGAAGCTAGTCCTTTATAAATAGCCGCTGTTATTATTAGTAATGCAACTTTTTAAATGATGTTACCTCACGAAATTACTTTCTACAAGCGTAACGGAGGTTAACATTGTTTATTATTGTACACGTTTAACGCCGTCTCGAAGCTTAAGGCGGTAATCTCCAGCGAATGGAACACGTAAATATTTTAATTAACTAGGGAAAAGTGATGTGCCGCGTGAATATTCTCGTTTTGGCATATTAGGAGACCACCTAACAAGTAGGTATGCTTTAAAAAAACTGTGCGTGATTTCTTTGCTGGCAGTTCAAAGAAGAATTAAGTATCTGTCTGACAAGTTGAATAATATATAAGACTACCTATATATAACATTAATCTATATTTATGTATTAATGCCATATGTACTAAAGTATTAAATTATGTGGTAATCTGGGAGACCGAACTTTGCGCAGAAAACGTATAAAAACTCGAAAATACGCGTTTCACCAGCTAGATAAGACCTAGGTAGCTCAATCGACTTTCGCCCCCGCAAACCCCCATATAGCATATTTTATCGAAATCGTTAGAGTCGTGTTCGAGATCCCCGAAATATATAAATATATATAGCTGGATATAAATATACATACAAGAATTGCTCGTTTAAAGGTATAAAATATGTATGTTTTCTTTTGGTTTTTAAATGCACCGCCTACAATATTTTCTGCTTTAGGTTGACTAGTAGAGAATGCCCCATGGCATTAAGTTCGCCTTTTTGTATATTAAGTTGTTCTTTTGTGCAATAAAGTTTAAATAAATAAATATAAAAGTATGATTTTCTAGGTATGTTTTGTAAGGTATGTGTTTGTTGTGTTGTTAATTGTTTGTTTGTATTTACTAAATCTTAGGGAAGTTCCCATTTGTCGATTTACATAACGCGCCAGAAATAATTTCAAGACTGCCAATAATCTATTAAATAAGTAGTTTTTATAAACGCTTAGGTCGGTATCTCAGGTATCTGAGCCTAGCTTTTTGACTGAGGGAGAATAATGTGAAAGGTATCTCCTCCGTATTTTCTCTGAAGGCGCATCACTAGTACTCAATATATATACAAGTTGGGTTCACGGTGTATAAATATGCAACATTTTCATTATACAGTAAAAACGGTTTTACTGGTTATTAAACAAGAAAATGCTAAAATAGCAATAATCCCGAGTAAGAGATTAGTGTCTGTTAATCTCTGGAGAATGGATCAGCTTTATAGAGTTTTTAATGGATAGATGCCGTATAAGTAATTTACGCTTCATATTTTATAAAATTATTTTATATCCATCATTCGTATCCATCCAAAGGCGCTCTAGTTTTTTTACTAACATTTGTTTTAACACGTTCACTACGGCATCGGGTCGAATGTAACCGTTGTAGAACTTTCCTTCGGTGCGAGAGATAATTTGCTGTTCCGTACGCTGGTGCGGGATAGATATCTCTGGATGTAGCAAGAGTAAAAAAAGGATAGGTAGTGTTTTGACAATGTCTACTGGAATATAAGCAATATAGGTAATAAAATACGTATCGGTTACTTTCGACCCCATGCCGACCAGGGCGAAAAAATTTTTCATCTGGTACGGCCATCGGGTCGTCAAGATCCGATGCCCGATGACCCGATAGCCGTACTAGATGAAAGTCTAGTTGAGCTAGTGCAGTCCAAGTGTGTGGGTGTGACAATTAGTGAATTATCGATCATGAAGCGAATTGTCTAACACTTCTCTGAAAAAACAAAGCATAATGCCAGAAACTGATCAAATGGCAACGCCGACAGGCAATGCAAACCATAGTTTTGAAATGGGCCCAAAAAAACGAAATTGCTCAGGATGCTATGACAAACTACGACTAACATTGAATAGCAAAGAAGCCGGGAATAAAGTAAAGAAGGTTAAAACTATGTGCGAAGCGTGTAGAAAAACATATTGTCGTGAATGTTATAATAAATCACATAAGTCTAAGGTATAACTGCATAATAGTTATTATAATAAAAAAATACATTCAATTTGAAGTCCGTTTTTTTAAGATTAGACAAATGATGGTCGATTACGTTTGTTTCTTATTCTAAAAAAACGGACATTATAAAAAAATAATATGAATATTGTGTAAAAGTAAAATTAGTTTAAATAAAAAATTAAAATGTATAACATATTTTAAGTAGTGTTACTACTTATTCACTAGTTGCAATATTGTCTTTAGTAGGTATCACATAAGTCTATCACCATATCAAAATTAATATTTTTCGATATCGATGTTTTATTTCTACCCCCAACACTACAAAAATATCGACAATCTGAACAGCCAGTGCGGATATCGGGTGTAAGAGATCTGACAAATTGGTTTTTGTCCAGCAATTTCATTTTAAAATGAATCTACCTACGAATTGAATAGTGACTAGGTTGACTATCAAAGAATATGTTATTTAAAAAATATATGCATAATTAATCGTAAAAACGTAGATAATAACAATTAATTAAGAGAATACCCAACGGTTATTATCGACCCGTTAACGCCATAGAATAAAGTCATGCATCGGATCTAACAGACCCTGTGCCGTGCCCAGGGAAAGTCTTAAAAATTCTTTGCCGTTGCGAACGTGTTAAACAAGATTTTGCCTGCAAAAATGCACCCTGCAGTTGATAACTCGCTGAAAATTCCGGAGTTAAATTAAACACAATATGTGTGTTATTATAGTGTCGTGCATATAACCTATTTTGGTTTTTATCTTTTAAAAATATGAGTGTTACCATAATTCTTATACATTTGTTTACATAAACGAATTAAAAAAATGTCTTTTGTGCAAAAACATCCCTGAAGGCAATGTTTGCTAGTTTGACTGTACTAATTAGTAGTTCTTGTAATAAAAAGTAATTGTTGTGTGTGATTTGGTAGCTAGTAGGTAGCTGTTACAACCGATATAAAAAATATAACTTAAAAGTTTCGATTCGGTAGAAGGTAAAAATTCATTATAATCATTATTATTTAAGAATTTTGTTTTATTTTTCAATAATATATTGTGTGTATTACACGTTCACTACTAGTCGATAGATTCAGCTGTCTCACCACGACATGCAAGCCCCATCAAACTTGCCCCGTCTGACAACACTTCTTTAACAACAAATACCTACGAATTATTAAAAACCATATGCTATACGATATAAAGTTTAATGTCAAGCAGCGCGAACCTTGACGGCGCGGCGCTTCTTCAAAGCAGTTTTTTTTACTGAATTGAGCCATAAAGTAAACTCTTTAGAGTTCAGATTGATTTGCGTCGAACTACGTGTGGTTTTGGCCTATTCCAGTGACGTATAGGAGGTTGATTGTAGGAGAGATAGCTCATGTTTGTCGCCATTTAACGGCTCATAAAATATGTACCGCGGAAAGTTTCAGTTTGATTTTAAACGCTTTCAAATTGAGGTCGCGTTAAAATAGAGTAGGTACGTGTATGTTTGCGCAGATTATATACATGTCGTTGCAAATATTAGTTGCACAGCAGGTACCTACTCCAGCTGCAGAACTTGACATTGTTAGTACAATGAGTCAATGACAAATAAATACTTATAAAAAAAATATGTCTCAAATGTGTGCTTTGTGGCTACTTAGATAACCAGGCTTATGATTTTGAAATATTAGTTATTGAGTCCAAAACTTGGGTAGCGGCAAGCCTAGATAATATTTACCTTTTTTTACCTCTTTGTAAAACCTTTGATTGGTCGGAGTTTCTTGATTTGCTCATTTTGGAAAATAAGAAATGTACGTTAACTAAGCGTATTGGAATACTTTATACAACTTTTTGACTCCAAGTACTTAAAGTTAAAGATTTACCATCATCGGTTCGTCCAGTTATTGAAATCCACGACAACATACGTAGTTGTAAGGGGATAGTTTATAAATTTCCAATTCACATTTCACTAACTTTCTCGAGAGCTCGACTCGTCAGCGCTCGAGCAACCAGTGAGATGAGAATACACAGCCGGGTTCTCAGTTGAGTGCCAGGTCGATTAACTTTTTACACACGCTTTTGATTTCCCACGGCACTGTCTAGATTTGAGCACATAAGAAATTGTTACATCAGTTTTTCATTTAATGGGGTATTTATCGAGTAGGTATTCTATTTCAGGCTGATTTCAGGCAGAAAAAATAAATATTAGCGGTAGGTAATTCCACGTAGGTAGTAAATCGTACATGAAAGCGTTAATCCAGAGTATTCTCGAATCTCGTCTCGATCGTGAAAGTTATATAAATTATCAATGACTAATTATCAATGACTAATATTTATATTGACAAAAGTTATTTTGCTCGGTTTGGCCCCAGATATTCTAAGTGACTGAAATAATATATCTAATACATATATGAAACAAAGTCAGATTAGTTACACCTTTCATAACTCAAGAATTCTGTGAGACGTGTGACACTCGCGGTTTTCTCCAAAACATGTATACCATAACTTCACATTTGTATAACTTACATTAAAGTTCTACACATAATTGGAAAGATCATTAAATTTTGCATAAAAATATGTTTTATTAATTAATTTATAAATGTTATATTCGATTTAAAATGTAGAATATGACATAACTTTTTTACCTTAGTCGTTATATTCCTGGGTTTCTGGCCCAAATTATTCCAAACTCATATTGATAATAAATTATTAACGTTCAGCATATGCCTTTTACACCATTCAAATTCTAGGTATTTAATTTTTTTTATAATACGTGGCTTTGTTCTCCTGACACAACTCCACACTCTCCTTTTTATTTTAATATATTATTTATTCTAAAGTATTTAGGTACTTAAAACCGGTGCCTTATGCAATCAAATTCTATTTCGAATGTGTTTCTTATGTGATAGTTATCAATACCTATCTAAAGAAAAAAACTGACCAGAAAAATTACGAAAACATTGAATATCAAAAATACACCCTTATCGGTAGCAGCCCGCATGTCCCGACTGCTTGAATTACATCTATTGATATACACGTATATCCCAATTCTAAAGATTAAGTACAGCAATCTAGGTGGCCTCGAGATAAGCGTTATGGAAACTTAATACACAATTATCGCTGAAAATGTTTCATGTTACTCAAAGAGATTAAGCAAGCAAAGCAAAGAGCAAAGCAGTACCTGTCTCCGATTAGCATTAATTTAACATAGCGCTAGGATTATGAAAAACGTGATACTTCTAGGTATTTAAGAGCCAACAGGAGTGGTCATTTCTCCATACAAACGTACTCGACTGTTTCCTCCGTGGGTTTTGAAGCTAGAGCAATGATTTTTTCAACACAGATTAATATTGTCAATATCTGTGTCGAACCGTTTTGCTTTTTTTGATATTTTTGTTTTTTAAGGCGCTAGAGCCCTTCAAAAATGGCCAAAATGGCCTAATTGACTATGCCGCAATGAGAGGCGTGCTATTCAAAACTGACATCAATTAGTCAAAAAAGCAAAACGGTCCGACACAGATAATGTCATAATCATTTAGATTTCCAAATTTGGTTACGATTGGTTAAGTTTTGGAGGAGGAAACAGTCGGGTACCAAACCTCGATTTTTGATATTTTTACGCAGGATTTTTCGCTTTGTCCTTATCGCACTAGTTTTAGGAGCCGCTTCCCTTAGCGAGACGGGTATATTTACCTAAAATATTTAAATCTTAGCTCCTGTTGGCTCTTAATTGTGTTTTTCATATTATTTGGCCTCTTCACAAATATGTGACGTTATCTATGAAAAGGGACCTTATTGTCGATGGCGCTTACGCCATTATTGACGATGCTCAGATATAAATACAAGGCCACGCGACGACGCCGTGCGGCGTAAGCGCCATCGACAATAAGGTTCCTTTTCATAGATAATGCCCCATATATGTTTATATTATTAAGGACCGTATCGTTAATTATGGATACAGATAAAACCTGGTCTAACTGTTGACGTGTGTATTATTTTGTATTACTATGTTCTTAAGGTATATTCTGGGGGTATTTTAAGCCACATCTGATATAAGAAGGTTTTATATTTATTTGATTTTAGGGACTTTATGATATTTCAATACCGTCTAGCAAATATAATTTGGACAAGCCTTAATTTGAGACTATTTCACCGATTCCTTGGTACGATTTAAAGAAACAAAAGGTTATTATGCTGCCAAAATATGTCATCTAAGTGTCCTTTTCATTATTGCTCAATTGAACATCCACAGAATAAATGTGGTGAATTTTTATTTTTACATGAAAACGACTTTTTATGCAGCATTTTGGATTCCGTCAATTTCTGACGCAAGCGAAATGAGGGAAACAGCTAAAAGAATCTACCGAAATCCAAAGCCGAATAACGGACGTTTATGGCGTTGAACCATGGCTAGAGCAGATCGATAGAAACGCTCCATGATGGTAATATTGTATACCAAAGTCGGGGTTGTCGTAACATGCCATATTCTCTAAAAGGCCACCATGCACAGATCCAAAACTTTCTTCCAAGTAAAACAAATGATTAGACTATGCCCAGATGTTTCGCTTTACGAATCATGTGTAATTGCTGTTTACATAGTACGATTTTTTTTGTGTAATCTCTCGTCTTGTTCGCAAACCGAAAATTTTTACTTTTTTAGATACGAAATATTTTGTTTGTGAGATACCTTAAACGTCGTAGATAGATATTTCGCCGAAATGCAAAGCATTAATAGATTTAAAATAATCCTTTAAGAGATTAAAAGCGGATAAAAGTAAGATTAATGAGAGGGAGACGGTTGTACCGGGAACGAATATTATTAATAATTGAGGGACTTTGTGAGAGGCTTTTTGTCAGAATACAAGTTTCAGAGATATATAAAATTCTTCATTGACAGGGTTTCAAAAATAATTACAACCTTCAAAGGGCGTGCTAAATCCTTCCATGCTAACTGTGCACTGTAACAACTTCAACATACGGGAGCGCCATACTTGACATAGACATTCTAATTTCATGCGAACGAAGTCGTGGGCTAAAGCTTTTTCAGTGGCCTAAAAATAAGGGTATAAAAACTGTTTGACAAAATCCCCTCTTTCCCGCATATTGGTTCTATCCAGTCTACAACATTTATTCAAGTTTTTAATTTAAGCGTTTAAGGTAAACGTACTGGTGCTCGACGCGGTACCAGTAGAGTCATGTCATCTTGAAACTTCTTGAAACACCTCCAAATCATACCATAGTATTATTATTTCTCTCTGACCGTAGGGACCAGTTATATATTTCCACCAATAGGTCTTCTCTTCTCTCTTCTTTTTAGCCCTTTTCAATCTTTAAGATGTAGGCCTCCTTAAATTTTTGCCATTCTGTTCTATTTTGTGCTCTTTGCCCCCTTTTTGATCCAGCCGTTCTCTTGATGTCGTCATACCAACGCATTTTTGGTTTTCCTGCTGGGCGTGACTCTCCCCACGGTTTCCACTCTACCAGCCTCTTACACCACGAGCCGTCTTTACGGGCCACATGTCCAGCCCACTCCCACTTCAGTTTCGCTATTCGTCTGGTTACATCAGTGACTTTGCTATGTTCCCGAAGCCACTTGTTTGTTCTCCTGTCCCTAAGTGACACCAATAGGTATTAGAGATAATTTAATTTCATCGAGTTACTTGATGTCACTGAAAATATTTCGATATTTACACGTGAAAAAAGAAAATGCTTCTCTCTCTCTCTCTCTCTCTCTCCCACTATTATTATGTTTGAATTTTGAATCTCTTCTAAGCGGCACGTTCAAAACAATCATACGACAACAATCATAACATGATAATTGCATACTAAGTCATTTGGATAAGACGTACCTAATAAGAATCTTAGCCACATTCCCGGGTCCCGGCAGCTCGAGCCTTCCACGCCTAATGGGAGTAAGGTGTTGTGGTCGTCGCTCGCCGCTTGTTAGATAAAGGCTAACGAGCCAGGGGAATCCCTATTAAATGAATTGCCAAGTCAAGTTCGTTAAGCGGCCTACGCATTGCTATTGCTTAGCGTGTATGTGGATCGAACGGTCACATTGACCAGAATAACTTTGGCCTCGATATCTGTAACAACACTAACAACTAAGCGTCAAAAAACAGCGCAGTTATACTGGTGTGGCTGACCGTGTCATTTGCAAGTGCTTGGTAATGTCACGAGAACAATAACGAAGTCGTTCAAACCACCGGTTTTGTAAAGATTGGACCAAATCTCTGGTGCTTTTGTGAATTACTATCGTGTGTTAGGTAATTTGAAGAGTATTCTACCGGATTTTTATATATAATTTATATGACTATTATTGTAGCTCGAATAACACGCCTATTACCTAGAATTGACCACTTTCTACTATTTTTACAATTAGAGATATAGATAGAAGTATGTATCTACATTGCCAGTTTAAAACTGCCACACTCTTAATTAAAGCTATTAGAGATTATCACTATTCTCGTCCTTTGATGTATAGTCATACGCTACTAGTGATGCTGACTGTACACTGAGCTGCGAAATTACATGGAATAATTATGAATCGATTCATTGATAAAGTCGCCATGCACTTTTGCGGCTGATGGTACCTGTAGATACTTAAATTAACTTAAGTATTCGTTATTTTGTAAGCAATCAAATCTTCACCATCGCCTCATTTTCACATTACCTCAACATAAACATACTTATATAAAATAAAACAAACTAAAGAGATTACATAAAATAGAATAAGCTAGACATTCTATGGTTTTATTTTGCTGAACGAGATTATATTAAAAGAATATACCCTGAAAGGGTATAAGCGTTAAATCTGGATTCAGCAATAATTTTCTATAACAAGATGTATTTTTTACGCAGAGATATTGCGGACTTTTTCGCGTAGAATTTAATAAGCTTTAATGTTGCTTGCTTTACACCATATTTTTATAGAGAACGTAGATTTACAGTAAAACGCAAATTTCTCCAGGATGGTATACATTTTTCAAGATGGCTGCGTTTCCTCGAGGTTCCCAAATGTCAAATAGTGTGGAAATAAAAGAGAGACCTTTAATTAACATACATACCAAATTTCAGGACTGTTCTCGAAATTTCGCGGTTAGACCTAATCCGATTGTGCTAAAAAAAACAAAGATTATCTACCTTTGAACTTCAACAGTTACGAGTATGTACAAGTCGTTCTATCCCTGTCACAAATCGTCTATCTTTGAAATGGGTCTAGAACTCAATTTTATTACGCTAGAAAACTTCATTGAATTCTGTGCGGAATAAATCAAGTATAAAATTTCCGAACACGTCTCGATATAACGTGGCCACTAACAAAAACATCGGTCGAGTATCGAAGCTTGCGCCCGATAATAATTTCATGAAAGCAAAAGACAACGTAATCGACTGTCATGTCAAGAAATGGATCACTATGTTGCCGTTACATGACAAGAACATAGTATTATGGACTAGCGTTTCAAACCTCTTAAGTCACTCCTTAGTTTCATAAGAAATCATACCTTATTCTTTCATATAAAAGCTCCATTTAGAAAGCGATGTCACAAAACATTTTGATGGTTAGGGATATATTGCGTGTAGCAGAATTGATACATATATGTATTAAGTTACAGCAGCGCTATGCTAATGTGTGTTCGATGAAATTAATATAGGGTATCTCCGCCTTCCGTATATTGATGTTTGCTGTCTTAGATTTTTAATATCTTGATATTGGGCAGAGCTGCGCAATATGATGCGCTAGAGACGTGTTTGACATTTATATAATATGCACAAACTGCTGGGTGTTGTTTTATTTTTAAATCCCGGTGGTTCACATAATATACTCAAATCTAGGTATGTTCTAGATTTTAAGTTATCGCTGCTTTTGAAAACTATATGTTTTTTCCTTTAATGAGCCGTAACCAAAAACTTAGTAACGGAGAAGTTACACACTTGACATTTCTAAATTAGTCGCCCAAAAATCGAAAAAACTTTATTCAAGCTCTGTTGAAGTTTGGTTTTTGCTATAAGAATTACGCACCACGAACATGACCTTACAACATGTGCATATATTAAGATATCGCGCATGAAAACAGAATTGAAAAAACCAATTTTCACTTTTAATCAACTTAACATTAAAAAAAAACAAATGCAAGGCGGAATGTAGCAATAAAATGGGCACGTAATTTATCACAATAATGTGGATATTAAAATAATATGGAAATTATAAAAAAAAAACAGGACCTAAAAGTTTCAAATTATGAGGTTTATTTTACTGCCAAAAAGGAATAGAGGCTTTCGGTTCCTTACATTTTATTCAAAAAATGATTGTAAGGCAACTATATAGGATCAAGATATTTTACCGACAAAATTGCAATTTTCTTGTTTTCCATACTTCAAGATGGCTCTCAGTGACCTTGACGTCACGATCACTTATCGTTTTGTTAGGAGCATTTCGCGAGTGAAGTAGGTACGACTATCTGACTTTTGTATTGGTTTAATGCAATGGGTCCCATATAAACATTCGATCCTAAAGGGGGCCACTGATTACCAGTCTGCCGGACGATATCGGCCTGTCAGTTGTTCGGAACTGTCACCTTTTGGCGTTTAACTGACAGGCCGATATCGTCCGGCGGACTGGTAATCAATTGGCTCTTTAAAAACAAACCTGATGGATTGATACCATAAATAATAAAAAATACATCTAGTCTATTCTGACAGCCTACGTTCGTAACTTGTACTCCAACATGGCTGACACATTATGTCAATATTAGTTAGGTAAGCCTTCTTAATTAGATTTCGTGCAATTTGTTTCGCGGTAAGCTTCAACCTCGCCCTTAATCACAACTTTTCTAATAAACACAATTTTCTTAAATATGCCTTTGATTAAATATGCGTCTTCCAAAATTGACGTAATAAATACTCAAGTCTTGGTAAATTTCTGAACGGGAAAAGTTGGAATTTGTTTTGAGTTCTGAGCAAAGTTGTAGACCTACCTAATTTAACGTACTTATATCATCATGGGAGAACACACTCGTTTTTGTTTCCTCCATGTTAAAAAAGGGGTGGCCATGGCCACGTTACATCAGTCACTTTTCATTAGATCAAATTTGTGTTTTATCCCTTTCTTACAAATAAGTACATAAGCCATATTGATAGATCATGACAAATAAATAATAGCTTGTAGCGCGTTTATGAATAACGTCAATAAACTTTAATTTAAAATTTTGTAATTACAAGTAGCTATATAATTAATGTAAACGAGCATAATGTTGATTTCTTAGTCATCCATAAATAAATTTACTGTTGGCAAGTCCAACAGAACTGAACTCTTATTAATTCAGTGCTCTGTACTTTATGCTCTATTTATTCTATATTCGATTCGGTTACCATGTGAACGGTACAACATACACATCCCTTTTCACCTTATATTGTGCTTTTAATTATTAAAATATATTTATATTGTGACCATCAAGACGGCTTTCTCTTCTTCCCACATCTACTGAACCGGGATTAACGTAAAAAAAATATGTGGCAATTTATTTGCGACCAAACAACCAAATTAGTATACAAATATCTGAAAATCGGAAAATTATTCTAACAAAAACAAATGTGAAATGAGAGCCAAGTTCAATACTTAGGTATTAAGAATATGCGTAGTTGTTGACTTCGCCGGCAAAATAATTGAGATCTATAGGGGTGTCAAGTTCTAGTCCACTTGGGATATAATTAAAGATCAGGATTTGTTTTGGCTAGTTTTTATACCAACATTACCAACAAACCAAATTTTCGAAATGTACCAGACAAAATATAATATAGCTTGGACGTAAAAACTAGCCAAGTCAAATCCTGAACTTTAGGACAAAGTGAGGTTGTGTCATTATAAATGTTATTATTTTCATAGAAATTTGACATTAATGATCAGATAGCCACACTTTGTGTGACTTCGTTTGACTCTAAATATTTTGCCTGGTTCTAGCCTCCCGAACTGCGAGTATTGACCGTCTTAAATGTATTTTGAGGCGAACAATGAACTTTTTACGACTGTTGATTAATGTTATATATTATTAATAGGATGTCCCTTAGATTAAATTAAATTTGAATAACCGCCAAAAGCAGGTCAAGGCTAGACTCATGGTTTATTTGTCTGCGCGTGCCATACTTACTGACGGGCTACTTAAGGAACTCTAAAACCTTTTCATGTGAAGTGTTGTGTAAGCGAACACTCTTGAGTAATGTTTGCCCAGAGCGGGGATTAGCAGACGTGATCTTATGTTTCTTCCCTGCTAAAGTAGCCATATTTGTTGACGTCATAAGAAAGGTCAGACTCAGATTATTCTGTGTTTATTTACCTTTTCTGAGTACACAGATAAGTGGAATCTTCCAGCCTTCAGGCAAATATAAATACAAAGACTTACTTTTATATTTTTAGCCTGTCTCAGAGAAAATATGCTTTGAAGGTGACGGGTTTCTTTAACAAACTAGCCAGTAGGAATAGACGGTATAAAAAATGTGATATTATTATTATTTATAAAGGATGTTCAACATTTTATAAAAACATGAAATAGTTTGAAATTTATATCCCGGACAATGTTTACGCGACAGCGACCAATGTTTTAAGCCCGGTGAAGGGTGAAACACAAAGAGTAAAATTGCATTGTCGGTAAGTCTGTGACTCTGTAATAATGTCAGCGTATTTTGTTGAAAAATGCTGTGTGCGTATTGCTCAAATGCTTATCTGAACTAACATAATAATACGTCGTAATGTAACGTACCCAACCTCTTTTTTGGAACATAAATTCGGATTATATAGGCGTAGATCGTTGAGACGAAGGGAAACATTTATAAGTAAACATGACTAATTGCCTGTTGATAAACAATAATACAATATTGACATAAGGTAAGTACCAACATACCTTGGTAATTCTATGAAAAATTACGTTTAAAAAAAAGACAATTTATGGACATAAATGTAATGTAAAAAAAATGGGATTACTTAATTCAATTTAAAGTTTGTTTTCTTTATTAGACTACCGGCACCCGCCTACAGTCAAGCAATATCTGATACCTACGTCATTAAAATATAACTCATTTTGATGCTAACTTACCTATTTACTTTAGGAGTTATCAATTTATATTTTTAAACTACCCGAATTTGCTTACTTAGCGGCTCGGCTGCTTTGACTAGGTACCTAATCAAATTTTTGAAGAATTATTGCTATAGTGTGCCTTGTTTTCTATTGATGTACCTCTATAAAAATGTGAAATCGCTGATTCAAAGAACCTATATTTTCTATTCATCCTAAAATACCCACACTTATTTAATTTTGACCGAAATTGAAAATGGTTAAAGCCGTTTGAAAACAATTAACATCATCCTCAAATTATCTCATTAGGCCAAATGGAAAATTTATAAAATATATTATGCACGATAAATAAAATTGAAATTGTTCGGTCATCACGAGGGTGGACTTGGAGAGGATAATCTGACACCTGGGACGGAATTTCCGTAACTAATTAGGCGCTTGGCCTAATTCGAAGCACATTTAATGAGAGCTCTGTGTAACGGCCTTTATCTCATCTGCACTAGATACCGGGAAAATAATATCAGCAACTACTTATGTAGTTATATTATTACTATAATAATGATTACTGTCGAGTAATGAGTCGGACTCGCGCCCTTTTAAGGGTTCCGTACGCCTACCTATATAAACTTTTTTTTTATAAAACCGCCTCACGCTTGACCTCGTAAGTTTTGATGTAATTTACATGTATGTATAGTGCATTCAGCATCAACAATTCAACAGTAGCGGATGAAACCATACACCAAAAGTGGTGCTGCTAATTATGACTGTACCCTACTATACTTTCTGTATGTTTTTCCAATTTTAGCCAACTACTTTAGGACATACGGAGGAGAAGGAATGGCCAATTTCCCCCTTTATCCTTAAATAATTAAAAAATATTAACTTAAAAATATATATTTCATTATATTTAGATTGTAACAAGAAACCTTAATTTCATACAGATTGTAGATTTTTCTTCTTCTTATTTAAGAGCTGTGCTCTTGTCGGTGGAGCAATCTCCAACTCATCCGGTCCTCTGCCCACTCCTTTTAACCTTCTGGTATGATACTACCTGAACCTTTTCTATTATTTTATTTAATAAGATTAAAAAAAAACTTTACCATATTTCCCAAAAATAGAACACTTCTTAAAATCGTTTATTTACGTTATCCGTATCTCCCCTATAACTATGCACGTTTTTGGGTTTAGGTTACTGACATATGTAGGTACCAAATTTAAACTCAATCGTTCTAATTGTTTCGAAGAAAATTAGCTGTGACAGAAAACATATACGAATCATTTTAATAAGAGCCACTTGCACCATCCAGGGTTAGCCACTAACTCGGAGTTAACCGTTACACATGGTTAAATTGTACTGGCAATTCCGGGTTTAACCGGTTATCCCCGAGTAAGTGGCTAATCCTGGATGGCGCCAGTGGCCTTAAGCCAGCTCGCCAAAAGCTTCCCTGCGATAAAAATATTTAGGTATTATTATTTGAATAAAAAAAATACACGCCCTTATTTGTGCAAAAAATGGCCCTTAACTGATTCCCGGGGAAAAAGTTTGTTTGATTCTTGCGTGCATTATATAAAAATATGTAATAAAAATTATAATAGGCTAATAATTATATAGAGCAACCGTATACCGGGCTATAAGTGAATGATCGCTTTCATGTCCGATATTAAATCTTCGTCGCTGTAGGAAGTACTGTAACGGTTTGCTATAAAACCTCGTTTGCGCTCGGCGTTTTGTGCTGGCCGGTTGCAAAAAAAACATTACATTTTAAAAATTCCTTCAGGAATCTGTGAATCTGTCACATGAAAAATATGGTGAAGGTTGCTCTCGTATTTTCGCAAATTTTCTTTGATATATATTAAATGTAAAATACTAAACTTGATTGAATACCTTTAGATCACAAGTTGTTGTGTTCACAAGCTTTTATTATGTTGTGTACATTTCCCCGGATCGGGTAAGTGTTGTGAATCTTTAATCTAAGTTTCTTATGGGATTAATTTTACGTTGTATTCTTTTATGCTGTTAACTAATCTGTTCTTTTCTGACTGCTTCATCCGTGAACACTAAAGAAATGCTAAAAGGTTAACTTTCCTGATATTTTTTTCATTGCGGGCCGGATGACGCAGTCACCGTTGTGTGCATATTCTAATAAGACCAATATTGCTAGGGATCAAGTCTGGGGTTGATTCTGAAAACCCACTAGCCTGCACTACCCCGGGTTGCGCTATGCGCATGCTCCACAATCTGGAAGGTTTCCATTCCGAGCTGAGGATCCTGGACCACAGTGCGGAGCCTTCTTAGAATACTCTGGACCTGCGACTGCGATGCCTGCTTTGTTCAGCGGAGCCATCTACAACTGCCCGCTTGCGAAGTAGAGTCCCAGGAAAGTGCCTCCTATTAAAGACTTGTTTCATTATTTCATTCTTGCCGGCTCAGTTATAAGGACTCACGGCCCTAGCTAACTTATTGTAATTCTAGATACCTAATATTAATTAACTTTTCTAAATTAAACTTTCATTTCCTTCCTACCTCTTTCCAACTTTCATTTCCTTCCTACCTCTATCCAACTCTAAATGCGACGCTAAACGTCACAGTACCTAACAAAGTAAACTGCTACACTTGTTACGTTTGATGGAGAGCTGTACGTACGGAGAAAACTAGTTTAAATTTATAAAATAAATCAAAATCGGTATTCGAGCAAATATAAATAAAATGTGTGACTCGTTTCGCAATTTAAACATTAGCAGTATTAGCACTATATGTTTAAATTGTACCTCTATTTTTATAGGTCTATTCCTATAAAAATATATAGGTACCTATTAAGTTTACTCATGTACGAAGTTGTCTTCGTTAAAACAAAATCATATTAAATAAACGTCACTGATTGCGTCAGATACGTCGGGTATAATCATATTGTTAGGTAGTAAACAAAAACCTATTCATTGTAAGACGTGTATTTTCAATGCAAGTTAAAATAAAACTTATTTTAATCTCGCCGCGCTCGCTCTCCCCGTTTCACTCCCAGGAATATTCAAATAAGACTTTTAGCGCTCTGAAACTATCGCCTTAAGTGGTGAGGCACTCGCGTAGGCAAAGCCATTGCAGGCCTTATTTAATTTGTTTAAAATATAGGCGCGGACCAGTTTATTTTTTTGATCATATACATATACAGATAACAGGACCTAGCGATCCGTAACAGCCAAGGATGCGTAGTTGGACAATATGTACTGGTATTCTCAAATGCTCAACTCTCGTCAGGGGCGGAATGTCAACCTAGCGTGTACCTTAAGCTCAGACCAGCTATCATGGTCGCATTTTTATCACCTGTCATGCTATGCGTCACTTTCGCACTTACATGTTTGTTAGAACGTGACAGCCATGGTGACAAATGATAAAGAGCCGGCCATCTTAGCCCTACAGGGCTCCATTTTCAAAGTACTAAGCCAGAGCTTAGACCCCGGAGCTTAGATACCGGACTGAAAAGATGAATGCGTCGACCCGTTCCACCTTTATACCCTGAAATAGAAAGTTTACACGAGCTATGAGAGCACAGCGCGATCTCCCAATAGAAATAGATTGAAAAAGGCTTGATTGCCATAGGGGTTTCTTATAAGGTTTACGTTGCGAATTAAAAAGTTATACATATAGTAACCAGGCTTCGTCTGCAGATGAAACTATTATATAGTAAACGTCATTTATTTGTGTGATGAGCAAATATATTTGTTTCGAGTCAAGGTTGTTTTGTATGTATTTAAGTATTTATATGCCTATTTCAAAAATCGTTGTCTGAGTACCCCCAATACAAGCCTTCTTGAGCTTACCGTGGGGCTTAGTCAATTTTTGTAAAAATGTCCTATAGTAACATTTATTTATTATTTAGGAAATGTCGCCAGCATCCTTGGTACAATGCCTCAAGGGCCTATTTTAGATTTAAGCTAGTTTTTAATTTCTTTTAGTACTGTACCATCTTGTTTGTAAATAAATGATTATTTCTTTTATTATTTATTTCTTTCCTACAATCAATTTCTTTTTTCGGACTACAAAAAGGATTAGCTACCATGGAATCTAAATGAAAATTGCAGAAGTGAAATCACGGCCAAGTTACCTACTTTTTTTCGCTCTAACCGATTTATTAAATAGATATTTTGCCAAAGAATAACTGCTGTCTACGTTTTCTAATAATTTTCCGGTGCTTTATTTCTAGCATGGTGTGAAATTGTTAATTTGAAATACAGGCAACATCCTTATTTTATCGTATTTGCTTACTTAATTCGCTATACTTCTGACTAAGGAACCCTAAAAGTTCGTCTTGGTTTCTGGGGTATCTGGATATGCTTAACTTTAGGCTTTTACTAATTCCCTCTGCAAAAAACTAGCTTCACCCCCGTTTATTATTACTCGAGATTGCGGACATTTTGATGTTGCAAGCCGCCATAAGTGAAACTCGTTGGAGCACCATCTGGCAACATACTGTTAGGTTAAACTCTGAAGCGATAAAGAAGTATTTTTCGCAAGACGTGTCCCATAAGTAAGTGGTTGGTTGGCGTAAGTTGTTAAACTTTTTAGTAAGTTTGTATCAAGACAAGACTTCCTTTTAACCGCAGTTTGCCTTACTTGTAGTGCGGGAAAGATTATAAGAGTTAATAAGGAAGTTACTACGCTGGCTGACCGCTAAGTACCACAAAATAGATAGACAGACAGAATACTCCTTATTGACACACCTCAGTAAAAGACACAGGTAGACATCAGGCGTTCTTATCTCTGACGAGCGATCTCTTCCAATAAAGGTCGTCCTTACATCATATTTTTTCCACGTCGACTTTATTTTTTTCTTTTTTAAGTTACTTTCTTTTTATTTTTAAACGTTATACCAAATTGCACCCGTCAAACCGAAATATGAAAATGACAGTTTCAGCACTTGCATCAAATAGTACTACTATGAAACAAATGGTTTTGGAATTTCGAAAACAAGAACGGATTGTATCTGATATATCGATTTTAAATAGACGCCACAGTATAATTATTATCCCCGTAATAACTATTTTTCTCGGCACTCTCATTCGTATTCTAAAATGACGGCATCGACTGAAGCGAATTTATGATGTCTGTGCCTGTGCCAGCCCGCGATAAATCAGCCAAACGCCCGTACATACTGATTTCGAGTGATTGAGCACGCCACTGGCCGATATTTTGAGTGGCCAGTTACATTTGATGTAAAATAGACGCGAAATTGAATTCGTAAGGTTAGTTAGAAGCGATTTTCATTTCAGATTGATTTAGGGTATTTTGTCATTTATCTACTGTGGAATCGAGTCATTTTATCGCTGGGGTTTCATTGGTGAAAACTTCGTTTTGTTTTATAGCTTTGTTAATACGAAATTATTAAGAATAGTGATCGCAATCAGACAAGTTTATTTTTAGGTTTCGTTTTTCCGTTTAATAAGATGACACCTTGGGCCCGTTTCTCAAAAGCTTGTAACTTGTAATACAAGCGGATGTCACTTTTTGATAGCTTTTGTTAGAAAGGGACTTCCACTTGTATTACAAGTTACATGTTTTTGAGAAACAGGGCCCTAGATTAAAACTTTTGGGAACGTGTTATCGTTCATTCCTATTCTCACCTACATTTATTTATACGTAGCCATTTTATATGTACAACCCAAAAGCTCCTAAAGAGCCGCTATGGGGTGCTGCTTGCTGTTTGATAAAATAGTTTAATATAATATTTAGAATTTAATCAGGTGGGGGCGGGGGAGGCTTTTGAGAGCGCCGGAGCCAGATACAAAAGCCTCCCAAGTCCCACGCGCCCCTAATAAGTCCGACGAAATCCAGATTTGATGGACACACCAGCGTTTTTCATAGTTTAGATGAGCAGCGCCACGCGTGGTAAATCAAAGAACTAATTCGACCAAAATGCCGCGGCAAATTCCAAACGGCGTTGTTAATGTCATAAGATATTTTACAAAATGCCGACTTTTTACACGTTTGTAAACGGCTGACGGCCGTATTCGAATTTTAAGATACGTCAAATACTAGAGATTGAAACGATATGGAATGGATATGTCAGTGTCAAACAAGTGTAAAAAGTGACGTTTCTTCAAACAAACGCGTCACATTTGACACTTGTTTGACAGTGACATATCCAATCCATATCGTTTCAATCTCTAGTATTTGACGTATCTTAAAGTTCGAATATGGCCGTTATTCTTACAATTTACCTGTGAAATATACTCGTACTGTACCAATGATATAAATGCTTACCTAAATGATTGACTGACAATCAAGAAAGTTTGCAAAATCGGTTAGTTGCATAACAAGTAATAAGAAGCGAGCTTGCAAAATCAACCCCTAAGGGGGTAAAAAGGAGTTAAAGTTTGTATAGAGACGATATAAACCTTCAAGTAAGAAACTTGAAACTTAATGTAGAGACTAAGAAAATTAAAGAGTAAGAAAATTAATTTCAGCGTTAATTTACTGAAGCAGGCCCAAAGTACCTTTGACATAATGTTTGTAATTTTCTGAATTTAACGACTTTGAAATTCTTTGACAAACTAAATGGCTACTTGTTAATTTATCATTACAACAACTTAGATAAACTTTCACGCGAACGAAGTCACGGGCTTCAGCTAGTATAACTATATAATTTTCGGAACAATTATTATCAACAGCTTTCTGATAAACAGCAGTATATGGTACAATCGTGTAATAAATAACCCTTTCAGTGCGCACATGTGCTACGAGGGCTACGCCGTAGCCTGTAGCAATATATTTACTATTTACCTATTGCTGACACTGAAGTAACAACTCAGGATGAAGCAATTTTTCCTACTTCCTACCCGACGCTCTCTGATTCAAATAAATAAATTGAACGAGCAAAGGTTGACGATTTACGATAAACCGGTGCATCGTAAATCGTCAACCTTTGCTCGTTGCTATCAGAAAGACGCCTGGGATAGCACATATTTTTACAAAGATAGTCTTTTTATGTTTACTGTAACTTGTAACTTGTCTGTATTAGGAAATGACGATGTTAATATTTAATTATACACAGTTGATATGGCGTGGCGAAGAAGTTGCATATGGCGTAGATTTAGGGTTAAATTAAAGTTGTTTACAACCCTTCCCAATTACAAACGAAAATATACATATAATACGATTTTTAAAAATTGGCAATCTACCGCGAACAACTTTGCTTTATTCTAAACTTGGCCATTCATCCTGACCCGGGCGCGATATGAAATATGCATGAGAGGAATCAAAATCAGAGGCGCCGAGCACATGCCCGCTTCCCGGGCAGGTGATCTGCTTCCTGTTTGTACGTGGCTTGTTATTCCTATATTTTACCCGGGCCTGCGCTGAGTTTGTCAACATGGCTTATAAATCGAATTCGTTTTCCGTGACGCAATTCATATTGAAAGCCCGTAACGCGGAGGTCGCTGCCAATTTATATAAATAATGTACGACGAATAAGTTTCAATATCAACGCCAAAAACGCCTAAGTGTAAGGCCTGAGTTGACGCTCGAGCTAGGCGTGCAGCGGGGCGGGGCGTGCGGCGTGCATGTTAAACACATGCAAACGATAGCAGCGACTTTAGTGTACGCTGCTCAAATTACTCGTGACCCCGACGCCACGCCCCGCTGAACGCTCCGCTTCGAGCGTCCACTTAGGCCTTACACTAATGAAGACTTCAGTTATCTCGTTAGGTATATTAGATCTAATAACCTTTTACAATGTCGTATAAAAGAACGTCGCATTAAACTAGACTAAAGACGGCGCCTCAAGATGACGTATCATTCAACTACAACGTTGGAGTCCGAATGTGTTCAAAATTATTTTTGGGTAAGAAGTAGGACAACAATATTAATAGACTGATTTATACAGAAGTTAATTGATTTATTAGAAAACATAATTCCCCTAAAGAGCGCGCCACTGGATTGGACGATGCCCTCTTATGAAAATATTAGCTTTTGCCCGCGAAGAGGTAACAGACAGACAGACATACAGACAGACACACTTTCGCATTTATTGCCTTTAAAAATCCCCCAATTCCTCTTGGATCCTATCATCAGATCAAAACGAAATTGATATGGGACCACCTTAGGAGTAACCGCAGTTCAAACAAAAAATGAATTAGTGTAAGGCCTGATTGGACGCTCGAGTTGGGCGTGCAGCGGGGCGGGCCGTGGCGTGCGGCGTGCATGTTAAACAAATGCAAACGTATAGTAGCGGCTTTAGTGCACGCTGCTCAAATCACTCGTGAGCCCGACGCCACGCTGCTCGCCCCGCCGAACGCTCCGCTTCGAGCGTCCACTCAGGCCTTACACTTACTCAAATTGGGCCACGGGGCTTGGAACAATGGGTGATCATACATACCTAAACAAAATAGCCACTATCCAATACAGAAGGTTCCTTCTTGGAATTGAAGTCGGTTAAAAAAATGAGTGACGTTCGTAGCCGCATTACTGCCGCAATTAGGACGTTAAATCCGTCACTTATTGAAGTGAAAACTTCGTTAGCGGCGCTGTGCACTTTTTGTAATGGGGAAAAAATGTTAAACTCGTAACAGGTGTCACGTGACCGTAAGACGTAAGATGGACACGTGACCTGATCGAAAAACTCTTACTTCAATATCATTGAGTTTTTCTTTATTGATTTAAATGCCATCTAGTGGTAATAATATAACTCTAGTACTAACAGTGATGTGCTTAGGGGTTTCAAGTAATGCAACGAAATAACGCTAGATGGCGTTAACCTCAATTATACATACTGCTGCAGACATTTTGCACTAGTCATTGAGTTTTCACTTCTGGCGGCACTCCCGGAGTGCAACCCGTTGTTTTTTTTATCGATAATGACCAGCGGGCTCAGCACGGTTCCATTTTTATCGACTATCACTATGCCCGTCACTTTCGCACTTACATACTTGTTAGAACGTGACAGGCATGGTGATAAACGATAAAAATGCGACCGTGCTACTAGGGCAGAGCTCGGCGGGGGTGAGCTCTGATAATGACAGCACCCGCGACAAAGCCGCAGCAGTAATGCCGCACCAGTACTGTAGCTGCATCGTCATCCAAATGTTAATGGTTAAACATAAAATGCGGTGGAATGTGTACTTACTGCTTGCTATCAGAAATGTAATTATTTTAAAGCTGTACAAAAAGATATTTCCAATTGCAATCTGTATTTCAGACATAACGAGCCAGTGAAACAATTGCCCCGCACGTCAATTGGTTGTTTGAAGTTCCAACAAGCGGAGGCCGGGTGTTCCCACAAAGGAATTTATCGTAATTCGTCTCATTACGAAGCCGAGCCTTTATAATCGTATGTTTGTTGAAAGATTCAGTAGAAATGTTAAGGTTATAAATTATATGGAAAGCAAGTCAAAGCTATTTCAGTCAGATTTTTATTCGATAGGTACCAGTAGAATAAGTTTAATTCTACGCGATTAAGTTCTGTATTTGTGAATAATTATGGATCGTTTATCTGAAAACTTCACACACACAGATAAGAACGGCATGACAAATTTTTTTACCTGGGCCAAGCCATGAGTATTGAGTAAGTTCAGCACAAATATATAAGTCACGTTCAACGCACGCTGCCTCTGATTAAAGAACTTTAAATTTTGAAACTAAACTTGGTCCACATTTTTTGCAGTTTCCGAATATATACCTAGGTGAATAAAAGTTTTATTGTCGATAAATTCCCATTTGCGGCAGACAATGTGGCAATAACTCTCCGGGAACAGTTGCGGTGGCCTTTATTCCGTCATTATTGGTTTTGGAACACTTCGGAAATAAAGGGCATACGCGATACTCTATTATACAAATAAATAATAGCCTTTTATGCACGATCGGATGTGGTGAGACTGGTAAGTGCTAAATTCAAAACTAATTCATTTATCTCTCTCTCTCTCTCTCTATTTGGAACAACTGTAGATTAATTTACGTGGGCCAGATTTTATTGGGGGAGGGGGAGGAGGGCAGTCTTACACATATCGACCTAGTTTCAAACTAAGCTAAGGTTGTACTATAACCTAGTACCCACCCCAATCTTATATAGTATAAACATATTACGTACTTATATAGATAAATATAGGTACATTGAGGTACATACAACATAACATAGATTGACGGCCTCCTAGCTTAAGGGGCCTACTGATTTCCAGTCCGCCGGACGATATCGGCCTGTCAGATGTTCGGAACTGTCAACTTTTTGTTCTACCTGACAGGCCGATATCGTCCGGCGGATTGGTAATCAGTGGGCCCCTTTAGGTACCACCTCCTGAACCTAATAATTATTTATTCGTACTTCGTCTTCAAATAAAATTGATGTGATGTCTTACCAACTGTTGATAATTACAATCGTGCCTATGTAAACGTGATGATGGCCTGCGCTAGTTCAAATATTTGAGACACTCCTGGAATCCCCATTATTGCCCGATGCCGACCAGGCCCCTATTTCACCAAGCTGACAGGTACGACAATTGTCAAAAAAATGACAGACCTTTGTTTCACCACGCCGACATTTGTCAGTGACATATGTCGAGTGACAATTGTCAAGTGACAGGTGACAGATGACAATTTCGTAAATTGTTTTGTATAGAACTTCATATAAATATGACAGGTAGTTTAGTACAATTGTCCATCTTAAATTTAATGACAATTATTTTGTGAAACAAGGGTAATGTTTACTAGTCGACATATTTGTCAATTCTTCACAAGAGATCGTTAATTGCTTTCGATGTGCCGTGTTGTCATCACTAACATGATATTGATTGAGATCCCATCTGTGTCCCGACCCCATTTAATGCAGCGTATACCTACATTATATGATGAGAGAAACCTTGGATAAGTGGACAAGAGACCTTGTAGAGTGGTGCCCTAGATATAATAAAAGAAAGAGTGGCCCACAAAAGTTTAGATGGTCGAATGATTTAACAAGAATAGGAGGTAAATGGATGCAAACAGCAAAAGAAAGAAACAAATGGAAAGCTATGGAGGAGGCCTACGTCAAAGGACGAGTTGAAGCTAAAGTTGATAAATCAAATTAATATATGTTATGTACCAGCTTCAATAATAAAGGCTAATTACAATTACAATTACAATACCTACATTATTTGTTGACAAGGCGTCAAAGCATTATTTTTTTGTTCGTTTTAAGTATTTTTTTCTGCAAAGTAGGAATCTATTCGTACTTTATATATTCCCTTGTATAAGAATATCACCACTATTGCTTTCGCGGAGATTCATTTTCTAACTAACCAAAACCCTAACTTTACTGTTAGTGCCCAACTTCGCTCAAGTAAATTATTAAAAAAACAATAAGATAAGATAAGATAAGATAAGATAGTTTATTCCATAACAATTTTACAATCATGTCGGAAATTTAACTTACAATACCTATCTAAACATACCTAATTTCGCTACCGGTCCCCAACTTCGCATTATATTTTTTTTTATTATGAAAACTATACTGAGACTTATTCCAAATCCTAAATGTTGAATTACTAAACGCCTTCATAGGCAACAATTACAATTTATAATGGAATTATGATTTAATGCTAGTTAAGAAGAATTTAAAAGCGATTTAAAGCGATTTTTATTTGTACCCTAAAGGCGAATTTAGGGTACACAGTTTTGCGAACGTTTATTTTCAATGAACTGCAACGATGATAACGGGATTTGCTAACAACGAAAACAGTACAATTGTCACCCAAGCCTGACACAGCTCCGAACTCATGTCAAGAATTACCGACAAATTGACAAATATGTCGACTTATAAAAACTACTCTTGTTTCACCAAATCATTGTCAATTGGACAATTGTAACTAAATACCTGTCATGTTTATAAGCACTTCTATACAAAAACAGTTTACGAAGTTGTCACTTGTCACCTGTCACTTGACAATTGTCACCCGACATATGTCACTGACAAATGTCGGCGTGGTGAAATTGGGGCCAGATTACGTAGCAATGAAATATGTACATAGGCTAGATACCGGTACCTGTTTGATTATATTGACTGAGAAATTTGTTTGTAAATAAGTATACATAGTTTAGTTTAGTGATATAGGCAGGTTACATATTGACAAGTTGAAGCGACTGATTGATCGAAAACACGGTTTTTATCTACGACTAAAAAAAGTTAGCTAAGATGGTGTCTGCGATCATAATTAAAAACGCCGGGAAATAGGAACTTGTCGGCCAAGAAGTGATACAAGAAAATATGAGCGTAGGGCCATTATATGAACATAAGGCCGGCTTGTATCCCGGCCGAGGTATACCTATATAATGTTTTATTTATCATTATTGTGTGGCATACTTAATTACTACTAAGTAACCAACGGCCACAACGGCCTACTACTTACTTACACAGAGAAAAGAAAAAGGTTAATGCATAAGCGTATCAGAAATTATTAAAAATGTAACCCTGTCACTTTGAAATGAAGTTTAAAATCATTGTCATGGTCATTTTTGCCATATAAAGTCGAAGTTTTCCCATTAAAGGGTCAAAGTATTTTTTAGATATTTCTAATATTTATATACTATAAACTAAACTTAGAAAAAGGTAATCACAAAGTACAGTGAGCTGCAAAATTTCATCTACATTGTACTACAATTCCCCGTTAAGTAACTAGTTTCACGCGTTGCTGTGCGTTTTAAGTTCATACTAAAAAGTGAATTCACTTTTTCTGAACTTACTAAAAAAATATGCATTGCACAGCTTCGTGCTTTTTGACGAATACAAACACTAAAAATTGCAAAGAGAAATTATTTGTAGGTACTGGTATGCGATGCGGCTAGAGTGAGACTAGACATTCAGATAATCTCCCACCAGTACGCACGCTGCTACTTACGCAACGTCAGCGCACCGCTCGACCCTTGCAGCAATACACAGATTGCAAATCGGTACAGGAGGGAAAACCAAAAAGATTGTCCGTCGTACTTGTGTAATTTTTTTGTTCCATCCGCATGCACATACACGGGATCATCTTAAGGCATTTGTGCCGCTAAAATTCTAATAGTTACGTTACGTCATTGACACACAATTATACCTCTATGATTATACACAACATTGACTTTCGCCTAGTTAGCTAGCTAGCCTACAAAGCTAGTGGTAAGGTGGTGTTTAATTCCCACTTGGTGCATATATTTATGTGACGAGCGCTAATATTTACATAAGTCCAAATAAGGCATGTTTTTTCTATATTATCATAATACATTTATTTTTAGATTTTTTAAATAATTTTACAGTCGACGCCTAGTACGAATATGATATTATTACTACTACTTACTTTATTACAAGCATATTGGATTCAGGCCAATCTGTGTAAGATTGTTTCCAAATATAATTATTTTATTTCTTTACAGATTCGCAATTCAGCGTTGACTTTGAACTACTCTATAGTTCGTTTTTTTTAGCATTAGAAAGAACTTGAAAGAAGGGAAGCGATTTTGACATGTCTTTTAATTGAAAAACACATTTTAAAAATCAATAACTATTACTTATGAAAGCAGAAGACTATAAAAGATCGTATTAGATTCATAATTGTTACATATTTACCGTAACTTATTTTTTAAATGTGTTTTTCAATTAAAAGACACATCAAGATTGTTTACCTTATTTCTAATGCTAAAAAAAACGAAGTATAGATTGAAAACGACTGAATGGATTATTCCAAACTACATACTGACTACTACATACAAACTATATTCAGAGAGAGTTCTCTGAATATCCACTATTATAATGCGTGTATGACTGTATAAATATTTGTGGTCTGATATGATCGTGCGTCCGTGGGGTGATTACAGTTAAATGTCAATTTTAACACATGTCACTAGAATTCATTAGTAAGTTAGCAAATCTAAATTTTCCGGTTGGAAAGGGAGCCGTCACAAAAAACCGGGACAACGCTAAGAAGAGATGGTGATAATGACTCATACATGTACGGAATGCCTTATTTTGTGATTTTATACACATGTGTATGGTTAAGTACGTTTAAGAAAACTAAATAGCATAGTTAATTAAAAAAAAAACTATAAAAAAATAATTAAATGTTGCATATAGCGTTGTTGTAGCATGGGCATTACATTTAACTCAACCAAAAAATTTAAAACTGTAACATACCAATGATAGTTCTTACGTTTAGTAGAAAAAGTATAAACTCGTACTAAATACTAATTAATACGTAAATACTCACGCAAGTGTACACGCTCATTAAGGACCTTATCAGATAAAATTAAATTATTGATTATCTCCGAAATGGAGTTAATTAGAATACCAGTGTCTTTGAAAAAGTTATTTAATTTAAGTTCAGGAATGCACCCTTGAAATTAAAGGAAAAAAAAACACGGTGTATATTCTGTGTAATGCGGACTTACCCCGAGATGCGATTTGCGGTCCAGTTTCTTCGTAAGCAGTATTTGATTGAATGTCGGAAGGCTGAGTTAGCTGCCAGATCCTTTAGACGTTTCAGTGACGCATTGGGTCCGTTTAATTTATTTGCCGTACTTAGTTAACTTTGGCAAGTGGGGTAAAGGGGCCCACAGATTACCAGCTAGCCGGATGATATCAACCTGTCAGTTAAACGTAAAAGGTGACAGTTCCGAACGACTGACAGGCTGATATCGTCCGGTGAACTAGTAATCTGTGGGCCCCCTTAAGAAAACACCCGATTGTTTAAAATATATTTCTCATTTTTGGATACAATAGTTCCTTAGTATGGTGGTATGGCTCTACACTAACTACCCATACGGACGTCATATATAAAGAATGAGTAGTTAATAGTTTTTCAATTTAAATAATAAACCAAATAATGAAAACTGAAGACAAAATGAATATTATTTTAGTAACCTGCAACCAAGCTTATAAATAGAACACAGTAAAGACTCAAATCACCCTCGTTTTAGGATTAATAGTTCCTATAATATATATGTCACCGTAAGAACCCGTTTTTAGCGAATACGCGTTTTCCCGAGTTAGAACTTGTTTTCCGTATCGCCTCAGGGAAAACGCGTTTTCATTTGTTTAAACTAGTTTTCCGTAAGGCCTCGGTAAAAACTATGTACATATAAAAATATATTAATAGCCATCGTCTGTTTTAAGGAAAAAAAACTAATGAATGAATTTTCAACGGAACCCTTTGTTGTGTGTTGCCACAGTTAGGGTTTGCGACGGATTCGAAATGTATGAGAAGATCCGCGGATCCGGATCCAGATCCGGATAAATTCATACATTCCGGATCCGGATTGCAAACCCTACTCACAGTTAACCAGATTTTTAAAAGAGTTACATTTTAGAAAGTGTTTTTTTACGATAAAATAATATATAGCGATGCGTTCCTATTTAGCATAAAACCTCATTTATTAACGAACACAAATTTTACATCCTATAACAACAAAACCCGCCCAAAAAACGCGCTCGACCACGTCAATTTCAATTAGTTTACCCGTTGCCAATCTTACATAAAACAACATTTTCCTTGTCGCTATCTATTTGAAAAAGAAAAAAGCGTTTTCCTGTTATCAGGCGCCTGATTCTGGAATGTGAGTTTGACGTACCTATCAAAATTATACCGGACAACAAGTGCCTATCATGTCGGACAGTATATATTGTTATATACTTGTCATATTATGTACAGTCAGCAATACTATTAGTTTAGCACCTTGGCATACAAACTGCTATGCAGGGGGGGTACCTTTTCTCTGCAGCTTACTGTACTAGCTTTTGCCCGCGACTTCGACTTTTCGTAATTTCAGTCATCTCATCATCATCAGTAATTTGGTTAGAATATTTTTTTCACCACACCAGCTGGTAAAGGTAGCGCCTCGAAGTTTTACATTAGAACTCTATCGCCCTAATACATCAATGCGAGCGAGATGGACAGCGATCGAGTTTAAGCTGCCGGTATTAAAATTTTGCGACAATTTTTGAAAAAAATACATACTATCAATCAAGTTCACAGCGTACTGGTGCTTTCCAAGAGAAAATGCATACTTAGGTAGTATTCAACGTAACAAGGAACCTTTGTGACAGATATGTTTAGAAAGCTAAACATATCAGTTACAATGAAGCTGATATGTAGTTATATTGTAAATTATGATACAATCCTTTCCTCAGTCAAATAGCACTATAAGGAACCCACGTCAAGACATGTCAGAGGAGGATCTTCACTTTTAGACGGAGAGCTGGCCCTGGGAAATTGATTACAATTTCGAGAGCTTTTAATACGCATTACTAGATCCTTGTGACTGGCAACTGTCGACCGAAAATAACTACAGCATGTTTAATTTTTGCATTAAAAAGTTGAATTGATTGACGTCTTGTGTCTAAACTTAGCCTCACATTACATACATTACTTCTTAAAACTTAATCACCTATCTTTCCTTTTTAGGGTTCCGTAGCCAAATGGCAAAAAAACGGAACCCTTAAGGATTCGTCATATCTGTCTGTCTGTCTGTCCGTCCGTCCGTATGTCACAGCCACTTTTTTCCGAAACTATAAGAACTATACTGTTGAAACTTGGTAAGTAGATGTATTCTGTGAACCGCATTAAGATTTTCACACAAAAATAGAAAAAAAACAATACATTTTGGGGGTTCCCCATATTTAGAACCGAAACTCAATTTTTTTTTCATCAAACCCATACGTGTACGTGTCTATGGATAGGTCTTCAAAAATGATATCGAGGTTTCTAATATCATGTTTTTCTAAACTGAATAGTTTGCGCGAGAGACACTTCCAAAGTGGTAAAATGTGTCCCCCCCTGTAACTTCTAAAATTTAATAAGAGAATGATAAAACTAAAAAAATAATAATATGATGTACATCACCATGCAAACTTCCACCGAAAATTGGTTTGAACGAGATCTAGTAAGTAGTTTTTTTTAATACGTCATAAAACCCCTAAATACGGAACCCTTTATGGGCCAGTCCGACTCGCACTTGGCCGCTTTTTTCCTATTGGCGTAGTCGGGTAAAATTTACCCAAAGCCTGGAGCTCTATAAATTGCACACAATTTTTGAGGTTAGCTCTGGGCATATTCCGCGAGCATTTTCCTGTTAGTATTTTAGATTGATTATTCAATATAATTTGACGTCGGTGTTTCTTATAGTACTTACGGATTAGTTGGAAATAATGAAAAAACCGTCCACTGGAATGAAAAGGGATAATTTTGAGTTTTGGCAAACATTTAACTTTAGGGTATTTAAAACTTTAGTCTATGTGTGAGAATCGATTTGTAATTAATATCACGTATACAATATGTTTATCTTATTAAGCTTAGAATAAATTTAAAAGTGGAAAAAATACTGTCTTGGATGGGAAAAATTACGCTCTTACGGTAGATGTCGCTAAGGTCCCCTAGACCCATAATATGGTGGAAAGATTTGCTGGCTATGGATGAGGTCTCGGTGGCTCTGATGGCAGAGCGCTGGAATATCGATCCAGAGGCCGTGAGTTCAAGTCTCACCCAAGACAGTAATTTTTCCACTTTTAAATTTATTCTAAGCTTAATAGAAGCGGTCGCAGACGTTTCTGCTTGTAAAAAAATAAATTATGTTTATCTTATTTTCATCTCCTTTCAATAAACAGGGCGTCCGTATTCATACGGAATATAAGTTAACAAGTATCTTTATGGTGCTTATCTATTTCACTCTCATCTCACCCTTTTCTTCACTCACATCTCATAAAAAAATAAATTATGTTTATCTTATTTTCATCTCCTTTTAATAAACAGGGCGTCCGTATTCATACGGAATATAAGTTAACAAAGTATCTTTATGGTGCTTATCTATTTCACTCTTTCATCTCTATTCTATTTCATCTCACCCTTTTCTTCACTCACATCTCATAATTGTCATAAATTCCACAAACGAATACCTACTAAGAGCTTCCGGTTGAATCCTGATTTATCTATTTACTCTAAATTTTATTTGAATAAGATTATGGGCCCGATTTGGATTTTGTAATAGACATCTATTAGATATCTTTTAGACATCGCCAAGATTCGATAACGATATGTTTAAGATCTAACTTGTCAAATTTGACATTTCCGCGATTCTGGAGATACTCTTGAACGATTTCCACAAGATATTACTTAGAGATCTAATTCACATCTAATACATATCTAACACGATCTATAGTAAAAGTGACATTGGTTGCCCGAATTGCGCTGCAAAAGAGAACTAGTTGAAATCTAAACTATAACGTATATAGAATGGATCTAGTACGTGTCGTCTCTTGTGAATATCTTGAAGTTCGAATACGGCAATATATCAAATGCAGCATACCAACATAATAAAATTAATAAGGTTGTAGTACAGGTTGGCCAAATAAGAGGTATACACTTTATTTTTGAAATTTTATTCTATAAAACATAAAAAATATTAAGTATTCCTTGTTAAATATAATATGTAGGGTCAGCAATTACACATGGAAAATAATGTCAGACAAATGTCCACCTCTAGCAGCATGGCAGATGCGAACCCTTTTCATCGCGTTTTTCATCACTTTTTCACACATTTCTGGCGTTATCTCAGCGACAGTGTTTCGAATATTTTGTTTTAATTGCTGAAGGTTCGTTGGTCTATTAGCATAGACACGTCCCTTTAGATAGCCCCACAGAAAAAAGTCAGGAGCTGTTAAATCAGGCGATCTTGGGGGCCAGTCAATGTCACCGTTTCTCGAAATTAATCGACCGGGAAACGTTATTTTTAATGTTTCTATTGTTTTTAATGATTAAAACACGTTGTTCCGTCGTAAAACGCTCCATAATAAATTTGCCGTATCTACACAAACTAATTTTCATGCAATAACTGTCATATTTACCGCCAAAATAAAATGGCGGCAAAAAAAAGTTGTATACCTCTAATTTGGCCACCCTGTAGTACCGTTTCTATTACAGATTTTCCATTAAGAACGCAGCATGTAGCTACCTAGTTAAAACTTAAAAGCAATACAATGTAAAACTGAAATCCATGTAGAATTTTCTCGGAAATAAAAGAAGTAATTCGCTACAAAGGGACGAGAACCGCGACAAACAAATGCATTTTATTGAATTTTCATTTATAAAATTTTCTCAGTAATACAAAGTGCTGGTAACTGGCAAATATTTAACTACCACTGGTTTTGCAATATTTTAAAAGGTGAAGGTATTTTTTTCAATGAGCAGCACCGACTCATCGCTCCAACGTACACGTGAACGCGTGACACTACCACAACAAGTAATGAAAAACGACTCCAAGTTCAAGCTTGAAAAGTAATACAAGTAGCCCCTAATACATTCACGTAGCTCATATAGGTACCTATATACATGTGCTACATACGACAGCTTCAACTTTCCCATTACTAGGGCTGCACAAACTTAACGCCCTGTTTAATTAAGACCCAACGTTCTCGGCTCTTTATTTATTCTAGCCAACAGTTCCGTGCCGGCCGGTAATTTTGCTGTCTGTTTGGAAGGGTTTTGTTTACATCCACTTTATTGGAAAGTGACGAAAAGTTTAACTCGGCTAAGTCATTTTGGATTCACGTATCTCAATCCAACATTCAAGATAATGTGAGCTTTAGAGAATGATAATAAAGATTATATCATGAGGGCTGCTGAATTGGGCTGTGAAAATTGCGGTTTGACACGTGTGTTGATATCGGCCGATATTTGACGCGTAGGGATGAATAAATATCAATATCTTATCTTTCTATAAATATAAATATCTATTCGTGATATTACTTTAGCAACTTACGAGCATTACGGAATAATTTTACTTATATTACCCAATACTATTTTGAAAGTTTAGAGTGGCCATGAAAATCATTGAAAAAAAAACCGAGTGTTTTACAAAACTTCCTCATGTACATTTATTTATAAAGAACATCAGAATTTAATTTAGTCATCTCACCTTTCAAATACTCGTATAAAAATAAAATCTTATCAATACGGGTCCCAATAAAAAAAAAACAAATTATACAAAAACATGCCTTCTTTAACATATTATAAATATTGATTGTTGGTTCAATTAGTCTACGATTATGCCAATGTCTCTCTGTCTGTGGCATGGTAGTTTTCTAACAGATGGAACGATTTCGATGGCTTATTAGCTAGGTTTGATAAAAAATTATCCAGCAGTTTGCATATTTTTTTATTTGGCATAGGTAATGCGTAGTGGGTTTTATATTTAATTCATAGTTATACTTATACTGTAAAAAAAATATGAGATTTCAGCAAAAGCCAAACTCCCAAGCTCTGACTTGACTAACCCCTAAACCATAGTTTAATAATTATGTGTTTTTGGTGTGATCTCATTTCTTTTTGTAAGATCTTGTAGCTCACTAGGGCATCGGGAAGTGTCCTAGGTACACTAGTTCTGTATACAGAACTGCACCCCCATCATAGGTTGAAAGTTTTGTATGTTAATCCTAGGCTCCATACCTACCAAATTTCAGAGTGAAAATCTTAGGCCATATTTAAAATTTCAAATATGAAGACTATTGATTGATTTTTACTTACCTGACATTATTAGGTAAGATTGTTTTATTAGGTAAGATTCTATCATTAACAATGGAGTTACTTAATATTAGGGTGTTTCACTTTTGTGTGGAGAAAAAAAAGTTGTGACATTTTTTCTGACTTTGCTCACCAATCGAGTCTCCCCACTCTAAAAACTATCTATTTCAATTTTCATAATAATCGATTAACGTTTGCACAAATTGAAAATGTGGAGGGAGAACCCCATACATTGCGTGAAAATTAACTATTTTTTTTAATAACAAAATATAATGAACTGATACTAAAATCTAATGAAAAAACTGAAACTGAACTTTTGCGTCTAAAACACGATAAAACCACTTTTCCTTTGGAAACAGGTGGCGAAACAGAAAAATCTTAATTAGAACATTTATAGAGTAACCAAAATCCATGTTAACTACTAATTTTAAAATTGATTTATATGTAGAAGGTTCAGTATCACACTACTCATCGCTTAGATGGTAGCCGCTTAAACCATTTTCTACCCTCCGATGTCGAGTCGTTGGTTATTTGAGAAAACTTTGTTGATGTTGTGCAACCTCTAAATATTCACCGATTTAAATTTTTATTGGTATATATTTTTTAATCAGGAAGAACCAGAATTCGAGCAAAGTCAGATGAAAATCGAAAATTCGGAAAAATGTAACACCCTACTTAATATGGACCAGTAAATTTTAGAAGTGCATATTACGACAATATTAAACAACTTATACTATCTGTATTTATGTAGACCAGCAGATGTAGGGCGATATTTTCTTTAGGGAAACAGCGAACGAAGCGTTCCCCCGCTATCTAATTTTGTTATCTACCTATCCTTTCAATATCGGCTTTCTGAGGATTGTTAATTAATTAAAATAGGAATCATTCGTTAACCCAATTAATCGGGATTAAACCCCTGCAGGAGCAGACATTTTAGATCAATACAAAGTTTATATTTATACCTTCACCCACCCAATGAACCACCCACGGAAATACTGAAACAGTTTGACCTATTTTTATTCTGTTTTAGGTAGACATTGACCAAAAAAATCACCTAAACGTTTTTTACTTGACATACGACGTGACAAATTAACGAACAAAAGAAAAACCGTGACAGAATAAAACAAAGGCACAAATAAATAACCAGGAACAACAGAACAATTTGCACAGGCCAGGTCAGTTAACTGGCTTGTAACAACAGACGCACGTGCCCCCATTGTTTCCCAGACCCAATCAACCAGAAACGGCTGAGCGACAAAATAGTAATTTAAACTAACGCACAAAGGTTCAACATAACGTGGCCGTAGGTCGATGATTTATTTCAGTAATAAGTGTCGTGTTAGACTACACCATTATCGGCCTGTCAGATAGACTCTGGTCCAATAAGAAAGAGTTTGAGAATAACTTACTGTACCTATACAACACACAACTATACACACAGTACAATGCTCGACGTTGGGCGTCATACAGTATACGGCCACCTGATTCTACATACATTCTGTAGTTTATTGGTAGGACCCATGGTTACCTATGATAAAATTATCTGGAAAATGGACCTGACTAACACATTTTCAAAATTCAGGCTTTAAATTCTTAGTAACAGTCGCAGTTAAGGACTAAGTTTTTATTGATTTTTTTACATAAATGGCACGATTCGGGAAGTGTCTTGTTTCTTTCTTTGTCTAGTTTTCCGATGCCTTTTCAACTATTAATATTAAGACAGTTACAAATTAAGTATTTTTAATTTTATTTTACATTAAGCACCCCAGATAAGCATTTATAGTTGACGGATTATTTTTTTAACAATCATAATATGTATTATGGTTTTGTAGGTATGGATCATATTGAACAATATGTATATTGTATTAATTTGATTAACGTGCCCTTTTCTATGACTTGGGCAGCTTCTTAAACGAAGGTCGAGAAAAGCAATGTTTATATCGTTTTCTTAGGCGAGCAGGCGATGACTGACGTCTATTTAATAAAAGGCTAAAATGAGACGCTTTCATTAGATTTTGTTTTCATTCTGACGCTTTAAGTACTTATGTCAAAATATTAAAATATTTTATGGATATCCAACATAGGTACCTACATTGTTGAGAATGAATTGCGAGTGATCAACCTATAAATTTTAGTAAATACCCATGACACTGTTTGTTTAATTAACAAATAAATTGGTGCTAATGAAGGAGTTTAAAACTTTTTTGAGTTTATTACTGATAGTGAGGGTGTTAAGTGAAATGACCTTTTTTTGCTTGATTAAAGCATGAAACTTGGCACAGTTGTTCCTTATATCAAAATAAGCCGATTAAGATCGGTAGCCCGAGGGACCCCCCGCTTAAGCCCGAGAGGGGGGGGGTCAAGTAGCGCCCCACCCGGCTTCATTCTAAAAATTCTAACAGGCCCCGTTTAGCTAATAGGTCATATTTGGTATCAATTTCGGATAAATAAATAACGTAGAATTCATTTCTGGTATAAAAAATTGCAATTTGTTGAAAAAAATAATAAAAAAACACAAAAAATCTAATTTTTCAAGTGTAATTTTTGTTTTTTATTTATTGTCAAAATTAAACTGCTTGGTTTTTCTACATACAAAAAATATGACAATAAAGCCTATTTAATGCAGATTTTAGAAACATAACTTTTACTAACCTTTATTAAAAGGAAATTGCATAAAAAAAACTTATATCGTCTCGCGCCGGTGAATATCTTTTTACCGACATCGGCATCGATATAGACAACATCCGAAGTCCACACTCTGGAGACCGATTAAATGTATTGTTTATTGTTGTAGATTCTATTATAAAGATAGAAAAGCGTACAATTTTTTTTAATGTGTCGTTTAGTGAAAAAGGGACCTTAAAAAAATTATCACAGCCAGCCTCGTGTTTGTATAGAAGCATACTCGTATTTAGTTAGTGCCAACCACTCCATGGACTCCATGGTCCCTGTTCTCAATTAATAAGAAGTAAACTGTAAGTATTCTTTAATATACTTGCTTATTACATTATACCACACTTTAATTTTGCGTCTTGTGTATTAATACAGTTCCTTCCCCCGACACATGAATGGGTAAATTTCGTCATTCACGTATATATGTCAGTTTCAACCATATTCTGGCCACAGCAGGGTTGTCAGAACAGTTTGGAAACAGTCGTCTGCTCCTTGCTTTCATTCCCAAGAAGACGGACTGAGCAAGTTTAAAGAGGAACACCCCAGGTCTGACCCCAAACATATAATCCTATCCTGATAAGGATGCTTCTATTTCAGTAGTCGATTCATCTAAAGAATTATTTCGGGCATTTTTTAATTATTTAGCAACGGCTTTATCTGTAAGTATACTTTGCTTTACAAGGTTATTTCACCTATCATCATATAAAGGTATAATAAAGTTTTGGCGAATGCTATTTATTTACTGCTATTGCTCCATCCTGTAGGAGCTTGAATCCTTGTATCGGCCAGGCTAAAAAGGGTCCATGCTTAGATCTCACTTTTATACACCTTATATTAAATGGGGAACCCGGGTTCAAATTCTAGAAGGCATTTATTTGTCTGTTTATCGTGAATACTTGTTCCTCAATTACCTATGGATGTTTTGAGTGTATGTATCAAATATATATGATATATATCATGTAGTACCCACATCACAAGTCTTATTGAGCTTACAGTATTACAAGGTCGATCGAGAGAATGCTTGGAATACGAGTACGACTCCTGGTTTTTCAGGGCCCGATAGAAATAAACTAGAGTTTAATTTACCATGACGGTAAGCTTCACTTATTACCACTGATCTTTTAGTGAAACTAATTTCTTTACCACTAGGTAAATCATTTTGAGACACTGTGTTGACAAAACTTCGAAGAGTTAAAAGTCCTTATTTATGCCATCGCGAAATTGTCTAGAGAAACATGTCACAAGTAATGTTCCTCGTGGGATTCCGAATACTCCAAGAACCATGAAAAGTCCGATTCATTTAATATGATGGCCCTAGTTGCAGATGCTGTAAAACAGTCATTGCAAGGTATTGATACGCACAGTAGACACGAACGTAGTCATAGCAGCTAGACTAGATTCATGCGTACGAATATTTCCCCAACTACAGGAATTGTGGGCTCACGTTGACACAGTGGAAAACACAATTATATCACATGACACACCATTGCATCCAGGTCAGGGAATTATATTTTAAGCTAATAAAATTATGTATTCTATAAGCTAAGTAAACTATCTTTTATTTACCCTAAAAGAGCGGAAGTCTTACCCCTGTTTCGAGCATTCAGTGGAAAGGGGAGAAAAAGTGAATTCGAAGCATGGAATCTGTTCAGAGTTCAACCAAACCACTACAAGGATTCAAGCTCTTACAAGATGGAGCAATAGCAGTGGCTAAAAGCATTCCCCTAAAATACTAAAATGTTATTATATGATCGGTAATAAGTGCAATATTGAAGAAGGCAAGTTACACCGGGATATTGAAATGAAGAGTTGTATAATGTTATGCCTGTTCTATGAGATTAAGTCACTGCTAAGTTATTTTATTATTAAATTCCATAATGTATACCTTCTAACAAAAGGGAGCCATATAAATGCCCTATTACGCGCAGTGTACCGAGGGGTTGATGTTTAGGTTCAGACGTTAGTTCGTCGTCAAACTTGTTCAGTCCGTCAGACTTCTTGGGAATGGAAGCAAGAAGCAGACGACGAGTTCCACACTGGTCTGACACCTGTTTTGGTCAGAATATGGTTGAAACTGACCAGAAGTAAATGCAAACCGGAATAAAAAACGCGATGCAACTACATGAATGATGAAATGTACGCATTTAACTGAATTACGACAAAATTAAAGTGTGATAGGGTAATTCGCCAGTAACTGGCCACCCAAAACCAAAAATTCATTTTAGGCTAGCCAGTGGCCAGTTATTGAAAGCTGGTCAGTTTTTGGAACCTTATACTAAAATGAATTCTGTTTATAGGTGAATAGAATTCATTTTTAGTTTAGAGCGGCTAGTTATTAAAGCGGCCAGTTACTGGCAAATTATTCTATAATGTAATAAGTAAGTAGATTAAATAATACTTACAGTTTACTTCTTATTCATTGAGAACAGGGACCATGGAGTCCATGGAGTGGTTGGAATTAACTATGCTTCTATACAAAAGAGAGGCTCTATGATAAATTTTTCCAAGGTCCCTTTTTTCACTGAACGACACATTTTTTTTCTAATCAAATATTAAGTCTATCTTTAATATATGATCTACAATAATAAACAACACATTTAGTCGGTCTCCAGAGTGTGTACTTCGGATGTTGTCTATATCGATGCCTATGTCGGTAACAAGATATTCACCGGCGCGGGACGATATATGTTTTTTTAATGCAATTTCTTTTTCATAAAGGTTAGTAAAAGTTATGTTTTTAAAATCTGCATTAAATAGGCTTTATTGTCATATTTTTTGTATGTAGAAAAACCAAGCAGTTTAATTTTGACAATAAATAAAAAACAAAAATTACACTTGAAAAATTAGATTTTTTGTGTTTTTTTATTATTTTTTTCAACAAATTGCAATTTTTTATACCAGAAATGAATTTTACGTTATTGATTTATCCGAAATTGATACCAAATATGACCTATTAGCTAAACGGGGCCTGTTAGAATTTTTAGAATGAAGCCGGGCGGGGCGCTACTTGACCCCTCCCCCTCTCGGGCTTAAGCGGGGGGTCCCTCGGGCTACCGATCTTAATCGGCTTATTTTGATATAAGGAACAACTGTGCCAAGTTTCATGCTTTAATCAAGCAAAAAAAGGTTCGACCTTTTTTTGTTACTTAAAACCTTAACTATGATTTTATAACATCAAACGAATCTCAAATTATTGATTAACCAGATTGATGACATTCCTTCGTTTCATTCTAAGAGCAGATTCATTATCTTTTGTTACTGATGTCATTAACTCATTAGGCATCTCACGAGTACTAATAAGCCGGGTAATTGGTCATCTGGCTCGCCCTTAACTGAATGCATACCAATCAGCGTAAACGATCAAGTTCGTATTAAAACAAAATCTAAAACTTTACATACAGAATCTGCCGCCAAGCTTGTAAAAATGATAATGAAAACAAATAACAAAAAAAAAAAACATATAAAAACATTATTTTCTTGTATTCTGTTCAATAACTTAGTTTTATTTTTATGATGTTTTTTTTTTCAGATTTTCGTTTTACTTTAGTCTCCCTTACGTTTTATTTTTTACAATGTTTACGCTGTTAAATAAATACAAACGACTGACCAACAAAACCTTTGTGAAAATATGGGACAGAAAATCCTGAATTGACTTATTCCCAAAGTCGTATTTTACTTGGAATTTTGCAACACTAATTGCCTGTCCGGCTCCGTTTACCGTAGTCTCCATTTTCATCGTGTTTTCAAATTGTAATCCAATATTCCGGCTTATTTTATCTCTATCCCGTTTAAAATTCGTCTGTGCATGATTAGTATTTTTGTATAAAATTTGGTACCAAGCGAGAATTACATAGAGTAAGCTGACGTTTTATGATTCTTGTACTTTTTGCACGCTTTTATTTAAGTAATTCACAATGATCGTATGTACCTAACTGCTTACGAGTACGTAAGTAAGTTGTAGGTATCCAAAATTTGCAACCCGTTTTTCGACAATTTGTTGGTATTCGATGGCATGTTGGGATGGCTGTAGGCAGTCTGTGATGGTGCGGCAGGTGTGGTTAAGCACGAATTGCGGAATTTAAGTACATACCTACTCGTATAGGTTTAGTTGATCTCAAACAATAATCTACTTCTTAATAATATTTTAAACATTTTTTGCAGCACATGTGGCACGGGTCATTTATTGCCTAATTACTAACACTACGTCATTTCCAAAGCATCGATTGTCGAGGAATTCCGGGAAATCGCGTGACTAGCAAGTGTTTGATAAAAATCGATTAATCCACACTCGATTGCGCCAGCAGGGTTCCGTGAGCCATTAGATTTTCATTTGAGATTACTTTACAACGGTCTTACATTAGTGATCATAAATAAACTTTTACTTACTATTTATGATGATTCATTTCATTTAATGTTTATGTATTCTTATTAAATGAAACCTCATGTGTTAGGTATAATCTTAATAATAATAAGAAACGTTTATTGCAAACCATGGTAAAAGAAGTTAAACATAAGTTATAAATTAAGCTAGCGCTTAGTCTGAATTTATTTAATAATTCATATTACATGTCAAATCACAAACAAAAAAGAAAGTAAATTAAACCTATTAGTCTGAATTAATTATATCTATTGAAACACAATTAATTCTAAATTCCAACCTATTTATTGCAGTCATGTATTTAGTTAGTAAGTATATAAAAAGTACCTATATGCATAATATATAGTAGGTACGCGCGAAATAGTGTCAAGGTCGTATAATAAAATAATAATATTAATATGTATTTTTTATTGTTTTGTAAGTGTTTTTATATTCATATTATAAATAACCTAACGTAAGAGGAAAAATAAATAAAGGGATAATAATGTGAGCCTATATACGTCCCACTGCTGGGCACAGGCCTCCTCTAATGCGCGAGAGGGCTTCTTGGGCTATAGTCCCCAGGCTAGCCCAATGCGGATTGGGGACTTCACATACACCTTTGAATTTCTTCGCAGATGTATGCAGGTTTCCTCACGAAGTTTTCCTTCACCGAATAGCTAGTGGTAAATATCAAATGATATTTCGTACATAAGTTCCGAAACATTGGTACGAGCCAGGATTTGAACCCGCGACCTCCAGATTGAAAGTCGGACGTTTTATCCACTCGGCCACCACCGCTTACAAAAAAATACATGTTTTATAATAAAATACATGTTGAGATTTTAAATTGAGTGTATACCTAGTTACAGTTTGTTCTGTACTCTGTTTGTATGTAGTTATAACAATAAAGTACATAGGTGTAATATTGAGAGCGCACTATTCGCCAACAAACAGGGAACAGAAAAAAAATATAATTCACCCCAAAATTTACTTCATTCTTTGGAGTTATTTAACGAAAAACTAAATTTAGTGCTAGATGTGTTCACTTTTAATACATTATTAATTAAATTTAGAGGCTCTCGCCAAATGTAACTTCAACTTGTTTGAAGATCATATTTGATCTAAACGCATTGATATAGTATAAAGAACTGGATACCCAATCAGCCGCCAAAAATGGCCCCACAAAAGTGATGTCAAAACAGATCATGCATTACTTTTTCGTTTAGTCTTGTTTGAAACGCTCAAATGTGAAGTTGTCAACAATTACGAAATGTGCCGTTAAAATATGTAAAAATAACAATGATAAAACAAGGAAAAAGGATGGAATGTATTTCTTTCGGTTAGTTCTTTGGATAGCATTACATAATTTATGTAATCTGGTGGTAATTTTATGGTTTTTAATAAATTAATTTGTTAGTACCAAAGAAGGGATGTTAAGGAACAAAAATCTAATGAGTCGATGTGAGGTCAATATTTTTTTATATTTTTATATGGAATTCATAAGAAATAATATTATGTTTAAATTCAAGATTTCCAAGAAAACCTATGCGACGTGCAAAGTGGACTGCTATTTAATTATAGCAAGAGATAGGGGTGATGCAGTTTTAAACAAGGCAAAACGGCACTTATGTGTTCGGCCCATTTCCCTGTTTCCGACATATACACCACCAATAAGGGCTTATATCGACTAACTGTAAATGCTAAACCTGTCGGAACACAGTGACAACCACAGGATTTTTTTTATAAAGTATAGGTAGACTTTATAAAAAAAAATCCAATCAGTATCTAAATGTCCCCGTGCACCCGCGCTATGAGTAAATGTAGATCTTAAATACACAGTTATTTAATAAGTAGAATTTATTTCAAGGAAATTAGTATTTAAAGACGTATACTTACGAATTAAAAATTTAATTTGTTTGAATTTGAACCACGAATTAATTTTATTTGAGCTCCCGATTAAATTAAATTTGTTTTATTTATTACTTCAATTGGTTTTCCTGTACAGTAATACATATTAAAGTGTACTAAAGTGACTCCATTCGTTCATTATTCTCGTTTGACGTTGTTTGACGTAAATACGTTACGTTTAGTGCCATCGGACTAAATTTTTTAACAGTGTTGGTACTTATGTTTGCAAATTTGACACTTAATGCTTACGACATTAAGCTCTTTTCTGTACGAAACATTTATCTTGACTCAAAATTTACGTAAGCGTTTTTATCATCAATGCAAATGGTGGGAAACGTCATTGGGATCCACATTTCTTGACGTTTTTGTTCTGCTTTGTGTGTCTATTTCTTTTATATTAAGTCAGTGTCTAAACGTCAATAAAAAGCATGGGATGGGAGCCTAATTAATTCGAGGATGTCAGGCGGTAACCGATTTTATTAGACCTTTGCCTCCCCTCAGTTTCGTTTACACTCTGCACATGTGAGGAGGACTTAGTGAGGGTAGTGGGGTCTCGTTAAACTGGTGACAAGCGTAAATGAAGCCTGACGCCTCAATGGCGTGGGATGTCAAATGAGGGGAGTGTTCCGCGTAAACATACTGCTGTGAGTACCGGTGTGGCGTATATGAATAATTTGGATATCTTTTATCCATATTTGCATTATTCTAAAAGGCGCGTGAAATGTTTAAGCAAGCATAGAAATATTTGTTTTGGATGTTGCTATTTTGTGAAATTGAAACTTTATTTAATATTATGGACTTTTAGTACCGTTTTGTGCGTCAAGCTGACGCACTTAGCATGCGAAGAAAATGTAATCTTGTACATGTACGCCAAACGCATAGATACATTGATTGCCAGGACAAATACATAATTATGCTTCTTATGACGTAATACTTTATTATTGACACATAAAATACGTGTGAAGCATTTGAAGAATACGCAAGATAAACATGAATGATTACGAATTACGAAGTCTAATACTTTCAGTTTAAATTCAAGCACTTTGGAATGAATGCAGCACTTATCAATAAATTCAATAAATCTATTTAAATAAACGGGAAGTATAATATTTCTTGTAAAATGGTACAGTCATCAAAACTATTACCTTAGGGCCTCTGCAGCATACATATTTGTAGGCAGAGGTGCTAAGGTAATCGTTTTTCTGACTGTACATTACAACATTTATCGGTGTATTTAAGCACTTGTTGTAAATAAGCTGACAATAAAAAAAGACGGCCAAGTGCGAATCGGGTTCCATGGTCCGATTCACGCTAGACTGCATTTCTAATAGGTTTTCCTGTCATCTATAGGTAAAGAACTATTTTGTGTATTTATTTCAAAATTTTAGACCCAGTAGTTTCGGACATACAGACAGACAGACGCACGAGTGATCCTATAAGGGTTCCGTTTTTTTCCGTTTGAGGTAGGTATATGGAACCCTAAAAACACATTCATTTTGACTTTATTTCAGATGTTTAAATTACATTTATCCGAATACCTAATTTGATAATTAACTATCATAAAATGTTATAGTTTCTGTAACTAATTTATTATAATTATTATGTACATTTGGGATGTGATTTTTGAAATTATTTGTTAAAATAAGTGATACAAAATGATCTAATATAAATAATATTGTTCTTTGGAAATAGATGTTTCCAATTTTTGGTAGGCATAAAAGTCTGTTCATAAGTATTTGGAAAAAATCTCACACTTACTATGGTATAAATTCTTCAGAATGTAACGTTGCACGTATGAAATTTTTTCCATTTCCTCTCGATACGATACAACTGAATTCGAAATCAGGGATAGAAAATGTTGGCCATTTTGATGCTACAGAAATCCCTGTTGAAATATGAAATGGCACAGTAAAGAGATATTTTTCACAGGTAATTTTATATTGTAAGCGCCAATGAAAAATACATAGGTATATATATCTAAAGAAATGTTTTGTAAATGATACAGGGCGGAAACATGAAACAACACACCCAACACCAGCGGCGGTAGCACGGTCACATTTTTATCGCTTGTCACCTCGGAATAATAAACCAACAGGAACCGCCATTAACAGGCGTTCCCCTCTGCCAAAAGTCGGCGGCCGCCGGTCAAGGAGGTTATATAAAACTAGTTGCCATACGTCATACGCCATTCAGCGGAATGTTAGGAGCAGAAAATGCCGAATTGTAGCGTTTTCTCCTGTAAAAACCGATCGGAAACATCTAGCGTACTTAAAAAACACGTTTCTTTTCATATGTAAGTACTATTACATGTAAATATTATGAAATAGTGCACTAATTTAGCAAAAAACTAAAAAACATTGTCAATCTGAAAGTGATACCACTTCATGGTACTAGATCTAATTTAGGGTAAAATTTAAAGAAGACTTTCTAAATATTCATTATGTATACCTAACTTCTAATTTGCGTTGCTTATTGTTATATAATTTATATAACACATTATTTTTCTATAACACCTTATTTTTATATCAACATAATCCATTCAATGAAATAAATAGTATAAATCATAAATAACGTGATAAGTATTACCGATATAGGGTCATTGTGCAGTTTCCGTCCATGCTCTAGGTAGTCTCTAGTTTTCGTCCACATGACAGATTAGCAAATAACATATTTGATATTTAATTTGCTACTTGCCAAATACATTTTTTATGTAGATAGATATATTGTCTCGACATTAAGGATTGCATTAAGTCCAAATTTGTGCAGCAATGTAGATTTATATTCAATTTCGTCAAGTGGACGAAAACTAAAGCTGGTCGAAAACTAACGCACTACTACTGTTTAAAAATTCATTTTTTCTTAGTTTCTATCGTATATTTTTTATTTGACATGTCCAACGTTTGTATTGTAATTTATTTATTATAAGGTATTTACTGCCGTCATTTTCCATAAATAGGCACTTTTAATTTATTACTCTGGTATCACTCTACCATAGTTAGTGATGGGACACCATAAAAACCAATATCGATAAAATCTATATGAACATTATAAATATATTGTTATTTTGATTTATTTTTTTAGATTTCCAAAAGATGCAATAAATTTTAAACATAAGTAGTTTTCAGCTTATCAAGCCATCGAAAACCTAAAAATATTGCAATATCAGTCACGTTTTAAATATCTAAGAACTGCATAAGTAAGTTTGTAATTCCATATAAATATATGCTATTACAAAGTTACTGTTGCAGTTCCTACAAATAGTAGGTAAAGTAAAGGTACACTACGATGTATGTACGATGTGAGTATGAATAAAGATGTGTTTAGTTATGATATGTGTATACATAGTATGGGTATGAGTACCCGAAAGAAGGACTGTCTACAAAAAGAGATGAGATCCCATGTAATGTTTTTGTTACATGTTCTACTACAAAAAAGTTTTGACATGTAATGCTAATGTGAAACCAAGTCGGTTATTTTAATCAGTGCCAGGGGGTGTTAAAACCGTATCAATAAGATATCTTTAATTTGTAATACATATCATGACTTGGCAATCGCACATAATGCTTTACTCTTACCGTACTCGTAAATATATGTAATGCTCAAACTGCAACTAGCGTTATGTTCAAATTAGAATTATTTTTAATAGGTGACGATAATCCTTATGTCATTATGCAGCCGTGCGATGTCCAAGTCATTATACGTATTACAAATTAAAGATATATTATTGATACGGTTTTAACACCCCCTGGCACTGATTAAAATAACCGAACTTTTTTGTAGTAGAAGCGTTGCGAGACTTGCACCTTTTTACATGTAATGTTTTTGATGGTTATAATTGACTAAAGAAGACAGTTAAAATTCAGTCAATAAAATATCGACAATATTATCGACAAGTCCCTCGCACTTCTACGTTTACTTAGAACTGACATCATCTCGTTCACGGACAGGGTTGTCTGTGTTTGTTCTTGTATTTGTGTGAATATAGTTTATGCTAGTGTTTGATAATTTTGTCGTGTGCGTGTGTAGCGACGCATGCACAAAATGCATTAGTGTTTACATTATTTGTGTGCGTTCCTCGCCCCCCGCGCCGAAAACGACAGAATTTTTCACATAGAAATTAGTGCGTGTCACCACTCCATATTGGATTATTACTCCGAGCTTGTCACGATGCCTGTCACGTTCTAGTTCTAACAAGTGCGAAAGTGGCGGGCATAGTGACAGGCGATAAAAATGGAACCATGCTGCGCCCGCAGGCGACGGCGACGGCGACGGCGACGACGGTATGTAAGGCAAAATGTTTTTTTTTTGGTTCAGGTTTTTTCAGGTAAGGTTTTTTGATCGGAATTCAACTGGTAACGAATGAAACAGATCCTTTTTTATATGTTCTTCAAGACTATTCTAAACGTGAGACCGAACAGAGGGCCTACCGCGAACCACGTTCGACGTGTTACCTCCCTGTCACACTTACGTACGAATTTACAATTGCGACAGAGAGGCAACACGTCGAACGTGGTTCGCGGTAGGCGCTCAGATTTTTGACGCGCGTAAGATTAGCAACGCCTAATTGGCAATGTGTAAAACATACCTAATAGTAAGTACTTATACCAGGCGTGTCTCACTCCGCGATTTCATCACTTACAGGTAGCTAAGAGTACATCCGTTCCGGCCCCAATTTTGGAGAAAGCCATAAGCCGCGCGTGGCGCTGTCGCCACCTAGCGGCCATATCTATGCTGATCGTAACAGACGCGTTTTGTTAGAGAGTGTAGAGAGAGTCTTCTGTACTTATTATTATTTATTCTGTGCTTATAACGTACTTACTGCGTGCTGATCGCATACAACCGCAGTCTGACACGACATGTTGTGGTCATCAGATTCAATTGTGGTCGCTAATGGCTCACCTATATCAAGAGAGGTCGCATTAGGTAAAGGGCATTGACTTTTAATTTTTTTCTTTTTTGAAGTGAAAACTTCTTTAGCGGCGCTGTGCACTTTTTGTGATGGGAATTTTTTTTTAAACTCGTAACAGGTGTCACGTGACCGTAAGACGTAAGACGATCACGTGACCTGATCGAAAAACTGTTACTTCAATGTCATTGAGTTTTTCTTTATTTATTTAAATGCCATCTAGTGAGTTTCAATCTAACTGGTATTAATATAATTCGAGTACTAACAGTGATGTGCTTAGGGGTTTTAAGTAATGCGACGAAATAACGCTAGATGGCGTTAACCTCAATTATACATAGCGCTGCAGACATTTTGCAATAGTGATTGAGTTTTCACTTCTACCGGCACTCCCTGAGTGCAACCCGTTGTTTTTAGGGTTCCGTACCCAAAGGGTAAAAACGGGACCCTATTACTAAGACTCCGCTGTCCGTCCGTCCGTCCGTCCGTCCGTCCGTCCGTCCGTCAGTCCGTCCGTCCATCCGTCTGTCACCAGGCTGTATCTCACGAACCGTGATAGCTAGACAGTTGAAATTTTCACAGATGATGTATTTCTGTTGCCGCTATAACAACAAATACTAAAAACAGAATAAAATAAAGATTTAAGTGGGGCTCCCATACAACAAACGTGATTTTTGACCGAAGTTAAGCAACGTCGCGCGGGGTCAGTACTTGGATGGGTGACCGTTTTTTTGCTTGTTTTGCTCTATTTTTTGTTGATGGTGCGGAACCCTCCGTGCGCGAATCCGACTCGCACTTGGCCGGTTTTTTTTAAACATTAGTATTTAGACTGACTTTACTAGATAAACAGAAAGCTCTGCTTCTTACAATTTTCATTTAGTGTGGGTTGGTTTCATTTAGTTGGGTTGTTACGGCTGCATAATGACAAAAGGATCATCGTCAAATATTAAAAATAATTCTAATTGAACATAACGCTAGCGCTAATTGCAGTTTGAGCAATACACATATTTACGAGTACGGTACGAGTAAAGCATTATGTGCGATTGCCAAGTCATTATGCTTTATGTATTACAAATTAAAGATATCTTATTGATACGGTTTTAACACCCCCTGGCACTGATTAAAATAACCGACTTGGTTTCACATTACATCTCAAAACTTTTTTGTAGTAAAAGCGTTGCGAGACTTGCACCTTTTTACATGTAATGTTTTTGATGGGATCTCATCTCTTTTTGTAGGCAGTCCTTCTTTTCGGGTACTCATACCCATACTATGTATACACATATCATAACTAAACATATCTTCATTCATACTCACATCGTACATCGTAGTGTACCTTTACTATACCTGCTATTTGTAAGAACTGCAACAGTAACTTTGTAATATCATATATTTATATGGGATTACAAACTTACTTATGCAGTTCTTAGATCTTTAAAACGTGACTGATATTGCAATATTTTTAGGTTTTCCCTTTATGTGGCCATTAAACCCTAACTCTGTACCAAATTTCAGCTCTCTGAGTTTATGGGAAGTACTAGTTCCATTCTGATAATCATGAGTGAGTGAGTGAGTGTCATAAATGCGAAACTTTGCTTTCGCTTAACTTCGGAACTAAATGACCTACAGACTTGAAATTTTGGATTTGAAGTATGTGATTATAGCTTACTGGATGACGAAAATTTCTGCGTTCTGGTCTTATCCAGAGGTTCTCAAATAGGGGCCTGAAAATGCGGCGAAATGGTTCCAGTAAAGGATGGTACGGCAGTGTTTGCTTCGCGCTCGACTTGGCGGGGGCACTGCCGTGCTCCAGATTGGCTCCTTTACACGATGGGCCAGCGCCGGCCACTCCAAGGGACGCAGCCATGCGGTAGAATGAGATAGCAATATCACTTGCTCCCTCTAACGCATAAATGCGTGTGAGATGTGAGGGAAATATTCACCGGATTAGAATATTAGAATAAGATTCGCTGACTCAAATCTGTTTAGTCGTTTTTGTGTGATAGCTTATTAAATGTTAAAACTACTATACAGACAACCTGTCATGTAATTAATTAAAATGTAAAAAAAATAATTAACAGTCATATAATTTTGTAATCTTAGTACCTAGTAAAGACGGGTTTAAAATGCATGGTTATTAAAAATGAACACGTGTCGAAATACTCGCAGTAATTAAATCACTTGGACCACACTTTCAATTATCCTTTGTTTTGTTTTAAATACGTAGTAATTGTTTCTATTACAACAAACAAATCTGCAGTTAAGGAAAAAGAAAATAATTCCTAATAGCCTTTGTCAAGGCTTGTTAATGGTAATTAAAATAATTAATTAATGCTTGTAATTTGTAACTTCTTCTTTTCAAAAGAAAGGCCTCGTTTATTTACGTAAAAGGTAAACTGAAAATATTTAGCTAAGTAGGTACAAAAAATATTTGCTTGGAATAAAATAGACATTGTATCCGATTCTGATTTAATTTCTTGTACTAAAACTGTTATATAATGATCTATCAGTTGTCAAAAGTGACATTTTTGCACGAGTTATTTTGTCATAACATAGTTGAAGCACCAACGACAATGCGACAGTGGAACAGCCGTAGAAAATGACAGCTGTCAGTCTCTCGTTGCGTAATTTTTAACATGGTATTCAGAGTCGGCCGGACAATTCCGGCCCTGTTCCTCTCTATACATGAATCTAGTATATAACTGCATCTGGCATGAGGGGTGGGGGGAAATGACCGAACAGGATAGTCTTATGTATCTTTAAGTAAGAGTAGCAGCGAAAGCGCTATTATTGTTTGTCCTTGTCACAGACTCACATATTTTTTGTTCCCCACCGTAAATTTAGTATGTAGGTATTATGGTGGGCAACAAATAAATTCGACCAATCATAGTGTCGCATTGCCTATGTTTTGTCCCTCACGGAGGCACGCATATACCACTTCTATAGGATCCTACCTTCTATGCGTAAATATTACATTCCGTTTGAGAAAGCTTCACTGTGCTGAATTCTAGGATGCTGCATGTAGCGGAAAATAAGCGATGACACTGCTAACTTCCTTGATAAATTGAGTTTCCGTCATTTCCTCAGTGCAGTTGAAACGAGAAAGCTCACAGTCACTCGGACATCGCCTATTTCCCTTTGCTTTACAGCACTTTTTCCCTTTCACAATCAGAATGTAATTGACCTATACGCCTGTTTTAAATATCTTTGTTGGAAAGAGACTTTGTATTAGGTACAAGTAACAAACTGTAGGGCCACAATTTGTCAATATTATGCTATTATAATAACGCGACGCGCAGCATTTTCCCATAATAGCCTCAGTGAGCTGAATTTACAACAAAATATTAGGTAGATACGTTTCATTAATTTGATCACTTTGCCCCAACGAGTCCACTACAAAATGATATCGAATGGACACAAACAATTTTATATAGTGCGTATAGGTAACTACTTAATTTACCGACCCGTACACGTATTGGTACCAATTAGGTGTACAATGTTCTATTATTAAAGTCAATCGTACTTATAGTTCCAGTATTAGGTCCAAGGTTACCCTACTAAATATCAAAACTAAGGCACCAAGTTATCAAACTTTTTCATGTGATATTACCACGATATAATCTATGTGTAATATTTAAAACGAGCACTAAAATGTTGCTTTATAACTTTTGTGATTCGTCTCGATCGGAAGTCCTATTTATGTAAGTAAAGACTAAATATATTATTTTAGAATAGTACTATCATATACCTACTTAAAATCTTTTTATTATTCCTGATGCAAAGGCTATCCATCGCAATACAACGCGGCAACGCAGCGAGCGTGATGGGCACCTTTGCGTCAGGGACAGCCCGGGACGGGTTTTAGTAAGTATTTATTTTTTATATTTTTAGTTTGTATTTATATTTAAGTTTTTGCAATAAATCTTCTTTATTCTTTTATTATATGTATTATATATAACTTTTATTAGTGGAGGAGTTCCTAATTTTCACTCAGCTGCCCTTACTCTTACATTTCTATTATTTAACGCAATTCGTCTTAATCCAAATTACATTCTGCTGTAGAACTAAACTTCTGCAGGCGTAGAATAATCAATTAAATCACAATGATCAGTCAGGTTATAGGATATAAGGAAGGATTGAGACTGCATCAGTTTTACTGCTGCAGTGTTGCTGTGCAGCACGGCTGTCGACTGCATTGCAGCAAGAAATGTTAATTATACGAGCATCAACATTGCGTTTGGAATTTCCTTTAGCAATTGAGTCAGCAGTAATGCTGAAATGAAATTATAATAGATTGCATTGCTGCAGAAAATGTGCAATTTAATCTGATTTCTGAATCTGAATGTAACCTTTATTTAGCAGCAGTACGAAAGGATCAGCATTGAATTTATAGTAATGTAATTGTAAATTGCTAGAGTAAGTATTTATTTTCACACAAATTGATAGTACCTATATTTTTTATCAATCAAATTTGTTAAATGAGACCCACTTAGAACTGATTCATACTATTACACGTACACAGTTCATACTATTTGGTAAAATAAATACGCACATAGATAAACATTTTTAGCACGCACGGTAGTAAATAGGTACGGTTAAAAAATACAGGTAATAAGTACGCAAAACAAGAATCGCACATTTCCTTTCAAGTGAAAGGATGTCGTGACTACATCGCATCCGAGTTGTCAGTCGACAAATTGCACGACTCGCTCCCAGTGTTGCCAGATCGTACCTTTTAGTACGGTTTTCCGTACTATTTTGGACCCTTGCGTACCTTTTTTGTAAGCAGCGTACATCGTACTAAAACCGTACCTTTTGATGTACGATTGTTTATCAACTTTTTTTTTCGTTGTATTGGTTTAGGATGGTTTGTTCAGGGCAAAATATCTAATCTGACAACAATAGCAACCATAAAAAAGTACCATGTAAGTACTATAGAAAATACACGTTTCTTTAGTTGCAGTCGGCAGTTGTGTCTTTCTTTCCTGTGCTTTGCTAATAGTAATAGTAATATCGTTTATTGCAAACCATGTTACCCAGTACCCATGGTACAATAGAATAGATGTTACAATGGAAATAGATGACATGGCACCCTGGTAGGGTATTGGCAATTATCCATAAAACTACATTAAATAATTTATGTGTAATATTATTAATATTGCTTTGTGATTGCTTCTAAAGTCTATTTTTTTATTCCGTAGACTAAAATGACATTTCATAGTATGAACATCATGTGTCATTTCATACTATGAAATGTCATTTCAGTCTACGGAATAAAAAAATAGACTTTAATGCAGTGCAGTTGTTCGAAGAATAATAAAAACGCTAAAAGAAGTTAAAAAAATTATAAAGAATTTGTTCTCGGGCTGTCAGGTACCTAAGTCATGTCATGTCCATAAATCCTACTTATTTATCTTACCAATCTTATTCACATGCATTTCTTTTTAATTTATATATGTACATTTGCATATCCAGTAGAAAGTTACTTAGTCATCTGAGTGTATTTCGTTTTATTTGGCATTATTATCCAGATTACAAAACTCAGGTAGTCAAAATTCACCCGGCCATTTATAGCCCGTCAAACAACTTAGTCAGTATAAAATGGCGCGAAATTTAAGTTTTCTATTGGACCATAACCCTTCGCACAATTTTTTTTTTAAATTTGCCGATTTTTTCAACTGACGGAAATGGCTTGACAAATTTTATTTTTCATGTACCTATCTATATCAATCACTGACTTAATATAAAAGAAATAGACACACAAAGCAGAACAAAAACGTCAAGAAATGTGGATCCCAATGACGTTTCGCACCATTTGCATTGATGATAAAAACGCTTACGTAAATTTTGAGTCAAGATAAATGTTTCGTACAGAAAAGAGCTTAATGTCGTAAGCATGAAGTGTCAAATTTGCAAACATAAGTACCAACACTGTTAAAAAATTTAGTCCGATGGCACTAAACGTAACGTATTTACGTCAAACAACGTCAAACGAGAATAATGAACGAATGGAGCCACTTTGGTACACTTTAATATGTATTACTGTACAGGAAAACCAATTGAAGTAATAAATAAAACAAATTTAATTTAATCGGGAGCTCAAATAAAATTAATTCGTGGTTCAAATTCAAACAAATTAAATTTTTAATTCGTAAGTATACGTCTTTAAATACTAATTTCCTTGAAATAAATTCTACTTATTAAATAACTGTGTATTTAAGATCTACATTTACTCATAGCACGGGTGCACGGGGAAATTTAGATACTGATTGGATTTTTTTATAAAGTCTACCTATACTTTATAAAAAAAATCCTGTGGTTGTCACTGTGTTCCGACAGGTTTAGCATTTACAGTTAGTCGATATAAGCCCTTATTGGTGGTGTATATGTCGGAAACAGGGAAATGGGCCGAACACACAAGTGCCGTTTTGCCTTGTTTAAAACTGCATCACCCCTATCTCTTGCTATAATTAAATAGCAGTCCACTTTGCACGTCGCATAGGTTTTCTTGGAAATCTTCAATTTAATCATAATATTATTTCTTATGAATTCCATATAAAAATAAATATTGACCTCACATCGACTCATTAGAATTTTGTTCCTTGACATCCCTTCTTTGGTACTAACAAATTAATTTATTCAAAACCATAAAATTCCCACCAGATTACATAAATTATGTAATGCTATCCAAAGAACTAACCGAAAGAAATACATTCCATCCTTTTTCCTTGCTTTATCATTGTTATTTTTACATATTTTAACGGCACATTTCGTAATTGTTGACAACTTCACATTTGAGCGTTTCAAACAAGACTAAACGAAAAAGTAATGCATGATCTGTTTTGACATCACTTTTGTGGGGCCATTTTTGGCGGCTGATTGGGTATCCAGTTCTTTATACTATATCAATGATATCAATGCAAACAAAATTGGTTAACTATAGCTGGTCAACCAAATCTTGTCAGTAAAAAAAGGCGCGAAATTCAAATTTTCTATGGGACGATATCCCTTCGCGCCAACATTTTTCAAATTTGCCGCCTTTTTCTACTGACAAGATCTGGTTGACCAAGTATATGACGTATACACTACACTTATAGTTGGTCAAATCAATTTGTCAGTCAGTAACAATCAGGAAAACTATACTCATGTCTCATCCACCCACCATACCCCCCACCCACACACCCACATATAAATATTGTTTCTGTAAGAAAATTATACTAATAAAAAAAACCGTACTTTTTTTATCAAAATCGTACCTTTTTTGACGTACGACCGTACATAAGCTGGAAGCGCTCTGGCAACACTGCTCGCTCCTTCTACGTAATTAGGAAAGCAATCTCCGGCCGACAAGGTGGACAGCTGATAGCGATATGGGGCTAATAGAAACCTGAATGCACCTTTAACATTGAGATCCGATAGCGGCGGTAAATACTGCTACCTACGTTAACTAAACTAGACTAGAATAAACAATCTGAAGAGTAAGCTACCTTATAGATAGTAGTAGGTAATTACACACCTAACAAAACGAATATTTGTGGAATTAATAAAGTAATTTAATAAAGTGGTTTGAAGTAGCGACTAAGGGTCGATACAGATGAACTGCAACCCGACTGCAATTTGTATGGGGACTGCACGCCGACTGCAAGCCTACTGCAGCGTCCGCGTGCAGTTCCCATACATATTAAGGTCAAGTTAAGGGGCGGGTTGCAACCCGTCTGTACTAGCTCTAGTCGCTACCTTCTGGTTAGTTATAGTAGTAAAAGAAAAAATTAAGACGACTACGGACGAGTTAATTTGTGGTTGCTTTGATACCTGTTAAAGGTATTAGCACTATTATTGTTTTACTTAATTATGCTTAAAGCTCATTCAGTATACTAGGTGTTCGCAGAACTCATCGAATCAGAAACACGTAACTGCGCTCCAGAACTCGAGTTGTAGATGTAGGTGTCAAGACCGCCAAGCTTAAATGGGACTGGGCGGGACATGTTTGCCGCATGCACCCTGAAAGGTGGGCCAAAATGGTTACCGAGTGGGACCCACGGAACACCATCGACGGTGCAGGTCGGGGTTCAGGCAGACCGAAAAGGAGATGGCGGGACGACTTGGACGCATTTTATCCGGATTGGGACGGGAGGGTGCAAGCGACAGGGTTGAGTGGAGGAAAGGAGGGGAGGCCCTTGCCCAGCAGTGGGACACTAAACCAGGGTAAAAAAAAAGCTCACTCGCCAGGCGGAACCACTGACCATCCAGCCTCTAGACTCAACTTAGGCCAATTCTTTCATGAAACCGATGCTGCCAAAAATACAGGGGTGCGGGGGACGAGATGAGCGAGTCCCGTGCCGTGATTGGTCCGTTCAAACACACGTGGGCGTCAGACAGAAATATCTGCCGGGCGCTAGTGATGTGACACGTTGAATAATAACATTGTCAATCACGGTCAATAATGTAATAACAGTAATAATATGCAAGCATGTTTTGAATGCTATGTTGATTCGTTCGTTCGAAAACATTAATCCATAACGATGTGGTTTCGTTAGCAGGTGTATCTGCTTTATATAATTAATTTAAAAATAAACTATTGGTAAAAAGGCGTCTTATGGGATTTAGAGAAGCGCGAGACGAGACGAGATGCGGATGCGGATATTCGCAACATCCCTGCTTGGAAGCACTTCATTCACGCAGCTCGCCCTTCGGCCTCGCTTTACTGAGGGTTGCACGCTTGGGAGTCGGGGTGAAGGCTTCGGGCCTTCGGCGGGTCAGCCTTCGGCCTCCCAGCCTGATATTCGCCCTTCGGGTTCGCTTAACCTACTTGGAAATTTTCCTTTGCCCGTGTCCGCCGCCATTTTGAGTGTTAATAAAAAATAATTCACATACTAATCTTGGGCCCCCAAGCTCGCCGCATGCCAAATCTCAACGCGCTCAAACCAAATTGAAAAAAAAATCATATCATAATCATAATCATAATTCTTTATTGCAACCATGGTATTACAAGGTGTTCTTATGTTAGTTAGTACATTTTGAAACTTTTTAAATGCAATTTGTGTTGTCTCGGGCCCTCTATGGCATTTGGTCGAGCACCCCCCACCTATCTCTCACCTTTGAAGCTTTTCATAAAAAATAAGTGGCCATTTTTACCGCCATATTGGTTTTATTAAAAAAAAATTCTATAGGAATACAGCTAGGTGACCCCGAGTTTTCGTGACCAAAATTTTAGCGCGCTGGGAGCATTTTGAAAAATGATCGCCATTTTGAATCCGCCATTTTGAAAAAATAATGGCGGCTTCAGAAACTGTCAGCGTCCCTCTATGACATTTGGTCGAGCATCTCCCACGTATCTGTCACCGTTTAGTGACCAAAAGTCGGATAATCCGGTAGACCAAAAGTCGGATTTTTCTGGAAGTCACCAAACCACCCCCTCTATACGACCGTATCAAAGTCAAATACCCCAGGAACCCCCTTCTGAGAGAGCAATTATGTCAATTAATCAGTCGGGTTGCGGCTTTATATACAGGGTGGATTTTCTTTTTGGCTCAGTGAGGGCAGCTACCAGATCCCGTACTGCTACGAGAAAACGGTCTTAGGAGACCTTCCCTCGATTTCAAATTAGATCCCATTCCTATTGAGGATCAAAAGCTTGTATGGAAGCAAAAAAAAATTCCGGCTAGAAAAGCCACAAATCGAGGAAAACTTTTCCCATAATATTTGAATGAAAATGAAAACTTTTATTTTTCACATGCTACTTTTGTATGCCAATCGATTCCATTCCTATCCAGTATCAATAGTTTCCTAGGGGTCGACTTACGGTAATGTACTAAAAAGCCACAAATTAATAAAAACTTTTTCCATACATTTACTATGGAGAAAATGTGAAATTTTATTCACAATTTTCTACCTCGCCCATCATTCGTACAGCAATGTCTTCATACAGTGTTATGGTTCTTAAATGTAACAGGACAGGACTGATTGGCCAAATATTATGGGAAAAGTTTTCCTCGATTTGTGGCTTTTCTAGCCGGAAATTTTTTTTTGCTTCCATACAAGCTTTTGATCCTCAATAGGAATGGGATCGATTGGCATAAAAAAAAATGACCTTTTTCTCGTATCCTGTATGTTTTTTCCAAAATCTGTAAATGCCAATCTTCATTAATTTGAAATCGAGGGAAGGTCTCTTAAGACCGTTTTCTCGTAGCAGTACGGGATCTGGTAGCTGCCCTCACTGAGCCAAAAAGAAAATCCACCCTGTATTCGCGGTATCCTACTATACCCACCCATTAAAAACACCCTGTATAATTCTATTAAGAGATATTACATGGTTTAAATCAAATATTTATTTGTTATTATGTAAATGAAATGTTATTTAACACAATCTAACTAAATGAAGTTTAAATTATTTGGCCGAATGTTCAAGTATCATTGCCATGTTGGCAGTCGTACACAGAAAAAAAGCAAAAATTAAAAAGTTAAACCGACGCCCACTATTCTCAACAAAAATGGAATCAAAATAATGCATTTTAAATTGCAAACGTGTGGTTTTGTATAAAATTGGTCTTGTGATTAATTTAAATTTGCAATGTTTTTATAATCGCTAAAAGTAATACGAGTACCTATGTAGTGCTGAATTGACAATATCGTTTATGTTCAAGGGAAAATTGGTACCTGACCGTAAGTGTAATTCTCATATTATTTATTTGTATTATAGTGAATTTTTCGCAAATACCTATGCGATTTGAATTGAATTACCTTGTCAATAGTAAACAATCACATTCTATGGATATGGACATCACTAGTTTGGGCTTAGGAATGTCACGTAATAAAAGACAAGAAAGGATGTATACGGATGCAGCGCGATAGAAAGAGACTTTCTTAAAAGACGTCATCGAGTTTCAAGCGCTGTCAAATTTGATGAGACGCTTAAATTAAAATATTTTTTATCCAAATCTCTAAAAAATCGGCTTACCTGTGAAATGAAATGCCATTTTTTTGTACACCAGAGTTTTTAGTGTTCTTGCCACACAATTTGACACAACAATAATGCATTTTTGATATCAAAAACTTCTTCGAGCTACCGAAGTTTCTAGACCGAGCCCGGTCCGCCGACTGAAGTAAGCGGTGTAGGCGTGACTCGAAGATGGAGTAACGCTACCGTATGTGTGGCAGAGGGGGTAGCGCGACTATGCTATGTCTAGAGGCTGGATGGTCAGTGGGCGGAACTAATCCCATATATATAATCCCATATATCGTTTCAAAATGATAAAATAATTAATTTAACAACAGAAAAAAAAACATAAATGTAACGTCCTGTTTGTATGTTTTTCTTTATAATTATTTATTTCTACTCCCGTACATTTATTTGTCATTAAAGAGTCGTGCATACATCTTTATAACCCGACCTTATAGTTGTCAAACAAGTCTTTAGTCTATTCCCCAAAAAAGCATTTGTGCATACACGCAGTATCTTTTTGGCACTTTTTCGATACTTCGTGTAATGACCACTTAAAAAATATTGTATGAAATATATTGGTACCAACCTACCAATCTTATTTAAAATGTCATCTCTGACAAATAAGTGAACCATAGACTTGTTTTTTAGGGTTCCGTAGCCAAATGGCAAAAAACGGAAACCTTATAGATTCGTCATGTCTGTCTGTCTGTCCGTCTGTCCGTCTGTCAGTCCGTCCGTATGTCACAGCCACTTTTCTCCGAAACTATAAGAACTATACTGTTGAAACTTGGTAAGTAGATGTATTCTGTGAACCGCATTAAGATTTTCACACAAAAATAGAAAAAAAACAATAAATTTTTGGGGTTCCCCATACTTCGAACTGAAACTCAAAAATTTTTTTTTCATCCAACACATACGTGTGGGGTATCTATGGATAGGTCTTCAAAAATGATATTGAGGTTTCTAATATCATTTTTTTCTAAACTGAATAGTTTGCGCGAGAGACACTTCCAAAGTGGTAAAATGTGTGTCCCCCCCCCCTGTAACTTCTAAAATAAGAGAATGATAAAACTAAAAAAAATATATGATGTACATTATCATGTAAACTTCCACCGAAAATTGGTTTGAACGAGATCTAGTAAGTAGTTTTTTTTTATACGTCATAAATCGCCTAAATACGGAACCCTTCATGGGCGAGTCCGACTCGCACTTGGCCGCTTTTTATTTATTTCATTCGCTATTTTCCCGCCCTCAATTATTTGCTACTTCTTGAATGTGGTTATTGTGGTTGTGGAATAAAAACTTAACTTTTGTGTTTTAAAACAGTGATGACAGATGAAGACGAAAACTTAGTCTCTGTGCCTGAAGAAATATCAGTGATAGCCCAAGAAGTCACTAAAAATCGTAGGTCACTAAAAATAGATATCGATTTTGTTTACGCTTAGAATCGCCCAACACGAGTTGGTGGATCTCATTACAAACAACCTTTCTTATTTTAAAAGGATTAAGTGAGCTCATGAACTGGTTGAGGATAAGTTCACGTTTCCATCAGGCTTAAAACGTGCGTAGGAGTTTGGCTCCTGCAAAATAATTCTGTAACTATTTTTAACCTTACTAAGACAATAAATTTGTGACAATACGCTCGAGGACAAAAATCAAGATCATATAGGTAATTACCTAAACAGATTTTCTGATTTATTTAAAAGTGACAGTTTTTTTAATGTAGGTCAGATTGAAGATGTAACTTTTAACACTGATACGACATATCTATAACAAATCCATATCAAATTCATAACCTGTTATTATAATCAGAATACGCCTCCATGTGATTGTTTGCCTATCTTTCACTAACCGGTTATATTTTGAAGAGGATACAACTTTTTAAAATTTTTGTTTAGGTGTAACTACAGTTCTTTTAAACGAGCATACCTATGTGTGAGATTTTCTTAAAATGAAACATCTTTAGCATGATCGCTTGATATTTATATATTTATGTGTTTTCAATTTGTTTCAGACTTCATATCGTTCACAACATTTAGTAAATCGTTATTATTAGGTATATCACCGATATTTAACGGGCACGATTAAGATGTTTTATTCTAGAATTATAAACGATAGAACGTGAGGCGATTGTAAATCAATACAATTCTTTATTTTTATAAAAAAAAAAGTTTTTTAGTTAAAATGTTACCTACTTTTTACTTTTGAATTTCAGGTACAATTTACTCCTACTAGAATAGAATAGAATAGAAGAATAGAATAGAAATAATTTTATTCGTGAGCACAAACACAAAATAGAAACAGATATAACAGAGATATAACAAGAGATGACAAGAGATATAACAGAGAATAAAAGGATAAAGTGCCACGAAATGGTCTCATCTCAGCATGTTGCTGGCGACTTCCAGCGCTGATCTTCCGATGAGACCATCCGGTGAAACAATCACGACAGGTAACATGAATACAAAACAAAATTAATATATAACATACAAAAGACAAAGATAGCAAAAAGATAAAAATACATTACAATAAATTACTATGTACAATGTTGGGTCGAACCCGTCTTGGCCGTACATTACGCCTGACAGCTAGCGCCATGCGGCAACTATGCAGACTAAACTAAAAACTAAATGAAGAAGACAGGTCGATTTCATGAGCAACATTAATATTTTATCGATCTCACAGATTTAACTACGTACAAACAGACAACTGATGGCAATTTCTAAAGTAATGTGCCATGGCAATGCAAAGGGAACGTAATCTAAGTGGTAAGTACAAGCAGAAACTACAGGCAGCTTGTATCGTGTAAGCAGGTTTCCTGGCTAAGTTGGTGGCTAAGCATGTACTGTTTAAGCTTCGTTTTAAAACTATAAATACTACTATCCTAAATCTAAAAAATTTCTAACTATAGTACGATGTTTTGATTATGAATTAGTGATAAAGTACTTAGTTCGTACAGGGGTACAATCTGTACAGGGGGCTTAGTCAAGATAACACTGGTACACCGACAAACGCCGTTCGAAAAGAAGAACTGTATCTGCATGACAGATGCTATGTAGGTACATTGTGCAACGTCAAGGGCAAGTGAAATATTGTACGAGAGTCCGTATATTCACGACAGCCTCAGGCTGAAGTGAATTAAAGACTCGAGTAACAATATTACTACCCCCGGAGTTACAATGTTTTTTATCACACTAAATTTTAAGCGAAATCATTTTTAAATACGGTGACATTTCAAACATTCGTCCGCCAAAAGTATTAAAATTTTTTGGCAGTGTAGGCTTTGAAGGCACAGGCCCGTCGACATTCAGCCACAATTGAAATTGAATTAGTTATTTCGATAGTGATTAAATTCACCTCTACCTTTTAGAAAAAAAAATACCGTGTTAATTTACTCTGGTTTCTCAGTACATTTTTCTTTGACGTTTATGAGACGAGTATTTTAATAGACGTACTCGTATAGTTATAAGCTACTCATTGAGAGGACCATTTAAGTAGAGAAGGCAAAGGCACAAAGGGAGCTATGCAAGGGCCCTTTAGCTATCGCTGGCTCGGCGTTCTCCCAGTTGGGTCTGACCTGCAGTCATAGGTACATAGGTAGGTAATTCTAATTAGCTGGCATACATCGACGTTTTTAGGTCATATTTTATGTTATTTTAAGTCGATAAATCGTAAATTTTGTAGCAATTATGGTCAAGCGTAGATGAATTCAAGGAATTGCTATAAACGATTTCTAGAGGGATGATCAAAGTTCATAATATTTAGTAGGTATTAATTAACTCCAATTAATCATTTCAGCTGGAATTAGGTAAATAAATCCCTTTGACGCAACAATAATGCACCGAAATTGATATGTATAAGTTTTACGTTATCTGATTGTCACGTGCTTTTATTTATATAAGGTAGGTACCTACTTTATTAGCTTTGCTTAGTTTGCGGCTAGGTTGATCTGTGTAAGATGTCCCCTGATATTTATTTATTATTTATTTATCGAATAGTTGTTAGTTAGTACACATGTATGTATGTTAGTTTTAGTCAATTCTTGGAGGCTAAATTAGAATGACTGCATATAGTCGATGGGGGACTTATGGATGATATAAATGCAATATAATATTATAATGTTGTCGAGCAGATCTAAGTAATAAGAGAACATCAAAAGTGGTCATAGGAATTCGTTAAAAGATCGCAACCTCGTTGAGTTTGGGTATGTTAGAGTCGTTTCAAATACAGTCATTCATACTAATACTATAAACTTGATAAGTACTATCAATCAAAAGTAGCTGCCGTATTCGAATTTCAAGATATTCACAAGAGACGACACGTACTAGATCCATTCTAGATACGTTATAGTTTAGATTTCAACTAGTTCTCTTTTGCAGCGCAATTCGGGCAACCAATGTCACTTTTTCGATAGATCGTGTTAGATATCTATTAGATGCGAATTAGATCTCTAAGTAATATCTTGTGGAAATCTTTCAAGAGTATCTCCAGAATCGCGGAAATGTCAAATTTGACAGATTAGATCTTAAACATATCCTCATCGTATCTTGGCGATGTCTAAAAGATATCTAATAGATATCTATTACAAAATCCGAATCGGGTCACTCTGAACTCGTATACGATTTTACCGCGGTAATAAAGCAGTAAAAAAAGCTCCTAATCACATACGTTTATAACGTAAACAAATAGTGGACCGATGCTAAATAAATCTTGGTTTATCGCGGGTGTGTTCCATTCCTACCACTAACAGCATAGATATCTCGATCTCTCCACATATTCCAGCCTTTCTTATTACTTTCATCGATCTGTTTGGACCACTTGATTCTAGATCTTATGGTGTAGAAAATAAGGATCTTATTATATGCATTAATAAGACTTGTTATTTGTACCCTCTTGCTTGGCGAGTTGTTTGTGAGTCGTAACGTTCTCCCACGCGAATGCTCATTGTTTTTGTATGGCGTCTACCTCAAGAGGAAAGCGTTCCTGGAGGTAGGTACTTTATAATATTATTTTTAATGATTTGATAGTAATCTATATTTTCAAAGATTATTGTAGGTCCATGGATTTACTTAAATTATATGTATACTATATAACATCCTTAAATTTTGAAATGCTATTATTAGTTTTGTGGCTTAATACAAAACTAAATATTAATAACCCATTTTTTTATTTCTAGTGAACTAAATTACCCAGGTCAATTGACCTTGAACTCGTTGAAGTTAAATAAACACTTTTAGCTGACAACTTGGTTTTTGGGGTCATTTCTGCTTGACTGGGATGGCAAAGGCAGCTGTATTGCTATTGCGGCATTACTGCCGCGGCATTGATACTGAAACTGTCACTGTCAATTTACTTAATAAGGTGACATTCGGGTGGCAACTGCAGCTGCATTACTGTTGTTACATTACTGCGAGCCATAATGTGGGTGCTGTCACTGAGTGACGGATAGAACGTTCTTTCCGCGGCAGTATTGCAGCTACTATTAAGGTCACTAACATGCATATTCGAATTTTAGTTATTCGATTTGTTTTATATATGATACCGATCTGTACTTTAGGCACTGATAGATCAGTAAAAATAATTAAAATTCTAATATTATTTTTAACAAGCAGAAACGTCTGCGACCGATACTATTAAGCTTAGAATAAATATAAAAGTGGAAAAATTACTGTCTTGAGAGACTTGAGACTCGAGAGGCCGTGAGTTCAACGTGAGACAGTAATTTTTAAAATTCTAATATGCCTGTTAGTTTATCTAACAGTGTCGCAACCAGTTGCATATGAATGTCACCTTTAAATTGAATATTTATCAAATCCCGCTATCACTCAGACTTTGGACCAAACGCTGAACTAGACAACATAGAGCGATGCGGTTAAGGTTAATTAACTATCGCTGAAAATTTGTTAGTATTTAGTGAGTAATTTGAAAATGGTAGACAACTAAGTGTTAGTACGATAATTAACGTCACTTGACTGCTGTTGAACGGAATAATAGTATTTTAATTTATATTTTGTGTAACTTTCAGGATTATTTTTTTGACAATTTATATTATACACGCTAACAGGAAACTAGCTATATTATCACTACACATCGGTAACTGGTGGCACTTAGGTAGCACTTGACAGTTTCTAACAGACTAGTGATGTGACAATGTTCTCCCTTATACGAGTCGAGAAAAAGAAACCACTAAAAAAAGGAATGAATTAAACTAATCTTTTAAGTGCTACCTAAATGCCACGAGTTACCGATGTGTAATTATCACTAGTGATCGGTAACAATGGTTTAATATCATGGCAGCGTTGTTGATTTAGAGGAATCTGTACAGTAAAACTCCGCTGAAATTATTAATTAAGGTTAATAACTTTTATATGAACCTTAATTGATCGTCTTATTTAAAATTGTTACTTTCCTTTACTTTAACTCGACGGTGCCATGAAATTAAACTATTGTTACCGATCAGGGATGTTGCGGATGCAGTTTTTTTGACATCCGCGGATGCGGATGCGGATGCGGATATTTAAAGGCTCACATCCGCGGATGCGGATGCGGATGCGGATGTCAAGATTACTTAGAAAACGTCAAATATTACATTTTTAGAATATTTTTATCTAAAAAATACGAAACGTTTAGTATTTGAGCAAGAATATAGGTGCATTATATTTAATAAACAGTCACTTGGCCGACTTTTCTGGATCTAGACGACTTCGTTATAGGTAATGACGAAATTATCTAGCACTTACGCCGCCACTAAGACGTTTCTGTACCGACTTGTTCGACATCCGCATCCGCATAAGCTCCGCATCGATTTTATGCGGATGCGGATGCAGATGCGGATGTTGAAAATAATGCGGAAATTCCGCGGTTGCGGATGCGGATGCGGATGTTCGCAACATCCCTGTTACCGATCACTAATTATCACAGTTGACTGTTGACATTACAGCCGTCAGTCATTTTATCATGGAGATTGACAGTATCACATCCCGCTTCAACGCTGCAGTAGTAATGCTGCTGCAAAAGATAAATATGATTACAATATAGATGAATTTTTGTTGGATACTTTGACAAATTAGTTAGTAACTTATTACACAATAAGGCATAAAAAATATTTACAACTAAAGCTTACAAATAAAAACTAAAACCATAAATGTATCAAAACAAATCACTCCCTAGTGCGAAGGATGATGATGTTGTTTTATCTATTCCATTAATAAGTTTTTGGCAAAAATGAATTTTTGGTGCACGCTTTTATCGCTGACTGTACTTTTCTTACGACAGACAACTAATAGTCATCGAGACGATTCTAAAAACCCCTAACACAATTGGGTTGCGTTGTTTCATCACAGAATTCCTATGGCCACCTCCTGTCTCCATCATCAGATCAGCTCGATGGTACCATAATATTGCATTGTCACCCGACTTACATGTTTATGCATAATTTTAGCTCAATCGGAAACCGGGAAGTGGATCAAATTTAACTTGCAAGATTCCATTACATGTTAGTTACATACAGGTCGACCTAATAAAAGCGTGTTAAAAACAATATTAATAACAAATTTCATTAACGGTTAAAAGGAGTCAAATGCAATGCAAAACTTTTTATATAATTTCTTAGAACTTTGTTGGACAAAACAAGTACATTTCCAAATGCAAAGCTGGTAAGGAAATCGAAGGCTCGCCTGCCGCAGACGTTTCTTGATTAATTAATTTCAGCCCAGCCGGTTCCATCCACAGCCAGAAGTTGTGTTCGCAACGTGAGAAACACAGTAATTCAATTCAATTATGATTTTCATATTCATTTGTAACCGATCCGATCGCCTGTTATATGTCGCAGTCGGATCGTATAATCCGCCGTATTATATTACGGCTACCCGTTTTACAAAACAGGGGCCAGATTTGATGGACACCCCAACGTTTTTCATAGTTTGTTGTTGTTATGTCAGGCAGCGCCATGAGTGTTAAAAATGGGAACTAAAAACTGTCAAAGCGGCGGCTAATGACTCGCTGTATTACATTACGGCTAGCTGTGTTTAAGAACGTATGGCGCCGAATACATTCCGGCGGATTTTCATTCGGCTGCATTCAATCCGGCTAATCGTCGAACCGCCGCATTTCAAAACGCCCCTGTTTTGTAAAACGGCTAGCCGTAATGTAATACGGCGGATTATACGATCTGACTACGACATATACACTATGAAGGCAAAAAAAAAACAACGGTTTGCACTCCGGGAGTGCCGGCAGAAGTGTAAACTACAAATATTACATCCACACCCTTTTTTTAGGGTTCCGTACCCAAAGGGTAAAAACGGGACCCTATTACTAAGACTCCGCTGTCCGTCCGTCCGTCCGTCTGTCACCAGGCTGTATCTCACGAACCGTGATAGCTAGACAGTTGAAATTTTCACAGATGATGTATTTCTGTTGCCGCTATAACAACAAATACTAAAAACAGAATAAAATAAAGATTTAAGTGGGGCTCCCATACAACAAACGTGATTTTTGACCGAAGTTAAGCAACGTCGGGCGGGGTCAGTACTTGGATGGGTGACCGTTTTTTTGATTGTTTTTTTTTGCTTGTTTTGCTCTATTATTTGTTGATGGTGCGGAACCCTCCGTGCGCGAGTCCGACTCGCACTTGGCCGGTTTTTTCTATGCTGACACCGGATGCCATCTTGACTTTTGCAGTTTTAATTTCCTATATTTTATTAAACACAATGAACGATCTCTATGCATTGCTTTGCCTTTAATATTCCTCGAGAACCGATAACTACAGAAATATCTACCTACATTTTGTACCTACATGTGTATTATGAGTCACATTTCACCCGAGCGAAGCCGGGTTTTCATTTAGTATATTTATAAAGTACTCATTTTCTTTCGCTATTTCTTCGTCACTTTTTTCATTAATAGACGCACTTTGTTCAATTTCCATATTTTAAACACTTTATATACGCGAATTTTACGAGTACACAGACGGTCGAGCCATCCGCAGTTACCATCCATGGATGTGCGTAACACGCTATAACACAAACACACACGCACATTCGCGCAAGCGCCCTGCGTCGCCTAAACGAAACAGCAGGCTCAAGCATACATTTTCGCCGCGCGGTAGAAAGAGAGGGTTACGTCTTACGGTCACGTGACACCTGTTACGAGTTTAACATTTTTTTCCCCATCACAAAAAGTGCACAGCGCCGCTAAAGAAGTTTTCACTTCAAAAATCTAGGTGTTAATCTCAAATAACTAGTAAATATTTATCTCGTTCTATATTTAGAGACCGACACCGTTAACGTGAGCGAAAACTGCGGTATTTATTGCGGCCTTGTCACTGTCAGTAACAGTAGAATATTTAACAAATGTGAGTGTCCAAAGCCTCAATAAAAATTAGATAAAAAAAAATTACTGGTGAGCTAGCACATGATTGGCGCGACAGTATCCCGCGGCGAGATATAGACTATCCATCTCTCTTTTATTACCATACTTAATTAGAAAAAGACGGGTGATCTCGCCGCGAGATACTGTCGCGCGAATCATGTGCTAGGGGTGCTGGTTCTCGTTCTCGAGACTTTTCTAATGAACCGAAACTCGTTGTGTTAGTGTTTTTCCATCGAGGAGTTCCATTTGATACCTTCCGACTGCATCATCAGATCAGCACTATGTAGAAGTGGTATTTGCATTATCATCGGAATTAAGGAAATATTTCCAATTTCAACTGAACCTTAGTCTCTTTATAATACCATACACGGCGGGAAGAAGTTGACACCTCGAAACACAAAATTGATTAGAACCCTATGTGATTCTATTCTAAGTTCAAATTTCTTCAATTTTATCAAGTTATCAACTTCTTCGTACCGTATAATACTTGTATATGAAAAAACGGTAAGGACCTCTATGATTGTCTTTGCTTTTGCTTCACTGACAAGCGACTCTTGCCAAACTACATATTAGACCAAATCTTTAAATTTTATTTAACAGTCCTTCTGTCGATTATAACTATTAGTTTCCTAGTCGCAATATTAACACACTGCGGGGTTGCGTATTGCATCGCAATCATAATGTGATTTTTATTTTTTCGTGTTTAGATTATATTTGTATACTGTATTGTATGCTAGTTTTAATTTATTTATTTATGTAGTTATGTAGTTATGTAGTTGTAGTTGCCTGAAATTAAGATTTCATTAATTCATGAACCATTTCTGTAAGCCCGGATTACCAATTTCCGGGTGAATAGAAAATAACTAAGGTTCGTAATCCAAACCTCTATGGATGCGATTATATTTAAATGCGGCCTAGAAACTGAAACAGTTGGATTACCCATTCCAGAAACATCCATAATAAATTTATACGTAATTAAAATCTTCGCCTACTGCTCCTCATTACAATACGGAAACTCAATTAATTGGCAAGTAATCAATAGGCAGCCTTTTATTATAGCGTTTCACACCACAAATTAATATCATGTTTCCCTATTTGTTCATTAACGTTAAAACAAATGAAGTGTGCCGCTTCAACTCGTATACTGTAGCGAATCTGGCCGTGAACTCGTATACTGTAGCGAATATGGAAGAAGTCACAGAACATTATTAAACAGCACCCCTAGCACATGATTGGCGCGACAGTATCTCGCGGCGAGATAGACTAACCGTCTTTTTCTAACTGTGTTAATAAAAGAGAGACGGGTAGTCTATCTCGCCGCGAGATAGTCTCGCACCAATCATGTGCTAGCCCGGCAGCTTAGAATGGCTGTCGCGCGCAGTTAGTATCGGAACCGGTGTCGCCGCTCGTTCCTCTCCACATTTACTAACACTCGCGCAACGGTAGTAAAAAATTGTGTGCCTGGTGAATGGATACGCCTCCTTTAGACAGATTTGATGTCTGGCTTCTTAATCTGAAGGTTATCGTGGCGCAAAAACGTATGTTTAGTTCAATTTCGGTCAGCGCGGCGCGGGCGAGTAGCATGCGAGCGTTTGCTCAAAACCGGCGGCGACACGTATCCTGCTCGCATCGCCATTCTAACTTGTTTTGTGGAAGAAGTGATGATAGAGAGACACGAAGCGATTCGATGGCGAAGCGCAAGCGATTGTCACCTTGGCTAGGCCGGCTGATCTGATTAACTTAATAATTTATTGTTTCGGTATTTAAAACCAAGAGTATATCAGATTCAGTTCTGTTATTGATGTCTCTTTGATAAATTAATTTTGTATTTGGGGATTTACGCTCTGATTACCTAATTATAACACGTGTTTATTTTACTAATTACAAAAATAAACTTTTTAATTGATGACTGATGATGACTCTTAAGACAGAGGTCTTATTTCAGATAATTAACCAGTAGGTATAAGTTAACTATTAGGCGTAGATTGGTTTAATTTGTTATACATATAATTGATAAGGTAAATACCCGATTTTTAATATTTGGCCTGCTTTTAGCACACTATAAAACATCCTTTACTCCACTAACGTGTTAGCGCCACTTGCACCATCCCACTAACCCGGGGTTAAGCGGTTAAACCATTAACCCAGTATCAAATTGTACTGGTAACCATGGTCACTCCAGGTTTAACCAGTTAACCCCGGGTTAGTGAATGGTGCAAGTGGCCCTTAAATATGCATTACGTAGGGCTTTTGTTGGCGGGATTTTCTACTCGAACGATAAACTGATTAACTTAGTTCACTTGCTGACAATGGTTGCTTTAGTAGTCATAATTAAATTTGCATAAAGGTCAAACTCGTTTCATACAATTGTCTAAATGAGGTCGCCTGAATTAGGGAACGTAAAATCTAATGAGCCATAATGATAATGGCATTGCCTCATTAGATCTAGTGAAAATGAAATGTAGTCGGCATAGGCCGAGTTTAAAACAAAAGAAGGGTCTCTATTGAAGCTGCTAACTGCTCGGACTAGTCCATAGCAGGGATGTTGCGAATATCCGCATCCGCAACCGCGGAACTTCCGCATTATTTTCAACATCCGTATCTGCATCCGCATCCGCATAAAATCGATGCGGAGTCGGTACAGGAACGTCTTAGCATCGTAGTAAGTGCTAGACTGCTAGGTAATTTAGTCATTAGCCAAAAAAACCTATTAGAAATGAGCAGTCAAATCTGAGTAGGACTTAATGTACGGAACCCTTGGAACGCGAGTCCGACTCGCACTTGGCCGGTTTTTTGAAATAAAAATTACAAAAATGTAATATTTGACGATTTGATTTGAGTCTCTTTCCAGGCGCGACAAGAAAAAGAGGTCGACAGACGGACCGAGAACGCCTGGAAGAGCTATTGGTCCATGAAACACCTCATGAAGGGAGACCTACCTCTGTCTCTCAAACGTAGGCTCATGGACATGTGCATACTTCCAGTCCTCACCTATGGTGCTCAGACTTGGTCTTTGACGGAAGCTCAGAAGGCCAAACTCGGGGTTTGTCAGAGAGCTATGGAGCGCAGCATATTAGGTGTGAAACTAAGGGATTGCATCCGGAACACCACGCTGCGCTCTAAAACTCAAATAATAGATGTAGCTCGAAAAGCCGCCAAGTTAAAGTGGGACTGGGCGACTGGGTGATATCTGCCGCATGCCGAATGACTTATGGGCCAAGATAACCACGGAGTGGGTGCCCCGTGAGTCGAACCGGGGATCCGGCAGACCTCGTCGGCGATGGCGGGATAACTTAGACTCCTTTTTGAGCGACTGGCCAGATGTAGCTCAAAATCGGGAGGAGTGGAAGAAGAGGGGGGAGGCCTTTGCCCAGCAGTGGGACACAATAGGCTCGCAATAATAAGCCCCCAGGGAAGTGACGTCCCTTGGGTCCCATACCTCCGAGAGTCGGTCAGGCCCCTCTCTCCGGCTTGCCTTCATTGGCCGGCCGGAGTGAACACTGAGCAGGGGCCGCAGGACTCTCACCTCTGGCTTGCCTTAACCGGCCGTCCAGAGTGGGGTGTCAGAGCTATATGCTCGCAGGGTGGAAGTGAAATTTGCGTAAGCGCGAGTTCGCACAGTGGCTGTTTACAGCCACTGGGTAGAAAGCGGTGTACACCTCTCCACACCCTGAGCCGCTCATGCAATGGAACGGAGCGACACGGGGACACCGTGTCGCTCCGTGCGAGCGACCGTTTTCGGGGACCCATATAGTGAGTTGGCGAGTCACCACCTGTCCATTTTTTTTCGTGTTTTGAACATATGATCAGGGCAGGTGCCATAGTCTTTTCCATAGTCCCAGTTACCAGTCCATTAGCATCTCAACCCAATAACCCAATTCTTTTTATTCCTTTTCTTGCGATAGTCCTACACTAACCGGGGCTTGTCCTTGGATGCACTACTATAGCGCATACAGGGATAATCGTCGGTTAGTGTCACATCAAAGAGTAAATTGTCTATTTACAAGGGGCCTCTACGTGTTGGCTTCGGCCCCATGCACGCCTATCAAATGTCCGGGACCCCATGGTCCCGAGATTATGTAAATGACAGACATAATAATAATAATATTTGACGTTTTTTATGTACCTATCTTGACATCCGCAACCGCATCTGCATCCGCGTATGTGAGCCTTTAAAAATCCGCATCCGCTTTCGCGGATGTCAAAAAATCGGTATCCGCAACAGGTCCATAGGTCCGTGGGTTGAAACAGGTTTTATTTTTAGGGTTCCGTAGCCAAATGGCAAAAAACGGAAACCTTATGGATTCGTCATGTCTGTCTGTCTGTCCGTCCGTATGTCACAGCCACTTTTTTCCGAAACTATAAGAACGATACTGTTGAAACTTGGTAAGTAGATGTATTCTGTGAACTGCATTAAGATTTTCACACAAAAATAGAAAAAAAAAACAATACATTTTGGGGGTTCCCCATACTTACAACTAAAACTCAAAAAAATTTTTTTCATCAAACCCATACGTGTGGGGTATATGGATAGGTCTTCAAAAATGATATTGATGTTTCTAATATTTTTTTTTCTAAACTGAATAGTTTGCGCGAGAGACACTTCCAAAGTGGTAAAATGTCCCCCCCCCCCTCCCCTGTAACTTCTAAAATAAGAGAATGATAAAACTAAAAAAAATATATCATGTACATTACTATGCAAACTTCCACCGAAAATTGGTTTGAACGAGATCTAGTAAGTAGTTTTTTTTTAATACGTCATAAATCCCCTAAATACGGAACCCTTCATGGGCGAGTCCGACTCGCACTTGGCCGCTTTTTAATTTGATTTATCCTGTCTTCTTATAACTTCAACGTAATTAGTTTTTTTTTATTATTAGACACTCCTCAATTTAGAAAAAATGCCACGTACAACGGTATTACTATTCCATAAATACTTGAGTCGGCCGCTCGTACTTTAAATAATTATATTAGACCCGAGAAGTCTTAAGCGCATTAAAATAAGGGTCATTATTATTTTAGGACGCTTAAACGTTCGTCGATCAAGAATTCAGATTTTAATGATTCAGGTTTTATTTTATTTATTTAGGTACACCCACTTTGCCTCGGGAATAAAATTAGAATTTGGGTACCGCGTAATAACAGTGTCTACTTATTTAGTTTAATTAATTTCCAAAGGTATTTAAATCGGCTTATTTTTATACTAAGTGCTGTAAACTGTTACCTAATTTAGTTAAAACTAACGTAGTTGGGACAATATGATAATTTATTCTTAGATTATATAAATAATTGATTTCTCCAAGTAGGAAAACGTAGCTAAATAGTTACATATAAATAAGGGACAACAGGTACTTACAAAAAGTGACACTCTTCATATCATTAAAACTATTTTATTCATGATTATAAGTTACTTAATAATGAGTGCTGCTTTCGTGGTGAAAATTAAATGTAATCTGTCAATACTAAAATTAGAAATTATACTATTAAAAATATATTATAATTGATGCCGCGCATATTCAAATATGAATTCTTCTAAATACAACAACAAGATATTAACACACAGGCTATCCAACCAACCACTTTTGTACTTTTGTACATACAATCCAACTAGAGTGTATACATTTACTGAAATCTTTATTTTTTAATGCTTGACCGAATTTTCATTGACCACGTTTGGTCACGCAAAGCGCCGCTTAAGTTTTTTTCACCATTCGTTCAATTCGTCTAAAGAAAGGTATTTCCAACGAGTCGGTTTTATGGAATTCCTTTGACATGGCATCCGAACATTAGATTGGTTGATTGCTACGCCGTAGCGCAGACGTCTACGTCTACGGCGAGAGGTGCTACGTGCGTAGCGTTTATTGTTTAGAGCGTGGCGTGGGTATAATTGTAGTTACAGGTTTTGATTTATAGTTACGGTTAAGTTCTGTACGCGTCTTGTACCGCCTGGTTAATGGCGTGTCTAAATACAACGGCATGCGGTATCCATTTATCATACAAAACATGATGATTATTTCGTATATTTTGATTCTGCTCATAAATCATAGGGCGGTTGAATCACAGACTGCATCGTATAGCTCAAACATTAAAAAATAACAAATGATGATACAGCTGTAATTTTGGTGTCAATATTTTGTCAAATATTTATATAGATTCACCATGAGCCGATCTTATGGGGTCGAACATTTTTTGAGAGTGAGTGACTTGATTTTTTTTAAATGCATGTCTAGAATACAAAGGAAGAAAACTAATTTCTCCGTTTTTGAAAATTAATTCCCAAATAGGGTTATGAGTTATGAAGGAGGATACAATTCCTATCAGGTACAAATAGTTTGAAACTAGAAGAAGAAAGACAATATTAGAATAACTATATTACAAATACAAAATAAAAATGCAATTATTTCATTACATTTTACATCAGTTCTTAGGTATAATATAAGGGTTAGGTATTAGGTAATTAGTCCATCTTAGGTACATGAAGTAAGTAGGTAAGTATTTATCTAAACATTGTGCAACAAATTGTGTAAGTAATGAAAAAGGTGCGGGTACAGCTTGCTGAATTTAAACCCGCCCTTGGTCAGGTAATTGGAATGGTATTAAGATTAAATATTTTTTAAATTATGAAATTCACAATAAAAACCAAAACTTTAGTATGTAACAATAGTTTCCTTACGGGGTACTTAATACAGGAACAGTATAGCATATGTTTCGTGTGGTTAGTATTTACCTAAAAGTTAACTTTATGAACGCATCCCTCACGGGGCTGGTCACGTGTATATTCTCAAACTCTTTTTGATAATTCATGTACAACTTTTTAAGTCTAGATTTGAACTGTTGGATACTCTTTGCCTCTCGCACAGGAGGGGGGATATCGTTCCAACATTTGGTGGCAGCGTAGCGAAATGACCCCCTGTACGGATATGATGGTCGTTCTTGTCTACGTGACAGCGTGATAAAACGGTGTCCGTCACTTTCTTTCCCACGGTGTTAAACAGTGACAGTTATTTTATCACGTGGATAAAGATGGATAAAGCTATCCATAATAGGCTGGCTGAACGCGGCCGCGCGCCGCAGCTTGACGGCCAGCGCGCGCGACGTTTGCTGTGCTAAAACGCGGAACGTCGCGCACGCGAGGTGGACCCGCCGCCGCGCGGACATTTTCAGCGAATTTAGTTGATTGAGCGCTGGAGTTATACGATCGCGACGCCCTAGCCGCTCACTAAGTCTTGCGCAAGAGTTTTGAACTTTATGTATACGCTGACTTGTTTTCTGTAATATACACGGGCCGTAGACTGTGTCGCAATAATTAAATTGTGACAAAATTACCGATTCAACAAGCATTCGTCTCACTTCAGCGCTAAGGAATTCATTTATTTTATACAAGGACTTGAGTTTGTACATTGCAGCTTTTACCTTCAAATTTATATGTTTCTCAAATTTAAGACCCGAATCCATGTATAAGCCCAGGCCGTTTATCATGCTGCTTATGATACGCTTATCATGGCCGCATTTTTATCACTTGTCATGCTATACGTCACTTTCGCACTTACATATTTGTTAGAAACGTGACAGCCATGGTGACAAATGATAAAGAGCCGGCCATCTTAGCCCTACAGGTTTCTAGCACAATCCACAAAAGGTATGTCTGTACCGCCTATGCGTACGGGAAGACCGAGCGACTGCACGTGTCTAACAGAATTCCTCGCCCCAAACATGTAATAAAAGTAATTAAACGTAATTTCAGCGTGTTTGAAAATGTATTTATGTATATGTATAAGTGAAAAAACGGATTGAAATATTGTTACTGCGAGACTTGAAACTCCTTAGAAAATCATAATACCTGACATATTAGAAAATGAGAAAAGAGATTATTCATTGAAAATTATGTCCTGAAGGAAGTTAAAATGGGGTTGAAAATATTTAAGTTTTTTTTTTTCAAATGAAATACCTACTTTAAATTTCGTAAAAAGACAATTTATCAGAAAACAAGACCAGTAACAGTAGTTTTATGAGTAACTATCGCGGTAACAAGACAATATTAACAACGGTAAGTAATACAGCAGTTTGGGAAATCCTTATTTGATTTAAATAATTTACAGAGAAAGAACTTGAAGACTTTAATGACATTCATTGTAGTTTGGATATGATAAAGACAACAATAAATATTATCATTGTGTCGACGTGATTCGAAATTTGATAGTAGAAGCCGATGCTGCAAATTATGTTTAACAAATTAGATCTCCAAATAACTGAACTCCCCAAAATTCCACCTTAAAGATAACCAATAATTAGAAACTGTCGTTTTATTTTAAAACACTCAATCAGGTCAATTACGTAATTAAAATTTTTAATTTCGTAACTAATTACGGAATTGACATCCGTTATTATGGAAGCCTTAATTACAACGTCGAGTTAGTTATAAAATGTCTACTTTTTGTCCAATTAAAATGAGATATCAAAACATAACTACTTTTGAGTACCGTACTGTGGTACGGTAACTTTTCTTAGTGGTACAATTAAATATTTAAAGTGAGCTAACTCCCTTATAGGTACGTCTATTTGTAACATCGCTTTCTGCAAACATAATCCTTCACTTATCGAGCGTATGTAAAACCATTTACGCCATTTACATTTACTTTGTGGATTCATTTTTTTTTCAACTGTCATTTTAGCTAAGCATTACCAGACTTAATTATTTTCAATTCAGGTGGTCTTAAAAAAGTTGTTAAAAACAATCATTTACGTTAAAGATTGCGTTTGACGTCATAACTCGTAAATTTCATAAAGTCGTTATTGCGATTGCTGTGGGACCACATCTGCGATAAGTCCACGCTATTTGAAGTCACGCAATTCGCCGTTTAAGGATCCCGATGCATTTTTTTCTGGAAACTATTCCCAACTTATTACATTTTCTTTATTTTGAACAATTCCTTTCAATATTTTTTTTTAATAACCGCCTTCTGGAGACGAAAATATTATAAACGAAACGAAGCAAAGAAAATATTACGTTTTATTTAACTTGTCAATGAAAGAGGTATTACAGAGGTAGGCTTTTCGTTTTATAACTCAGTGGAAATGATTTGTTGCAAAAATAAGGATAGTTACCTACAATCAGCAGCAGAAGTTGCTAAGCGGGTGAGGTGTTCATAATTACCTTGACACGCTCTTATTCTCTTAATAATAAAGTCGCGTCAAAATCATTTTGAACACCTCGCCCGCTTAGCAACTTCTGCTGCTGACTGTACTATGAAAACTGGGTATTTACCTTATATACCTACGTGTTTGTTTTTGAGACTTCCCGATATTGAAAACATGAATTCAATATTATGATTTCGAAGAGGTCAGAGGTAATGAATGTGTTGTTATTAGAGGTATGTACCTAGCTACTTCACAAAGAAGTTTTAATAAACCAAAAACTGTATTAATTTATAAAGATTACTTGTAAAAATCTCTTCGGATGTTTACTTGCAACCTCGTATTGAATTTTCTTTTATACATTTTATTATTTGTGTATCCTCTAGCCGCCCATACGTCAAACCTTGCCAAGCAAAATGAAATTTTATTTTGTCAACACAAAGTTCAAATTAGAATGGAACAGGAGACTTTTTTGTAGGTCTCTGGGCGCCTAGAGGCGGTTACAGTAGCATCTGGTAAAGGTACACCGGAAACGAAATATTTACCCTAGAATTGTATCTCATTCATTGCATTCCCTCGCTATGTTGTTAGCACGCCAATCAAGAACCTCTTGCCGGAGTGATAATCGGTATTAGTGTAAGGCCTGCGTGGACGCTCGAAGCGGAGTGTTCGGCGGGGCGTGCAGCGTGGCGTCGAACTGCCAAGTGATGTGAGCAGCGTGCACTAAGGCCGCTCCTATACGTTTGCATTTGTTTAACATGCAAGCCACACGCCCCGCCCCGCTGCACGCCCAACTCGAGCGTCCACTATGGCCTTACACTTAGGGTTCCAAGACGATCAATGCGTGGTTTACGACCTAAAGCGATTGTCAAACACAGTTACATGATTGAATATGATTGACCGAGCTTTAGATTGATGCCGCCGAAGATCAATATCTTTTCGCTATCTGATTGACAATTTGGTTCTTATTATTGTTTCATTATAACCTCACAAAAAACATAGACGCACTGACTGATATTGTATCAATTTGATTGTACTTCAGGCAGGTTTATTAATAACCTACATGACGTTCGTCTGACGCGCTTCATCATCTTGGGGCCTCTTATAACTGCCGTCCAAGACCAGATACATCCCATTGAATTTATATTGCTGTCTCTGAATGCAGTCCCGGTTCGCTTCCTAATCAAAATTAGAAGCACAACTCCAAACACGCCGCGTTCAAACACCCCTCTTCGGCCCGTTCAGAAACCACATCACGTATCCAACATTATGAGTGGACTAGCGGCAATTTGTAGACCGTTAGCCTCGATCCCGAACGCACCAATACATCGCCCTAAAAGCCTGTAAAATTTATTGAACGCGCATAGATTGATTGGGGTGGTAAATATAGGTTTTTGAACGTACAGACATTGATCTTCGATAAGTGTATACTCAAATTGATGGTGTACATTAATCATTGAGGTCAAGGTTATTAGGTATTGTCTGTTGTATAATTTACTGGCAATGAAATTATATACCTACTGGAAAAATTGAATTATTGGAAGTTAGAGCAAATATGTACTCGCATTATATTATTTGAAAATGTTTTTAATACCTATGTCGTAGAAATACACTGAACAAAAATAATAAATTCAACGAGCAATCGACTGATGTCTAGATTATTTGCGGATACCCTGTTTTAGTGCCGGATTAGTGGGTGTAACGGACAATCAAAATACCGGATTATCGAGACTTCACTGTAACAATTATTATAGTACCATAGTAAGTAAATAGAACTTGATGAATCACAGAAAATTGATGATTACCTAAAGTATACCTACAATATCAAGTAGCCTTTATAATATACTATTCTTAGACTGTACCCGTGACTGTACTATTTATCGGGCGCTATGCCGAGACATAGCGGATAGGGCGGTGTAACTTACTTTCATATCTTAAGTATTTATTGCATTTCTGACCGCAGTTAAATCTATTAAGTACGTCTACTTTAATAAACATACACGCCTTTGGTAACCTGTGTGATATCATGTACGTATGTACGTTAAATACATTGTAACTGAGCAGAAAAGAAAATCTAATCCGTAGTATGCATCCAACAGCAAATCAACGTAAAAACATGAATGTCACCAGTCAGCTGCAATTCTATTTTAGCTATCAAGTTATACGCTAACCGTTATAATACGAACTGTACGTTTTTTCGCTCGGGGAGTAAGTAAAGCGTAAAGTACACCATCCAACAACAACAACACACAGTCTCCCTCTATTTTTAGCGCAATTTTTTTAATATACGATAATTCCTAAAGTATTTATTCAAATTGTATGGTTTACAGACCTATTATACCGACCTATTAACTAAGGGGCTATTCATAAATTACGTCATTTCAAATTGGAGGGGGGGGGGAGGGGTCTGGACATCGGATGATGGTAGCATGACGTAGGAGGAAACAGGGTCATTCGAAGCATGAATTTTGGATGATTTTATAAAGTCAAAAATCGTCAGTAATAGATGACGTATTTTATGAACAGCCCCTAAAATAAATGTTGTTCAGTTTGATAATGATGAATACTGTATCCTTGTAAACAGCTTTGCAAATTATATGATATTGTATGTGATCTTTTTTATGAGATCAGACGAAGTTGCGGGCAGAAGCTAGTTAATTATTAAAGTATATACTTATATAGTTACAAGACTTCAAAATGTCTGTTACAATAAGAAACTAGAGGCAAAAAACAAGCGAGTTAAAAAGGTAGCTGCTAACTGCGATCTGTATAGGTATGCAATTACTAATAACAGTAATCGCAATAACACCCATCTTTTGCGTCGGGAGTTAAAGAAAAAAAATTGGCCAATTAATAAAATAACTTACAGGAAGGTGAAAATTGCAATTGTTCGATAAAAATGTCGGATCTAGGTATATGAATGAATGCTTATGCTAAACTCGTGCCAACGCCAATCCCCAATGCGCGGTATAGGTATTTAAATTAAAAAACCGGCCAAGTGCGAGTCGGACTCGCGCACGGAGGGTTCCGCACGATCAACAAAAAATAGAGCAAAACAAGCAAAAAAAACGGTCACCCATCTAAGTACTGACCCCGCCCGACGTTGCTTAACTTCGGTCAAAAATCACGTTTGTTGTATGGGAGCCCCACTTAAATCTTTATTTTATTCTGTTTTTAGTATTTGTTGTTATAGCGGCAACATAAATACATCATCTGTGAAAATTTCAACTGTTTAGCTATCACGGTTCGTGAGATACAGCCTGGTGACAGACGGACGGATGGACGGACGGACAGCGGAGTCTTAGTAATAGGGTCCCGTTTTTACCCTTTGGGTACGGAATCCTAAAAAGAAACACGCAGATTATAAATTTTCAACTAGCAGTGATTGAATGAGCTAGCTTAGTTCATTACACTGAATGATGATGATGATCCGTCCGGCCGATTTAGGCCATGGCGACCTCTTTGACTCTTACACTGAATATTAAATAAATGACAACAGATAATAATAACTAGAAGTGTGGCGCGCCGCCTCATTTAATTTTCAGACAGAATAAGTGCTTTTCGATGTTGAAATTAATTAAGAATCAAAATACATTAGACATAAGAGGTTTTATTAAAAGTATTTTGTTTAGTTAAGGGATCATCCATTAATTACGTCACACGAATTTCTAGGTTTTTTTACCCCTCCCCCCTCCTTGTCACACTTGGTCACATTTTGCAAACCCCTCCCCCCTGGTGTGACGTCACATTTTAGGCAATTTTGTTTTCAACGAAATCGACAATATTAACTCGGCATTAGTTTTTTAATAAAAAAATATTTTTGATATATAAATATTAGTAATTTTATAACACAACGAAAGTTACATCCAAAATCTCATTATTTAACTGTACAGCGAATAAAAAAATATAAATTAATTTTCGGTTACTGATGAAGTTAAAGTGACATCACAATGTTTGTGACTCCCCCCTCCCCCATGTCACAACATGTCACATTTTCTTGACCCCCTCCCTCCCCCTAAACGTGTGACGTAATTAATGGATGACCCCTAAGTAATATTCTAGCTTAGAAATTCAAAGTTAATTTTTTTTTTGTGTAGGTAAGTTTTGAATTAAAATTAAGTTGGTAACCTGACTTATGAGATCTCAGATTACATCTCAGGCAATATAATCTGTCACCGTACTGAAGCTTTAATGAAAAATACTCTAATAGCTAAAAGTTTAAATTGGCCATTGTCAACAAATATCTATTAAAACGTAGGTTATACGTAGACCTGTCAGTTGTTACTTATGTTAGTGATAAGCAAAGTGTTATTATTAGTGGAAAAGGTATAGAGGGAGTCTGCGAAAAAAAAGGTGTTGCAAATTTGACATAGGTAATAAGTAGGTAGATGTTATTTTATTGCTCAGTTACATACAAACATGACATCTCATTTAAAATTTAACAAAATTACCAAAGAATTTTAGTGTCACAGCAACATGCGAATGAACGACAAACGAATGCTTGAAATATTCATCCCAGTCCAAAAGTCCCTGAATCAAAGGCGTATGTGCACTAAGAATACAACCCAACGGTAATAGCACAGATTTGTATCTATATTCAAGCAAATATCGCATATACACAAAATGAATACAGATCAAATTTCACTGCACATTACGCCAACTTATTTACCAGCCCTCATTATAAAGTTTCCTCCTTCCGTTTCACTTATTTTATAAGAAAGCCTAAAGAACCCACTTGACGTTTGCTGATCCGAACGAAAGGAGACGCCAATTCAGAGATTCTTTGAATGCGTCACACAATTTGAATTTCGAAATACACCAAAGAATTTCATACCATCGAGTAAAATTTGAATAGAACAGTTATTGTTATACCGCAAGTGCGGTCTGATGAAATGTTAGATATTTTATCGATATCAGACATTTCGTACGAATAAGGGATTCAGTACCGAGCCCGATTTACGCTGTTACAGTAAAATAAGTAGGTACATCTAGTAGTACATGTATATTTTAAACTAACTAAGTATTAAAACTTTTTGTATTTTACATTGCTAAGTTATTTACAATTCCTACACGGTGTTGCGTTGAGCATGCATGGATTAAACGAAGACTTGTATGATAGAGGAATTTAAAAGCTCGAATATAACAAAGTTCCCATATATACATTTTACCCTTATCTTATAAATTATAAACAAGGTTTAACCTGTTAAGTGTAGGTACTTACGCGTATAAGCAATTAAGTGCTGATGAAGGTGTCAAACCTTGAGAAAACACTAACTTGGAAACAAACAAAGGTCACTCGGCAAGTTTAACCAATATAGGTATAAGTAATAAAAGAAAGAAAATAACGAGAAAAAGTTCACAGGAGATCGCTTAAACCAGGTTCGGACGTGACTTGCCTCTTAAAATAGAATTAATATTATTGTGACCTAATTTTATCGGTAGGGTGGCGCAATATTTTTTGTTTCTGTACACGATCGTAGCATGAGCTGGAAAAACTAAGACTATTTAGCTAGCCAAAACCATCATGTTGCTTGAGAAGTAATCACATTATCACTAAGGTACCTACTTGGAATTCTATAAATAAATATCATAACGTTCAATTTCCAACGACGACTAACAACGTAATAGAAACGTAACACGTAGAACGGAATAGAAAAGCCAATACAAATGATTTTTGTTTGTGTTCAAAGAATTCTATTTCATATCTGCTTCAAACTGAAAAAGATGCTTTTATTATTTTTAACATCGTCATTCAAGCTTTTACTTAATACAAAAGTAACAAAGACGTTTTTTTGGTATATTTTATATACCTACACACACTAGTACGTAGACACAAAATAAAATAGACCCCTGATCAATCACCTGACCCTTAGAAAAAGCAAAGGTTACTCACAAAAATTATGCTGTCAATCTATTTGCTTTGGCAGATGGATCATTTCCTGAGCTGTTACAAAGCTTGTTCACCTTATATAAAGTGAGCTGTGTTTATTCTGATGTGTAATGAGTTGAGGTGCCTAGTGTGATTGGTAGGTCGAGCGTAAAGCCTGAGGTCAGGTGACATTTGCGAACTATCTATATCCGGACCGACTAAGTGCTGATTGACTTTGGAATGGATTGCTCCGGAATCTCGCCAGCTAATTGAGTAGGTACATTAACTATTTTAGAATTGACATAGGTACCTAACTATTGATGTTTAGGCGCGCAAGCACGTCATGTTTAATTTTATTTATATAATATTTTTTGGTTTATGTTATCTTCTGCGATCGATTTTTTTCCTTATTTACGGACCACATCAGTTAGGTTATATCGGTCAGAGCCTTGTCACTCTTTCGTAATGCTCACCTCGAGTGATAGGCTTTTCTTATTGTCTCCCTCCCCAGCCCTCTTAGAGTTCTGACCATTTTTTTCGACATTGCTTCAAACTCCCTTAATTCCTATTTACGAGTAGTTCCAATAATAACGACAAAAGTTCAAAGCTGAAAATAGGCGTGACTGTAGGTAAGTACCAAGCCCACCGCAACTATTAGCGGAATAAAAGGTCCGACTGAGTGTACTTAGAAGAATAGCGCTCGCCACGGCTCGTTAGCTCGTATACACTCACCAATTTAACGTAGTCTTTCATTCAGTAGGTACATGAAAATGTTACGTTTTGTAACTTAAGTGGATCTAAAACTTAAATTTGACAAGTGTTTAGGTCATTGTTGCCTAGTTAAATGACAAAAGTAGACCCTCAAATAGACGAGTTCCTGCGCCAAAGAAGGCCGACCTTGCCCACTTTTAAAAATTGAGTACTTTTATAAGTGTGAATGGGTTCGAATTTTGCGTCCATTTTTACCATATTTACTCGCAGACGTACAAGTTCATTTTAAACAAGAAAAAAAACGTTGGGTTGGATATGAATCTTTTCTCATACATATAGGTACTCGTAAATATGATTTCTAAGTGGGCTTTTCTAAGAAATTTCGGTGTTGCCTGTGTACAGATGGGGGTCTCGTCGCATTGTAACAGTTAAAACTATGGTGCAGACACTAAGAAACTTGTAGAGACAAAATACATCCTTCCGAATTATTAATGTAAGTGTAAGGCCTGAGTGGACGCTTGAGTTGGGCGTGCAGCGGGGCGGGCCGTGCGGCGTGCATGTTAAACAAATGCAAACGTATAGGAGCGGCCTCAGTGCACGCTTCTCAAATCCTTTGGGAGCTCGACACCACGCTGCACGCCGCGCCGAACGCTCCGCTTCGAGCGTCTTCTACTCAGGCCTTACACTTAGGATAAACGTAACCCTAAACGACGTTGAGTCCCACTGGTGTAGTCGGCTTAAACGCTGTGTTTAATTTTCATGAGAGTACCTTGCGTACGTGACTATAACCGGACTGGTAGAACCCTAACAACCGAAGAATTTACCAGAGAAAGCCACCAACTGTATTCTACGTACTTAACCTGTTAATTGTACTCGAACTCGAGAACTCTTGATATTGGATAAATTACTTTGCATATGAGATCGAAAATTCGCGTTAATATTCGGAGTAATATGAATGAACAAAGAACACACTAAAATGTTATTACAAAAAAAGAAAATACGTTCTCGAAGTTTCAGTAATGATTTCGCATATTTTCTGCGTATTAATTTTTTATTTTATTTTTTGCAATGCATCGGACCAGATCAAACTGTTCCAGTAGGTATTAAATTAATTAATTATTTAAATACACTTGTACACACACATACACATAGCTTAGTTCTGCGTGTCGGACTGTTTTATGTATTGGCCAAAAAATTGTTCTGGAGCTAACAATTTTTCGTACAAAAATGGTGAATGGCCTGTGCTCTTCGGACAAAACCAGAAGCGCCCTCAGGCGATGACACCGCTTACCTCGGCTCGGCATGACATTGTACGCTTACTAAACCAGTAGTACTGCTAGTATCAGGCTAATTTTAAATAACTTCGTCTCGTTTTGTCCGATTCTATCAGGTATATTTGTTGTAGGTTGCTTTATTGGAGCAAGTAGCGAGATTACGGCAAGTTTACTTAAAGTTATATACCTACTGTATAAGGCCCGACATACACTTGTAAGTTTTACTTACGTAAGTAGGGACAAAGCTATTTGTTAGAATGAGATAACGATATTCATCTCTCATTCTGTAGTATAGCTGTGTCCTACTTACGTAAGTAAAACTTACAAGTGTATCTTGGGCCTAAGAGATGGTGCGATAAGACCGCCTGTTGTTTACTTCTGCTTGTGTATCTGTTTACTTTTATTGAGGTGTACAATAAAGAGTAATTGTATTGTATTGTATGTGCAACCATTGTTACACAAAATATTTTTTAATCAAGAATAAAATAAAAAATAGTCAAATAAGTGCTAAATACGATACGTTAAAGTTACAGAATGCCCGCCATTTTGTTGATTGTTTGATCGGAACACAGGCATGAATTAAAATTGTATAAAAATATTAAATCTTCTAAATTTTGGCCGGCTTTTCCTCTCATTTGACTTGGCTTGCCATTTTGTTTTCTGAAAAAAAAAAATTATTATATATTTTTGAGTGAAAAATAAAGTTTAAAAATTTAGCAAGCCAGTGTTTAAATTTTACTGACCAGGAATGTCCGAGACACATTTTGTCTCTTCACTTTCACTTCGTCACTTTATGACTTAAAATCTTGGGAAACCAATCGATCTGATATATCCTGATTATCGATTTCATAGGTACAGTGAGCTAAGGTAGGTTACTGAACTAACAATTGCGCCACAGATTTAAACTTTCCACTATCGTTCATTCCATTTGTCGAAAGCAAATCCATCTGATTCAAATGAGTCTGAAAGCCATGTCTTTATTGTGTTTTCTGTAACCTTATCTCGCTCAATACTTGGAAAATCACAAACTGCTCGCCACAAAACCGAATGTTGCTTTTCAAAGAGATAAATTTTCAGTTCTAAAGTTGAAGGAGTTACCCTCAGGCTGTCTTGTCGTGAGCAAACGATGAGAAGTTTCCGCGGTTACATGCCACGTTTGATTTATACTCCACAACTTGGAACGCACTTGTTTCACAGCTCTAATTTAAGCCAAAAATACAAACATGTTGTATAGTCTGTTCGGAAAGAGAAGAGTCGTGGAATGTATTGGGCCCCATACATTCCACGCGTCTTCTCTTTCCGCACAGACTCTACTCTACCTATAAGTATGACATGTGTCGGTAGCTGTTGATTAACTGTCGATATCAAATCGTAAATTCTGCGAAGTTTTACTGAGGTTCTGGATTGATTGATCCCTGGAAACTTTACTTCATAAGGATTATTTACTTGTGAACGGTAAAACATTATTAGTTTAAGGTAAGCCGAAAGTACTTTAGGTACCAATATATTGTAACAGAATACCGCCTAATCATTGAGACGTTACTGTTCGTAGTGATCTACAAATCATTACGCAAGCTCTTTTCAAATTAGTTTAAATTAGTAGTAGTAAAACACCGAACGGACCTCCATTACATATCCGAACCTCAATGGATATGTAATGGAGTATGTCCCCACGCAGGTTGACATCTACGGTATAATATTACGTATGTCACATGCGTTGCGTGTACTACACAGCCTTACGCTATTTTTAGCGTAGGTATATTAATTAACTATGTTTATTCTTTATTATATTTATTATTTATTTAATCAAACACAAGTATAAGTTTACAGGTAGGTACCTATGCCAATACACTTATACTGTTATTACATAGTGATATAAATAACTATCTCTAGGATCTTTATTTATCTTAACATAGGTAAAGTTAAAAAAAAATCCTGAAACTATGTTTATGGACCTCAGAAACAGTGAAATCATGTCCTATCCCGATTACATAGCCTTAGGGCTCATTTAGACAGCGTGCGAACTCGTATACGATTTAAGTTACACTGCGGACCATTGAGGTGACAGCAATTCAGCCAACCGACCAAATGACGCAATGTAATGAAACTCGCATACGAGTTCTCGCACCGTCTAAATGAGCCCTTAGTGTTTCATACTGATGGGAGTGCAGCAGTACCAGGCCCGCATCGTTTATTCCAGTGGCTAAATGACAACCTCTTTATCCTCAATGCGGACACAACAAAGTTTAATAACTTTAACAAAACAGCTGCATTCTCTCCCCTATGTCACATCTAAAAGTCCATAGTGACAACCCCATGTCTCGTGCAAGCTAACTCTCTCGCCTCAGTTTCCCTCTGTTAAGGTTCATTTAGACGGCGCGGCGCGCGAACTCGTATACGATTTTAGTTACATTGCGGACCACTGAGGTTACATCAATTCAGCCGACCGATGAAATGACGCAATGTAATGAAACTCGCATGCGAGTTCTCGCACCGTCTAAATGAGCCCTAACTGTATAAGTTAAATGATAACCTCTTTAACCTCAATGCGGACAAAATAAAATTTATTAACTTTAACAAACAAAACTGCTGCATTCCCTCTTCTTTGTTATATCTAAAAGTTCATAGTCACAAACCTGTCTCGTGCAAGCTAACTCTCTTGCCTCAGTTTTCCTTTGTAACTGTATAAGGAACCAGCTCTGTGAATTATTTAGGCGTTATACCTATGTAGTAGATGAGAACTTAAACTTTAAATGCCACATTTCGCCGCCATCAGGGTACAAAAATTAATATACCGTAAAAAGGGGTGAGTAGGTTTCGCGGGGAGAGGTGGGTAATGAATGGGGAGAGAAGGTTTGAGAGGGGGGTGAGAAGGGATTTTAAGGCTACTGCTACAAAAATAATGTATTCCAATTTAAAATGGAGCTATAGCATAATAAAAAAAAATCTATCCAACAATCTTCCAAAATCACCTTTGTATGAAAACCCCTCTCACCCCAAATACGAGGCACTACGGGGTGAGGTGGGTTTTCCTCTTTATCGTCAAAGTTATGAAATGGAACTACCCAAAATAAAATAAAAACTAAAATACAAACGTCCGGAACACTTATTATATACACCATTCAGTTTTCATATGTAAAAATAAAATGTTATCGAGGTTTGAATTTCAGTTTTGAGCCTACTCACCCCATTTTACGGTACACATTACGAAATATAATAAATTAAAATCCATAGAAAACATCCATAGCTCAGGAACAACTAATCGTGATCATAGCACAAATAAATGCCCAGACCGAGATTCGAACCCAGGACCTCCTGCATCATAGCCGATTAGACTATTGAAGCCGTATACAACTATAGTAGTTTATGCAACAGTGATATAATAAGGGTTCTTAAAATTCAAGGGTCGAAGTTACAAAACGAGACGTAGTCGAGTTTTGTAAAAAAAGACCCGAGAATTTTAAGAACCAATTATGAGCTGTTGCATACATTACTTTTTCTATGACAGCTGCAGCAAAAAAAAAAAAAAAGAGTTATTATTAAAAAAAAAGAGTTATTATTAAAAAAAAAAGAGTTATTATTTAAAAAAAATTGAGTTATTATTTAAAAAAAAAAGAGTTATTATTGTAAATGAAAACATACCTCTTTCAATCAAGATGATCGGAACTTGTATCTTAAAAAAAAATAAAGCAGTTGTATTATACTCATAAGATGACTGCTAGCAGTCATCTTATGAGCCTATAGACAAATCATTCAAATGACATTGCTTTAGATATCACTGTCAGTCATTTAATTGACACATTTAAGTGCTGGAGTAGAAAAAATATTTATATGACAACTGTCAAATTAATTTGGTGGATCCTCGCACAAACATAGGCTCCTTTTATTTTCTTTATTCTGTTGACAGTCTGTTTACATTAAAATAAATATATATTTGATTGTCTCGAAATGAAATCCGGTCGGCTTCAAGGTCACAAATAATAAAGTGAAAGTATAATGAAGTTTATATTAAAGGAAATGAAATTTTGGACATCCTGTTGCAAAAATCTGAGTGATACGATGTAAAAATGTCTTTGAGAAAAATAAATTTAATTTAAAGGTTAGATTACAGTTAAGACATACAGTCGGACGTACAAAAATACCGGCTGTTATTTTGATATCATTCAACTTTATCATTCAAATTTTTTTCTTATTTTAATAACTCAATTATTTCAACGGTATTTAAACATGATTACAATTTTATTACGGCCGAGTGTAAACATGTTTATTTAAAAAAGTATGAAGCTTGGTGTTACTGCTGGGACATGCATTATTGTACGGTAAATTTTTTGAAATAAGTATATTAATTGTTAACATATTCACTGCCAGCGACCCGCTAGGCAGTTACTCTGTTCGTAGGCGCTGTTGCTACATCTGATATACCTACGACTTTTCCTGAGTTATCGGATAAACTCGAAGCACGCGTACCTTGCGCTGGCATTTTGCTGTTATTAATGGTTAACGACTTAATGTAAAAAACCGTTAACATTGTTACTAATTTTAGCATTTTGCTGTCGTAAAATTGTCTACCATGCTAAACATTTCTTAACTTGAGAAAACATTGATTCTCTAACAATCAGCTGTCTAAGTAGGTATATATAATTACTAATAATGAGTGAATAGCGAATTAGATATAAACAGCAGTTTGATAGAGAATCTGTGTTTCTATCCAGGCAATGATTACAAGGCATTAAGTCCGCCTTTTATACTTTTTTGATGTGCAATAAAGTATAAATAAATAGATAAATGATTAGCATGGTAGCAATTTCAGGCTGGTAGTCTGTATGATGTGCTATTATTTATTCATTAGGACTTCCATTTAACTCATGTGGTAACATTAGGAGGATTAAAGTCTTCATTTTCATTTCAGGGAACGCATGTACCTAAGCTTGAAATGTAATAATCCTTGAGAGATTCTCATGACTAACATTCGATCGCGACGCTAAGATTTATTCACAGGCACGTACAACAGTGATCAGTTTCCGGTGGTTCATGGGCTATCGCTGTGTGCTAGAATATTGAGACAGTTAAAATTTCAAACCTAATTTACCTCTTTTGTTTTCTGTACATAGGCACCCTCAAGCCTATTTTTTCCTAGTTTCATTCAGGTGCTTTTTCCAACCCCGAAATCCCAAAAATTTTTTTAAGGATTTCGGGGTTGGCCAAATTATTGTGTCCCAAACTTCTTCCTTACCTATAAATTAAAAACCGGCCAAGTGCCAGTCGGACTCGCGCACGGAGGGTTCCGCACCATCAACGAAAAATAGAGCAAAACAAGCAAAAAAACGGTCACCCATCCAAGTACTGACCCCGCCCGACGTTGCTTAACTTCGGTCAAAAATCACGTTTGTTATATGGGAGCCCCACTTAAATCTTTACTTTATTCTGTTTTTAGTATTTGTTGTTATAGCGGCAACAGAAATAAATCATCTGTGAAAATTTCAACTGTCTAGCTATACGGTTCGTGAGATACAGCCTGGTGACAGACGGACGGACGGACGGACGGACGGACGGACGGACGGACGGACAGCGGAGTCTTAGTAATAGGGTCCCGGTTTTACCCTTTGGGTACGGAACCCTAAAAAGTGATTAAACCAATATTGTACTGTATTATTAGATGAAATTCCTTTCTGGTATTTAATTGAAACTGGACCCACAAACAATACAAACAGAGCGAAGAAAACGTTCCAATAATTAACAAGACCCGAAAATGAAACCCGAAGGTTTATATTAAAATGTTTTACCGCAATTGTTTGGATTTAACCCTTGCCTTTTATATGGGATTGAAATTTAATCTCACCATTGTTTTAGAGATATTTACGGAACCCATTGAAACTCGAATGAGATTAGAAGTGAACGATTTGATAAGTAAAGCTGCTGGGTTTTTGTGTCTATTCAAACGCGAAAAATTTATATGTATTTACAACTGTCCAATATTTCGTCGATCACTTTCACCCAATAGTATACCTGCAGAGAAAATATAGTTCCGCTTTTACTATTATGATGCCAAAGTAATTAAATTGATCATTGATCTCATTTAATTTCTTTTCGCTCAAATTGTTTAAAAATAACCAAGGAATCAAAAGGGTTGTGGAAATTAGTCTGAGAATGCTAAGAATTAAATAATGTCTTAGAAAAAAGAGGGTTTATGTAATATTTACAGATTTTTCCTATGAACCTATAATATAAAGTCGTGATGATTCTGCCACGAATGACACTAAAAATTAACTGAATTATTTGGTTCAAAATCTGACTCAAAAAAAGCCCGTATGTTTTTAGAATTCTACTAATTATTCATAATTATGGGTTCAAATTAGTTACGCTGCCCCTGCCTTACGAAAATTCACTGTACATTTTTGAAAAGCACAACTGTCAAATTGTTTGTTCTCTCGTGATTTAGGAACGATGAAATTTTATTAATGAGCCTACTATCTCCAGCTTGCGAGAAATAAGGCGACCCGAAAACAAATATTAGAGACCTTTACCTACAAAAAATTGCTGTCCTCAGGTCGGGTAAGGTTGTCAAAAAAGTGCTTAGATTTTTTCATTTTTGTTGTTGCTTTGTTCCCTCGTGTATTTATTGGCTAGATTAAGGTTTGTCGCGTTTGTTCGTAGGTTAAAAATATTATAGTAACAACTTCATGGTTTATTATACATATACATATAGTACATTCTTAGTGTGGGACTAATTGGAACTACAAAATTCTTAATGATTGAAAGATCATACAATCTCAAAATTTAGTTTGCTAATGATAAAAACATTAATTATGTACTTTGTTTTTTTTTATCACCATAAAGTACTTTTATTAACACACAAAAATAAAAATAAAACAACATAATGACACTTACTAAACCTACTATTATGTACTAGATCAAACTGAAGAAGGAATGTTTTACTAAGATATTAAGTAAATCGAGTGGGTTAATAAAATAATTAAATAAAACTTATTTCAAAAAAAAAAATCATAAATATTTACAATTTGTAAAAAAATCTTTATTTTGCTGTCTTTACCTTAGGAGGTGGCATGATTTATGACGTTTAATAAGGCACGGTGAATTTCCGCGGCCACGTGCTTGAAATAAAATACAAGGTCTGTTTACCCTCTTAATAAGGAGATTCTCATTTTAGATCACACAGGATAGATGACAGTTTATTTTATATATTGAGAGAGTTGTGAATTTTTGGAATCCTTGAAAATAGGTGCATCTAAGAATAAGAGGTACTACGCATTCGGATGATTCGGATACTACCATTCACTAAAGGTATTTTGTAAAAAATCGGAAATATACATTTTAAAATTTTCTTCACATTTACCCCCATTGAGCATACCCTTAAGGTGACAGTCCATTTCCAACCGCAGCTGTTACTGTTCATTTTACTATATGGAAATTGACAGTAACAGCGACGCGTTCAGTACCAGTAGTGCAGCTGCGGTCAGAAATGGAATGTTACCCTAAGGTGACAGTCCATTTCCAACCGCAGCTGCACTACTGTTCATTTTACTATGGAAATTGACAGTAAAAGCGACGCGTTCAGTACCAGTAGTGCAGCTGCGGTCAGAAATGGAATGTTACCCTTAGACAGTCATTATTTTATGACAGTTTAAGCAGTCATTTGTATAAAAAATTGTTTCCTTAATACGTTTAATAAATTATTGTTTGTGGATTCTTATTTTCCTGTAATAAACTCAGGAGGATTTACATAGGTACCTATATTTTTCTTATTAGGCAAAAATAAAAAATGCATTTGAGTAAGCAAATAAAAGAAATAGTGGGGTAATCCCTAGTAATGTTTTAATATTATAAATGAGAAAGTTACCCTGGTTGTTTATATCTGTTACGACTTAGGGCTCATTTAGACGGTGCGCGAACTCTTATACGATTTTAGTTACATTGCGGGCCATTGAGGTTACATCAATTCAGCCGACCGATCAAATGACGCAATGTAATGAAACTCGCATGCGATTTCTCGCACCGTCTAAATGAGCCCTTACGAGTAGGGTAGTTTTAATACGTAAATCATCATTCTATTCTGACGAAGTCGGAGGCAGAAGTTAAGTTCCTGTGTATTAATATATAAAGCATTAAACACACGATCATATTTATACAGTCGCTCACACATTATAACCGTGAGTATTATCGACCTTTGGATATATTTTTAACCCTTTGAAACAGGGCTGACCTTGAAAATATAAAGGGACCAGGCTGAAAACCGACTGGTACCCATTCCCAATAATGATGTAAAATTAAATTATACCTATATGTAGATACCTATTATATTTAAGGTATTGTTTTCTTCTCTTTCTTTCTATGAATTGTAATTAATGTTTAAGTGAGTTCGACTAAGATCGGACACCGGGTAAGATCGTATGATTCAAATTTCTGCCTGTTGCGGGGCTTTTTTTTAATGCTGGCAAGGTGATGCAATGCGCTGTTTTGTCCCGCACCCCCCTTCAGGACGTATTTGTCGCTCCGACTAACAAGTCGCGAGATATATACGGTTAAGTGCAAACGTCCAAAAAATGAGATTTTTTTTTGTGTCCGGAATTACCCTTCGCCAGTTTTTCTTGAATAACTGGCAAGTTGAAGCGTTATTTGTTTCTTTTACAGATTGCATATTATTTTTATTAAATTTGTGACAAATCTGTATATTTGGAATTTTGATACGATGCCTGTAGGCCGAGATCCGGTCTTACCCGAAGTGGTAAAAGATCGGATGCTAATCATCCGATCTTATTTTCTCAGGGATGCTCAAACTTTATTCGTGTCACCATTATATCTGATTAAATTAGGTATTAGGTAAATATGATTAATAGAAGATATTAAATCAAAATAAAGCTCCCAAATCATCTTGTATTGATCGCTACATTTAACTTTTTTTTTTTTTTTTAATTTATTGAATAATACAAGTTACATGCATGTTAATATTACAGGACCCATCGTGGGCAAAACCTTGAGGAGGTTTGTGTGCCGATGGGGAGTTCAAGAAAAAGAAATCATGATACATATCTATCTTATAATAACTAAAATTATTATTATATGTAACTAAGGTCGTTAGATTGCAACAAGTGCATTTTAATAACTTTTTTTATATTTTTCCCGTTTACATATTTTGCTCTAGCATCTTCTGGTAAATCATTTAATATTTTAGGCAATATATATGTATACAGCCTAGTGCCATATATGTTATTATATTTGGGTAAACAATATTTGTTTTGGTTCTGTAGGCTTCTTAGTTTTGTACATCTTTTATATTCTTTTAGTTTAGTGACATGGTGATATTCTTCAGTTAGTATGGCTAGTTTACATTTATTTTGAACTGGGAGTACATTACAGTATTTGAAAAGTTGTGCGTAGTCTGTTTCGTGCTTCTTTTTTATATGCTTAGGTACAAGTGTCTTTAATAGTCTTATCTGTAAGTTATATATTTTTTCTATATATGTTTTAAAGGTTCTACCATACTTAACTAAGTAACGCCACATACTTAATTGATCTCTTATTCTTAAACAAATATGTTTCCATCATTATAAATAATAAAAACGCAGACTGATTAAAAATGGTCGTATTCATTCCTCCACTTTTATATTATTTTATCCTTAAAACCTCTTTTATCACATTTTTTCAACCTAACGCGCTTATGGTGTCAATGAACCCACGTGGTTCATTGACCCTACACGGGTTCATTGACTCCACATCTAAAGTTTGGCAACCATAATTTCTGCAGAAAAAATGCAAAAAAATAAAAATCGGGTCGGATATGATAGCTCGAATTACTCCTAGGCTAATTCTTCTATATGTTAATTAGTGGGTAATACCGGTTATTTTGCAATAGTAAACTCTATGATACCGGCAATAGGACCGAACTTATAGGCCCGTCCGTTCTTACACCACCACCAGGTAAAAAAAAGAATGCTGTCAATTTATTTTGTTTCCTATATTTAAACACTCATTACACGCTCATTATGACGTCTAGAAAGATAATAAAATTTTATTATATAGAGCATTTCATTATTATCAATTCTGTAATTGAATCATGTCCATACCCTATCCACAAGCTGAGAAAAAAAAAATCCAACATCATCTCAACCCACCGAAAAACGTCCGAAACTTACCCGAACTCACCTTAAATGATGTAAGATTTCTATTCTAGATGTTGCAATAAACTTTTTTTTAATACAAATGGAGCTGGAATTTCCACGAATGCTCTGGCTAGCTATATTTAGATTGCTTTTCGAGATCTTCTCAAAGGACTTTAAAAGGAAAGGAAAAGGTTTTCTAATCAATTGTGCCGACACTGGCATAGTAGGTACATACATAACAACTATTATATCAAGTATTTATATTATGGCATAGACTAGGAATCCTGTAGATGGCGTTTAGAGCAATGATTTCATGAAACCGATGTTGCCAAAAATACTGGGGTGCGGGGGACGAGGTGAGCGAGTCCCGTGCCGTGATCGGTCCGTTCAGACACGGACGTCACACAAAGACACTTTGACTCGAAAATGGAGTAAAACTACAGTATATCTGTGGCAGATGGGGTAGCACTATTATGCTCAGTCTGGAGGATGTCTCTGCTCTGATGCTCTCTCTCGTCTGTGTATTATGGTCATTGTTGAAAAGTTAGACAAACTTTTCATAGAAACAGTGCTTTCATAGAAACATAGAAGTATTCTCTAGTGTAGAGTGCAGAGCATTTGCAGGTGAATCAGTGCGATAGAAACCGGGCGTATCCCTGGTGGATTGACAAAGCCAGGAGATTGCAAGTGTTTGCCATTTCGAAACACACTTCGTTGCGAGTACAGACATGGCTAAACATATTAATAGTGCGCGGTATTCGATTTTACTACTTAATGTAAGATATTAAGTGGATGTATCATTGTGTTGTTTCATATCTAAATATGTCTTGTTGTTGCGTGGTGGTATAAGTTTACAAAGTAATTTTTCTGACGTGTGTTATACCTACCTATATTTTATGTTCAAAATCTAAAATTGCTTTAGTAGAAATGTTTATCCTGTCTGTTTCATTAATTTTAATTAATAATAACATTCAAATGAAATCTAAGCTGTCATTTGTTCTCATGACAGTAACGAATTGTTGTCATAAACAGAGGCAAGAGAATATAATAACTTTTAATCATTATTTAATTACACCGGCATTGTACTGTCAGTAGTAACTGACAAGTCATCCTTTACAGGATAGTAATCCTGTAAAGGATGACTCACATTAGACCGGCCCGGAGCCGGGCAGGGGTGTCCACTTGAACACTTCATTTTATATGACGGGTGATCGGTCATCACGTGATACTTTCGATAGAAACGAATTGTCGGACGCCCCGGTCGGCCCCGTGACGGTATAACGTGAGTCACCCATAATGCCGCTGATTATGAACTTTAGTGTATAAATGCGGTTTAAAGTAGGTATGTATTTGCTTTTATTTGGACTTTATTCCTAAAAATGTCGGTTTTTTAAATCATGTATTAGTTTGAGACCTGTATATAGGTAATTTGGTTGAAAGTAAGGTACTTACATAAACAAGAGTCAACAATTAAACAATACAAATATTCTTTTTTGCATACCTCAATTAAAGAAGACGGAGCAAACAGTTTCATCTCTCTTGAAATCGACAATCTTCGTCTATAAACAACGTCGGATTGCAGATTATATATCTAGGTACATATCTATATTGTTCGCGAGGCATTTATTCAGAAATAGCCAATGATATTATATTTTAACCATTTACCATAGATAGGTTATACTCATACTTGAGGAGCACAAAAACTACTTCCATATTTATTTCTGTGCCTACGAAGAAATCAGTTATTTTTGATTAATTTTCTCATTCTATCCATCTTTGTCACACTCGTTGTTAAACATAAGGTCGTCTCTTTCTCTTTTGGTGTGCGGGAGCTCGTTAGCACGTGCACATTTCTCGCTTGTCCAGCCGCGTCTAAAGGCAACTTGTCCATTTTGTCACAAGCGCTTCTCCAATTTCGGAACGCCTATAACCTATCTTGTATTATAAATCTTTGGAAATAGCTTATCTTATTTACCGGTTCCAGCGCTTTCGATTGGACTACACCGTTAATTAGCAAACTATGACAAAGGAAACAAAACTCCCTCACCTTGTTCGCCTTTAGTTTCAAAGTTGCTCATTAAAACAGAAACTTCGATGTTACAGGTACCTAACTAGTGATGTTGTTGTTGTTTCCGTAAATATTTCTGAATAGAATATTCAATTGAATATATACCTATCTCTAGGAGGAAAAGAAATGAAAAGTGGTTTTATTTTAATACTTTATTTAAAATAAATACATAGGTATAAATAAATATTTTTGGGACTCTTTGCTGTGGTTTACACTTAAATTATCCAAGTATGCAATTTTGTAGTAGTTATAAGCCCTTTTCATCTACATACTACTACATCTATCAAACATAACGTTGCACAGCAGTTTTTCTAACAAACTGTATTACTTATTTATTTAATTGATTGGCTGACGGGGCACAATAATAATAATAAATATTTGATTCACCAAGATGTTGACAGACAACGCACACCGTAATCCGCTAAGTCGTTCTTTATGAATAGTATAGCTTAACAAATTTCAAAGTAATATTTTTTTTACTTTCAACCCCAAAGGAGATTAAAATGGGTTGAAAGAGCGGCGGGCGGAGGCTAGTGTAATAAAGCTAGCTTCCAGTGCAATAATGAAAACAAACAACCCTATTTTATTTCGCTTTACAATTTTATTTTAGATTATATTTTTATTTAACGTTATTTAAAGAATGTTTACGGGTGCGAGAATATTTTCGTGGCACGTCACTAGTCCCAAGACGCTTTGTTTGAATGTTTCCGATTACATTTAATGAGAAATTTAAACACAGGCCTAGCGGAAAAGTACCTCCTCTATACAAAAATGTAATTTCTGAGTTAATTAATGTCTTCGCTGTTATTCATATCGAGTTTTCAAAGTTGGTGTTTATTAAGTTAAAAAGATGAGGAAATTACCAATTTTCTTGCTAACTATTATAAAATGGCGATATTTTATTTCAGTGCAAATTACGTTGGAAAATCGATTGTTGTGTTACAATTAATACCAATAAAAATTTACATATACTTATATATTATGAATTTAATTGAATTGTATGAGTTAATACGACATACGGTGAGTACCTATGCCTATACATATATTTTGCGACAGTTATTCCGTTTACAGAGTTTAAGCATAGACGCACTTAATTGGGTCTCAATCTGATATCTGATTTAGGTACATATTAAGTATTTTATTGACATGTATCTCGCCAACATTTCTATAGCTACTCAAAAGGTAGGCACATATTTTACCGCTCGAATTGTGAATAATATATGTTTTCATTACAGAAAAGTATAATATAAGAACGCTTTTGCGAAATAAAGAACTTAGAACTTAATAAATTAAAACTAATGAATTTTCTTACTTTTATTTACTTTTGTTTAATGAAAACGCGCCATTTTGTGTAACATTTAGTTTAGGTTTCAAATACTCGAAATCATTTGTAGAACAAAATGTTAATAAAATTTTATTTCGCTTTCTTTGATAACATTTTATTTAAAAATGTCTCTAACAATAACCAGAGCCATATTTTATATATCTAATAATCAACATCGGTTACGGACATCTGCTACGTCGGCCAGCCCTTGATTAAAATTTAAATAGAATTACGAGAGAAACGCGACCTCAGAATTAAATGGATTATTTAAATGTTAATAAAGTTTAGGCTTTGAGAAATAGCAACACACTTTTTAGAGGTCCACGTTGGAGTGAGTGTAAGTGTAAGGTTATGCAAGGCCTAAAGCTTTCGAAGGTAACCAAATCAACTAGAGTCATACCAAGCTAAGTTGGCAGCGATTTTGATAGCACAGACTTTGCAAGTGTGAAGTAATATCATTTCATAGAAGTTTGACGTTTAAATTTAATTTATAATTATATTTTTAATTTAATTTATAGTATCTATTTTATTGTAGAAACTCCCTTTACCGATGTCATAAAACCCGCAGACAGTCAGGCAGAAAAACGGGCGGATAGCGTAGGTTTATTAATTACCTACTAGGTTACGATTCCCTCAGACTCCGGAACCCTAAAAGTGCACAACCAATTCAGTTCATAAGATTTAAAATGATGGTTTCTTTTTTCTTTAAGTAGGTAGGTCTATATGGAAATTACGTCTGATTTTGCTAAAATACTTGCTTGTCTATTTTGGGAACAATCTTTATCGACATAAAGATTGTTCCCAAAATAGACAAGCAAGTCTACACAGTAGGTAAATATTACTTATTACAATAACAAAACAAGACACAAATAAATTGGAATCACTAAAGTAAAAACTGCCGGTCTCTCCGGTCCGTTCCGTAACTACTCTAGTGGTACCTGACCCAGAGCACTAATGTGCTATTACGCTCAAATAGGTCTTTTACATGCGTTATGTGATGTTTTTTCAATGTAAGGATCGTGTCTATGCCCCTAATGGGAAATCGGAGCCGGTGTTCCTTCGTATTGTAGTTTAGAAATGATAAAAACCGGAAACGTTTTATTTGCAAAAAAATATACTGATATACTGCCGATATCTGAAAAACCGAATACAGTCAGAAACAGCACTTTCCGTGAATCAAGATTTTTTCTGTCACCTCGGTTAACTTATCGAAACCGATATAATTAGTAAGTCTAATCCAAATCACTACGTGTTCCGTCACAGCAAGAGCCCCGGCTTAGTTCGGTTCTTCATACTACGAAGGTACCTATGTGCTAGGATAATCTGGTGGAAGGGTTTCGGCCAGACATTAGACGTTATTTATAGCAAGACATACATTTTTCTCCACTCTATTTTCGCGTATGTAGCAAGTCGAGTATTCGATTAGGAGCAGATTAGCAAACGTCTAGTTCCGACGAAGATACATTGCATGCAATCGACAGGTGGGCATTGCAGCATGATTGATGTGATGCACTAAGCACGCCGGGAGCGTCGCAAATGGAAACATAAGGGTAAGGAACTTACGATAAGGTATCATCGAATCACGGCGTCCAAAGCCAGACATGTTCCTCACCTTTTAGCCGAACTATTATAATGCTAAAGCCTACTTTACGCTTATATTTAGTAACTACTCGTCCTAATGCTTTAATAATTTTTTTTAGCAAAGGTTCACTTTTAATAAGGAATAAGGGTAACATTCTATTTCTGACCGCAGCTGCACTACAACTGGTACTGAACGCGTCGCTGTTACTGTCAATTTCCATAGTAAAATAAACAGTAGTGAAGCTGCGGTTGGAAATGGACTGTCACCATAATAATATTAATAATACATTTGTCACTTCTGATAATATTCTGATCTATTACTATTGCGTTAATATTATGTTGTACTGATAGTCTATTAGATATTCATAGGACATGGGTCACTGGTTTGTACCAATCAGGGAAATTATGGTGCAATGCACATACCTATTAGATTTATAGGCTGTGTTAGGTTATGTAATCTAAGCTCAAGCTAAATAATTGATTACGGATAACTACGCTCAAGTAAGGTATGGTTAACTGGAAGAGATCCCTCAAAGCGATAAGTTCGCCTTTGTACTTATTACTAATTTTATGTATGTATGTATGTATATACTTTATTGCACATAGAAATAAAAACACGAGAAACATAGTTACAGAGTAAATTAAATACAACAAAGGCGAACTTATCCCTGTATGGGATCTCTTCCAGTTAACTTAATTAATCAGTTAATTTTATGTTATTTTTTAATATATCTTTTTGTACAATAAAGTGTTCACTACTACTACTACTACAACCTTAACAAATATTCATGATTTCCTGTGGAGTAAAGTAGTATCATCATGGGCCTAATCTTTTAGGCGCTTACTTTTACTATTTAGAAAATCGTGTCAATATCAAATTATGGAAGTTTGATATTGATACGACTTTTGTACAATTTATCAAAACGAAGGAATAAAATTCATCGCACACGTTCTGTCCGTGAACAATGTACAGAATTAAGGCTCTGGAAAGATATTAATTTCTCAAGTCAGACGATGGAGAGCAATTAAAACTTCGAGACTGAAATGTACAGAACGCTTACCAACTAGATAGAGTATTGACTGCTCACGGTCACCACATTCTGCACTGCCTTACTTAAAATTAGCTAATGTGAAAGTGTAACTTCCAATTTAAGTTACGTCTGTAATTTTTAACTCATTTTATGTACCTAACTTATATAAGCCAATATATTGGCTGTAGGATTGAAAATTCTCGAAAAAATCAAATCGTTTTTTTCAGGACGATTTGAAATTTTCGTTTTTTTCCGTATTTTTCAGTTTTATTGAGAAAGAAACGAAACTTTTTTAAACTAGGTATAACGACAGCGTCAAAGTCAATAGACATTTTCACAAACGATCGCCAGCCAGCATTTAGATAACAAAACACGACTAAGCACGCCTCTATGGATTAAATATAAATGGAAAAATTCACAAGTTCTGTTCATAGTGCGTTTTTTTTCGTTTATTTCCGATTTGTTTTGTTTTTTTCGGAAAAATATATAAACTAAGTGACATTGTTTTTTTTTCGAATAAAACATAAAAAAACGTGGCTTTTAGAAAAAAACAGGAATTTTTCCGGGTTTTTTCAACCCTAATTGGCTGTAACAAAAATTGTGAAAATTGCTAGAAGATGCAGCCGAGTTGCGTCTTTTATAGGTAAAGGGAGCTTTTGTGTACAATAACTTCGAGTATTCGAAAACGTTTCATAATGCGAAGCCTGTCGGAGTTGGTCTATGCAGAAATATGAGTCGCAGAAGGAAGCAAAGTAACAATTCTTAATTCGTTCCATTTAATTTCATCTTCGGATCTCGAACAGCCGTTATAATTCATTGAAGTTCTTGATCGCACTTCAGAAAAGACAAAAGGTGAAGTGAATTTTTAATTAGCTTTTTAAAAGTTGAACCAGAAATATTATAGGTAAGTAATTCATCTTCCTCGCGTTGTCCCGGAGTTTTGCCATGGCTCATGGGAGCTTGGGGTCCGCTTGGCAACTAATTCCATGAATTGGCGTAGGCACTAGTTTTTACGGAAGCGAGTGCCATCTGACCTTCCAACGGTAGGTATTACTTATTATTTGATTTTACTCGAATGATTATAATATGTACATACGTGCTGTATCTAAAGGTATTATTAGGTAGGTACCTAAATAAAGACTTCAATTGACTGACTATACTAGTATATACTTAAACACAATTTTTTATATCTACTTAAATTTTATTGATTTATAAATTACGAGCAAGTGTGTTGAAATCATAATTAAATGTTTCAACAGCGTATATTATACAGAAATAGAAGCTCAAATAACTTCCTACATATGCTTTGCGTATAATTTGCCTAATGCAAAACGAACAGTCTCCCTGCGCTGCGCTGTAACAGCAAATTGTTAATAGAAGCTACATTTTCACACCCCAGCTTTCATAAAGTAACTGTCAAAATTTAAGTAATTACTATTCTCGATATTTTACTCCCTTGTTAAACGTACATAGCCTGCGTTATTGTTTCACAAAGTAAGCATAGCCTGAGTTATTGTTTCACAAAGTAAGCATAGCCTGAAAAGCAAACGCTTAAACTTTACAACAGCCTGGATCATATCCACCCCATTCCGAGAGCATCCCATTAGTTAGAGACACGAGAAGTTAAAATAAGCGTGATTAATAAACATGACAGATTTAGTGACTGAATGAAATGCATGACTATATGTTGATAAGCAATAATGTGTTAACCCACACTAATTTAACAATTATAAGATGTCAACTCAAAAAGTTGACATTCTATTGGAAAATGAATGTGGGGCGTCTAGGTGGGTGTGGGTGTGGGCATTATTGCTTAACATCCAACTATATATTGCATTTTGAAGTAATTCTGTACCAGTAACACGAAATCAATGTACTGGTAAATATACACATATGATGCGCTCGGCAAGCAATGTGAGTAAACTGCCCTAGGGGGTAATAAATAGCCACACCTCGGGTCACTTTACAGCGTGTTGCTTGAGTTACAGGAATAGTTTGCTATTGTAAGAAATACGAAACACATACAGTATAATAAGGGCCAAAATAGTATTTCTATATTTTTCTTATACAGGGTGCTTCCTGTAACAGGAGCAATAAATTAAACTAAAACAAATTTTGGTCAGTTTGAGGAGTACAGCCTACAGTTTAATTTAATGCTCCTGTTACAGTACAGGAAACACCCTGTATAACTAACGACGACCACGACTTGAAATTTGTGCAGCTAAAAAAACAGATCAATACACGAGACATATTTGTCACAACGTCTTCTTCCAAAGTATCAACTCCCTCAATCGAAATAAATATCTGTTATCTCCACTCCCCTTACAGGGAAAAAAAATCCAAGCTCACTCAAAAACATTTTCGTTCCCGATACAAAATTTCAACATCATTTAAACCCATCTTACAAGATACATTTTCAACAACACTAAAATATTTCTTTTTCTAACGGTGTGACTTACTCCTAAGTTAAAAAAAAATAGGTAGTTCCTGATACAAACTTTCAACCCCTTTTTAACCATATTAGGGGATGGATTTTCAAAACCACTGAAATAACTTTTCTTGGTTTCTAATATTGTGTCTTCCTACGAATTTCAATTTAGTCCGTACTCTCTACTCTGAACGGCAGCCATTTCTCTGACCCTTGCGGTTGCCCTTGAGCCATCCACAATTCCACATATTATTAGCTTAATTATTAGATTTGTGTAGCAGTTAATATTGAATTTACGAAATAAATAAAACAGTATGATTAATTATTGTTCTCAATTTTGAAGCAGCTTTCCGCTTCCAAAGGCATAACCGTTAGTCATAAATATAATACAGTTTAAAGATTCAATCTAGATATCCGAAATAGTGCAGGTTTTGAACCACAATAGGGCATTATTTGCGGTCAGGCGACGTGGTTTGTGGTGTGCCAGAGCACAAATCACTTGCATTGTGTGTGGCACTAGCCACGTCTATTATGGCTCAATGAAGTGTATTGTGTCTCAGGTTTGGTGAGAGCTAGCTACCTTCACAATTATCTTGTAGTTTATTCATACTATCGACTTACAATACAACACTTTTGTCATATGACACGTATGTGAAAACATATGTTTTTCTTAGCTTGTCACCTTAATAATAATAATTACCTTTTTTAGTCCGTAAACATACTTTAATACAGTCTCTATCACGTTATGGTTACTATTGTGCTATGTACTATAGATAGGAAGTTAAACACTTTGAATAGGTAGGCACTCGACTCAGGAACGTTCCCAATACCCAATGCATCTAAGTGCCATTTGCGTAACGTGCGCTAGGTAGGTGTGCTACTCTCATTAATTGCACCATCTATTCAGGTTTGTCCGTGGTTGCACTATGCATTAAACTTGCCTCGGGTGCAGGGTGGTCGAATGCATAATGAAATAGTCCCAAACAGTGTACGTTTGTGGGATTGGCAAGAAAGTACCTTATTGATATGCCACCATTAGTAAAGTTGTTACAGAACTTGAGAGCGTGCCTCGTGAAGCATATGGAGATTATTAGGCTTAAATGGTGGTATGCTATGTTTTGTCAGATTAAAGGCAATATTCGGATTCAGACTGCATCAGTGTCTGCTGCAGTATTCCTTGCTTGCAGGTATTGATTTATACTTTTATTAAAAAAAAATAGCAAACCCTTGTTAAATTGTGTCCGTTTCTAACAAACGCAAATGTCAAAATGACGGATAGGTTACGAATATCAAGGGCTTGTTAGACTTGACAGACGTTTATAAATAACGTCAGTAAATATTTCCTAGAGCAATGCTGGAATATGCTGCACAGTAACACTACAGACATAGGCGAGCCTTTGGTTTTAAATTATATTAGTGTCAAGAAAGCTGGGAATGGCGGAGTCAGGGACACTAACAGACTCGGTGACGGTTTTCTTAATCAAGTAGACAGCCTCAGGTAGGTGTCTGAAAAGTACAATATCATCCAAGTGTCATTTCAATCATTCTTCAGTCCAACACAGCTGCAGTAAGCTCTTTTACATTAAACGAAGTACCTAATGTTCATAATTTGCATAAGTATGCAAAGTAATGCGTTAAGGCCGTTAAGAAATAAAGAGATCATAACCATTTTTGTTTTTTGTTTGACTTGAGTTGATATTCGGATGGCAATTGCAGCTGAATTACTGTTGTGGTATTTAGTACTGCTGCGGCGTTAAGGGGGCTGCTGTCACTATCGATTTTTTTTGGATACAGTGAGTGGCATTTTATGCCGCATTACTACCACGATTAAAATGTTCAATCCGTCACTATTTTATCAAGGTAATTGATATTGACAGCACCCGCTTTAACGCCGAGGCTAATAAAATGAGTGACTGATTTAATGTCATTCTTGCGGTTGTAATGCGGCGGGGAACGTCATCAATTTTATCAAGCAAATTGACCGATAGGTACAGCACACACGTCAAGACCGCAGCAGTAATGTCGTAACAGTAATGCAGCTGCAGTTGCAATCCGAACGTTACATTTAAAGGCAAGAAAGACACTGATCCTTTTTCGGCATAAAGGCAAGATTAGACTTTGTTAGTTTTTGTTATTGTTATAATGTTTTTATTGTTGACTGATTGATTAAGTATTTATTTGATATTTTATTATTGTATTTGCATAGCTTTTGTCTATACTCGCAAATAAAGAACTGAATACTGAAAAAAATACTGAATTACTAATTGTGTAAAAATCATGAAGATTTAATTTTTTAATCACAAACAAAAAACTAAATTGCAGAAAAAAAAACAATATAAAGGGAGGTAGGTAGATAGTGTTCTAAAAGCCGTGATCGATCGTGCCAGCAGTGATCTTCTTATACGAACAGCATAAATATAGCTGCCATTAAAAATTTCATAGAAAAATAAGAAGTAAAAATAGGTTATGTGTTATATTATCCATTCCAGTCACCCCGTCAATCTATATCCATTGTCTCTTTCATAATAATGAACTCTGGTAAAAGGAGAATCTAAGATTGCGCAATATAATATTACAGTAATGGCAAATGAGAATAGTTCCAAGGGCACAATTTAAGATATGCAATATCACAAGTAGTGTCTAGAGACAAGGGATGCAGGAAAAATATTGGGGTATGCGCGCCAAATGACTCCAAATGTCCATTCGAATCTGATCCCTCTTACTCATTATGGCTCCCCAGTTGCTCTCTTTGTTACTATAACTTTCACCCTCCGCGATAGCCGAAGGGGCTCAAATTATTCTGGCGTTTGTGCGTAGAATTTCATCTCTAGCAAAATGTTGAGTCTCATTTCATTTTATATTGATGTTACGTTGAAGTGTTAAGGTCGGGTTTCTCTTTAAGTTTACCCTTCTTATGAGTCCCTTGGAGACCTTTAGTCAGTTATTATTTTGTTTTTAATGTAATGTCTTTTAAAGTCTGTCTTATTCAGTTTACTATCCCAGCGTTTGTATTTATAAACTTATGCATTAGTTTATTTTCAATAAGTCCCGATCCATTTTTGAGGTGTACATATATTTGTTTACTTTGTTTATTTATCTATTTGAGTAATGAGATAATTATTGAAATGCTGGAATCGTCAGATGGCTACATGTTTACATCAAATTGCGTTAAAATAGTTTTCGAAACGTCAGAGAGGAATATGGGGACTACCTTTGTGTGGAGAAGCAGTCGTCCGCCACTTTCCTCTTAATATAAATTATTTGATAAAATGACGAGACGAGCAGCATTACTGCCGAATACATTGCTGAAACAAATATCAAAATCAGTGTCCCCGTTAATTGACATTTCCTGCAACAATGCAGTCTAAATAAGAATGTAACCTTTAGACTACTGAGATTTGGATGGCAACTCTAGCTGCATTATTGTTGCGGCCTTGCTGTGGTCTTGACGCGGGCGCTGTCCCTGTTAATTTTCCTGATAAAATTATGTATGCCTGTTGTCTGCCTCTACATTTAATCAATTGTTCTTTTATTTTGTATCTTTTTACTAAGGTATGCCAATAAAGATTATTCTATCTATCTAGAATTGCAAAATAATATATATTAATCGATAAATCTAAGACATTGACAAATAGGTAGGCAAAACAAAGGATGACATTGTAGTAAATTCGTAGCTAGAAGCTCTATCTATAACAAAGCCACTATCAATCCACAGCTGTCAATAATAGAATCCATAACACTAAGGGTTCGGAACTTGAAGCAATCAATGGAGTTGTAATCCCGCGGTTGTTACGGACTACTGATATAAAGTTCCTCTGATCCCAACTAGATATACTAAGAGTACGTGAGGCCTGATTGGCCGGGGTCTTCCGTGCGATTTGGTTAATCGCTGTTCGGTAATCAAACGTGCTGGTTCAATCAGCCGGGACGTGGGCAGCTGTGGGACTGGCTTTTATAGGAACGCAGAATTTGTGATGATGTTAGGCCGATGTCCGAGTTTTTGAAAACGAAACAGTCTTAACATTATAATAGTTATTAATATTCCATTTTGGATTTTGCCTTTTGCGTGTTTTTTTTTTGCACGTTGGACGCAAGTACAGTACAAAACGTCGGCGAAGCCAGACTATTCAATTTGTAAGTCTCATTGCCTCCATATGTGTTTCCTACCCCTTGTATAAACGTGCTTACTGCGGCTGCCACTAGTTTGACACTCACATATTCGCTAAAATTTGTGTAACTTACTTTATAAGTATACATCTAATATGCCAGTACGAGCGAGATGCATAGAAACTAAGTTACGCAGACGTTAGCGAATATGTCCGTGTCAGGTCAGTGTCAAGCTGCCTACAGAAGAATTGCGTAAGGCCATACCTAAGTTCTCTTAAACTACGCCTACACAGCTTCACAAAAAGAGACGTCTCTATAGAAAGAACAATTAAACTGTTTCAGATACTTTTAAACGCGAAATGTCAAGAGTTATCTCTGTTTGGAAAAATATCGAGGATGACAAATACCTTTGGCGCGTTGTTTCAAACGATTATATTGTTGCTGATTGTACCTACTTCTGGACTAATTTTTATTCCTTATAGGAGATATTCTCTAAGAGGATGATGACCAGAATTAACAGTACCTATTTAAGGTCTAGTGTCATAATATGAATCAAACCAAAGCTTTTATAAAATATTGTATCTTTTCCTAAACATTTGTTATTTTAAACCAACATTCATTTATAGAGCAAAACTCAAACAATAACAATGAAACCGAATTTTATTGCACTGCAGTGCGCTGCCGTCTAGAGAAATAACCATAGTTTTATTACTGCCAGGCAAGTTCTTAATTAAACATTTCATTCAGTGTTCTATTTTTTATGTGTCAAGTTAGATTCTTCATTCACTATTGTTAAATATGATTTTTATAGAGTAATTTTTAAAATGTATTGTATTTTATTGAATTAACATAATAACAATAACATAACATTACCATATAACCTATGAACAGGCCTGACCCTTTTTTTCTTTTGAATATAACAGCGGTCGGCCGTTTCACACTAATACTCGTCTAGGTACTTAACCAGCAATTGCATTCTTCCCTGCCTCAATAATGTAGGTACTAACTAGGTACTTACTCACAAAACCATAATCATAATCATTTATTTATTTCTTGAATGCGGCATACCGCATTCAATAATGTTTTATTACATCTTTATCATAATAAAGATGTAATAAAACATTTTTTGAATAGCACATCCTGCCTGAATAGGCAAAGAAATATTGAGTATTACCTATTTATAACTATGACCATATATGCAACAACTAATCCCAGTTATAGAGGTTCGTTTTATCTCACTAACAGAGGTAATTCAGTGCTAAAGTCTCGGGACCGCACCATGAGTCCCAGCTATAGAGGTTTCTCACTTATCCAGTGGGACCTGGATTAACCAGGATTAACCAGGTTTCACTGTATCTATATAGCGACATACAAGATACACCTGAATATATTCCAAAATGTTTATATTTTAGTGTAAAATGAATGTGATTTACGGACAGCAGACGTAGGTACCTACACGAAGAAATAGTTTCTACTTTGATATTTTACAAATTGAAGCGTATAATAAAGTTAAAGGTATATTATACCCATTTGTATGATATCCCCAAGTTGTATTCCCTAAGTTGAGTTCATTCTTAAACTACTTAACAACTTACACTGCGGAAGGGCGGTTCGTATCGGTTTATGTTATAGCTTTGACCTCGAACGGGTTAGGGTTAGGGCACAACAATGGCAGTCAAGGCATTTTAAATGAGACTGATGTAAACTTTCACGATTTTTACACATTATTAAATTGTACAACGGGACTTAATCGCGTATCTAAGTTTTAAGATTTACCTCCGACGTTTCGAGGACGGCGTTGTCCATCTTCTAACAGAAAAGAAACCTTAAAACAAAGAAATCATAAAACTTAGATACGCGATTAAGTCCCGTTGTGCAATTTAATAATTTTAAATGAGATCTCAATTACTACCAATTTGTATTTCGGGCCCAACAATCAGCGTGGCTGATCGTCAAGTTCGTATCAAAACAAGACCGAAACCTTAACAAATTGTTAAGAATCGGCCTTCTGATAGATATAATAATTAAATAACCGCATTCAATATTAGCATTAAATTTCTATGTGAACTTATTTATTGCTGTTCACTCGCAGCACATCTCTTGCACCATACCTACTTTTGTATTACCTATCGATAAAAACTTGAACTGATTTAATCAAAAATCACAGGTAGGTCTAGGTATGTCTGTCTGTCACAGGGATGAATTGAAAGTGAGAAAGGAAGTGTTCGTAGTTAAGAAATGTGATTAGTCAGTATATATTTATTTATTTATTTATTATTTATTGTATTAATTTATATTTTATAAATTTACAGCTAACGCTTACACACTTGCATGTGTACTGTGACTAATAAAGGCTACTTAGTTAATTTTCATAACACAATTTAATCGATTAACTCAGGGTTACTTACAATTATTAATCCGCATATTTTTAAATATTCTTTCATAGGTATCTCAAAAACTACAACTTGCTGCTACAATAAACATTAATAAATATAAAATTAAATTAAAAGTTCCAGATCCCATGGTGAATGGGGACCCATACACCAACGTTTTTAAGAAAATGTCCATAATTGGTTAATTTTCATTTTTGAATTCATCGTCAAAAGAATTGCGATTTAGGTGTCAAGTTCTAGTTCACTCATGTAATTAAGAATCAGGATTTTTCTTGGCTAGTGTTTATACCAAGTTGGTATTACCAACAAACTAAATTTTGGAAAAGTAAAGAATGACTCACCTTAGAACGGCCCGGGTCCGGGCCGAGGCATCCAACACTTCGTTTCCTATAGAATTAGAAAGCGTCACGTGATCACCGGTCATCTGTCATAATCGTCATAGAAAACGATGTGTCGGTTGTCATCCTTAACATAAACAAATATTGCATAGCCTGTAGGTACGCAAAAACTAGCCAAGTCAAATCCTGATTCTCAATTAAGTACATCAGTGAGCTAGAACTTGGCAATATGGATCTCAATTCTATTGCCTTCGAAGTCAACAACGACGCATATTCTTAATTATGAACTTGGCTCTCATTTCTGTTTTGGATGGGATTATTATTATAAAATACATTAGGAATTAGGAACATAGGAACCTAGTTATAGATAGAAGTGGGTTGTCACTGACGCAAAAAATATGCGTTTATATTGTAGCATGTTGTATTTTACTTCATATTAACTCACATTTATAGACGGGTCTAACGCGAAATTTATTCTATTACCTTCAATTCCTTTTCGTCGGGTAGTTGCACAAATCTCTGTTTTGACATTTTGCTGGAACATTAGTTAGCCGCGACCACGACCAGTGAAACCTGTGTGGAAACGTCGGTAAATAAAGGTAATTGAATAAATTTCGCCTTAGACCCGTCTATAAATGTGAGTTAATATGTGTTCAAAACGCGAAAGTTTTAAATAAAATTTTACTTCGATTATTCACCCTTTTGCTCTTGGTGTATCACAAGCCCCTGCCGACGCCTGGTATAGCAAGTCACGCGGCCAATTTGGTGAAACGCCGCCAGTATAAGGAAATAGGCTCGGGCAAAAGTAGTAGATGGGGTCATTATATCAGACTTACGCCACACAGATTATAAACAGTAAATCAGAATTTGTAACGAGTTGTATCACTCGATGGCATAATGCGAATTGTTTTTGTCAACCAGCTATATGTTTGTAACGAAGATGGCCGAAATTTAAATGTGCAGAAAAAAATAAAGTTAGAATTACTAGGTAGACAACACAATAATTAAAGGATCGACTACTTTGTAGTTTAAAAGTAATCTGGTGGGTTGAGCGATGGTGCCTGAGTGGTTCTTGCAATGCGGTGTCTTTCAAGGCGGAAGTCAGCGTTCGAAAACTTGATGTTTTTTTTTCAGTAACTGTGAACTGTCTTGAACTGTGCGGATTGTCATTTGATATTTATTACTAGCTTTACGGTAAAGGAAAACATCGCGAATAAACCTGCTTAGTAAATAAGTCCCCAACCCGCTTTGGGCCTGTGTGGGTACCTATATACTATAGTCCAATCCGTTCTATATACGCGTTATTTAATAAGCCGGTCACCACAGCATTAACTAGCAGATAGTGCACGTCCGGCTCTCATTTTGGCGTAACTCAAACACGAGCGGCATAAGTTGGCGCGAATTCTGCGTATTAACTCCTATTGCTTGCGCGAATCTCCTATTGCTTAAGTCATTGACCACGGGTTAATGACTAATTACTTAATAGGAGATTCATGTGACACATTATACGATTTCAAGCTAACAGGTTATGACTATCACTATCACTACATAGTATAAAACAAAGTCGCTTCCCGCTGTCTGTCTCTCTGTCTGTCTGTATGTATGCTTAGATCTTTGAAACTACTGATGCGGTTTTTTTAATAGATAGAGTGATTCAAGAGGAAAGTTTGTGTATAATTTGTTAACCCGTGCGAAGCCGGGGCGGGTCGCTAGTTTACAATAAAACTACAGTATAGTATATCCCGACTAAAAAAGGTACCTAATCAAAGAAGGCAAGTAAATCGAAAAGTATATCAATATTAAAGGGCGAGAAGGATTTGAGCTACCTATCGATACGTCAGTTCACAGACCGAAAAGAGACTCTTTTTGAAATACGAGCAAGTTGATACTGTGGACGTTGTGTGTCGTGGACGTGATCGAGTTTCAAGTGAGATTGCGGAAAACCAACAGGCCAATTCGAACGTACACTGACGTCAGAATAATGTCATTTAGTTACCATTCATTTCGCTCGTACTTGTCCGTTGTATTGGTGCGAGTGAGACGCATGATTACGAAATGACATCATTCAGATATCATTCTGGTGCAAGTGTACTTACCTATGTACGATCGAATTGGCATACAAATAAGAAGAAGGGTAGATCGTACTACTTATGTGTTAGATGTGGTTAGATGACATCTAGCTCGCAGTGCTTTAGTTATTTTGTAACAATAGGTACTGAAGTATGGGTAACTTGCCACGAAAAAAAAATCGTTTATAAATGGAGAATATGCTTGTCATGAGGGGCATATGAAGTCATGTACTTTCAACGCTCATAAGAAACATCTCGAGACTCGTATTATATATGTCGGCGGCAGATCGTAAAATCGGGCATATTGAGATATTCCTAGGCATATCATGAAACGCCGCCATTTCATGATCTGACTAGCGACTACCAGCCATATCGTTCAAACATCAACGTTTGATTATTTGCCTGGCGACGTTTAGGCATATCAAATACGTATTCGTTTGATTATTTGCCTGGCGACGTTTAGGCATATCAAATACTATTGGGGGCAGATCATGAAACGCCGGTTTTCATGATCTGCCTAGCGCGACCACCAGCCATATCGTGCAAACCTCAAGGGATGATATTCCTAGGCAAGTCATGAAACGGCGGCATTTCATGATCTGACTAGCGACAACTAGCCATATCATGCAAACTTCAGGGTGTGATATTCCTAGGCAGATCATGAAACGCATATATATTGTTATATTCGCTTATCATACAAGAACATACTAAAAACATTCATTCTAGGGTTCAGATATTCGACGACAGTGAGTCTTGATTATCGCTAAAAGGGGTAAAAAAACTTCAGCACGGTAAAATTTGCATTTCTTTTGAAATTGACAAACTTACTAGTTCGAGACCGGGGCATGACTAGAATTTATTTGAACTCTGTAAATATATCTTTACGCTCTTAAATGAAAAAGGGGAGAAAATTCATGACTATCCGATGGCACGTGAGCTTACGCCTTTGTAAGGGCCCGGCCACATGTCAGCGGTGCGGCGCCGCCGCCGCCGCGCGGCGCGGCACCGCAGAAATCTGCGGCACCGCAAACCGCTCTGCGGCGACGCCCGCCGCAACGCAAAATTTTGCGGTGCCGCGCTGCGGCGCCGCAAAGCGGTGCGCGGCGCCGCGCGCGGTGCCGCAAAGCGGTGAGTTTCGCCGCGCGCGGTGCCGCCGAGCGGCGTGCGGCGCCGCAGATTTCTGCGGTGCCGCGCCGGTATTTTCTTTTAAAATGATTTGCATCTTCATTCATTATACGAAGATATGGGTTCACCCAAAATTTTCTTTTCAATTGTTTTTTTATTTCTGCGCCTTCTTTTAGCGCTGGCAGTACACCGAGAAATTCAGTAAAATGCTGCAAATGATGTTAAAGGTATGAAAATCGGTACGATTGATCTTTAGGACATTTGAAACAATTTGACCCGAAGCACCATTAAATAAAAAAAACGAGATGAGTTATCTTTTTTTGTATGGAATTTGAAAAAACTGTTTTGAAACCTATCGTGTGTGGTATTAAACGAAAGGGCTTTCTGAGCCGATTCTAAAAATATCATATCATTACATTTCAGTAAAAAAAATTTAATTATAATAAAAATAATTTTCAAAACATACCAAGTTTGGGCTTCTCCAGATACAATACCGTTCAATATGTTTTTGTAAAATATACCTCAAATTATACCTAATATCCTCATATCTAACCCTAAGAAAGCAATTTTGAAAATAATTACATGAAATATGTTTTTTTTTTTAATTTTCAATTTTACAAAGTGTGATCTATGAATCTCTCAATTAAATATTTAAATAGAAAGCATAAAATTAATATAAGTATAACGGTTTTTCCAAAAAGTCGCTTATATCTCGGAATCTATAAGTCGCAGTAAAAATTATCTATGTAAGACAAACTGAAAAAACTCACCTTTTACTCATCTGTCAGAGATGACAATTAAAATTAGGTTGGCAACAATGTATTTCATACAATATTTTTTAAGTGGTGATTACACGAAGTATCGTAAAAGTACCAAAAAGATACTGCGTGTATGCATAAATACTTTTTTGGGGAATAGACTAAAGACTTGTCTTGACAACTATAACATAGGGGTTTAAAGGTGTGTAAGGTACGACCTTTTAAATGACAAATAAAGGTACGGGAGTAGAAAAAATTAAAACAAATAGGTATACTAAATGTAAATATTTTCAAAATTGCTTTATTAGAATTAGATATGAGGATATTAGGTATAATTTGAGGTATATTTAACAAAAATAGTAGTTTATGTGACTGCTACATAATGAGAGGCATCAAAATACGAGTGTGGGTTTAAGAAACAAACGTTAGTGAGTTTCTTAATAGGATCACACGAGTTTTAATGCCTATATATGTAGAGTATGTACAGTTACATACACTACTTTATCTAAACACATAAGTACTTAAAACTAATTAAAAGATAAACTGTACGCCAAATGACGGGGAATGAAAACTTTTTTCACGCATGTCACGCATCCATAGTTTTTTTTAATTCCTAGACAAAAGAATAGAGTTCCTATTCTCATGTCACTCGAGATCAAATATCGTGCGGTTAATATTAAAAAACATACTAAACTGACGTTTCATATTGTACAATGCAAGCATCGCACATTTCTCGCGTCAGCATTAAATACAATGACTTTATAATAATTGCTGTATTTGCGATTACGCCATACATCGATTAATGAATTAGTTTACGTTTATACGTGCTCCTAGCTAGTACTTACTTATATACCTTGGTTATCAATAAATACATATACCGAAATCAGTGTTTCCATCAAGATTGCAATCAACCATCAAGAATCATATCAACTCAGATGTACGACCCGTACACATATCGATAACTGTTTTAATATCTATTGATACTAGAATAGAGACCCACTTGAGTTTTGACTGCTGTTCCAAATTTAAACTCATAACGATACTAAAAATTTGTAACGTTATAACTACTTATAACATTACAGTACAAATTTTCCTACTACCACAGATTAGATATGAGCGCCGATAGGCATATAGCCGGCGGCGGCGCGCCGGTCAAAATTGGTCGGCGACGGCGGCGAATCGGCGGCGTGGCCTTGAAACACCTTCGATTAATGAAAAAAGAATTTAAACCAAAATTTTACCGAAAAAACATGTTTTTGCTCTAAGGAAGTTATGAAATAAATGCATTTTTTATTTTCAAGGATAATTTATTGAATAATGGTACGAAAAAAATTGATATCGTATAAACTGTGGATAAGCGGTATCGCGCGGCATCAGAGGCGGTCTTAATCATGGCGAGGCTTTGGCAGGAAGATCTTAGCGAGGCCCTTATCTTTTGTGCTAAGGTAAAAATTGCGGATTGACTGTATCAGGGAAACGTCTTGTCGACAGTCCAAAAAAAAAAACGAGCTCCGTCATTAACCAATATCGACCCAACAAAACCGATTTATGTCAAAAAGTGAGGCCCAACGCCGAGCTCCATGTAACACCGAAGACTTGATTTCGACGCCTCCCAATGCGAGGCCAGAGGATGAGCTGCAGGTAAGCATACAGCTAAGAATCGAACGCCAAGTGTAAGCTTGGCTGACGGCTGAACGCCTGGAGCGCCGATTGCGGCGCGCTTCTGTGCGAGGCCGAGCTGCAAGAGAGCAGAGCGAGGGTGCAAGCCGATAAAGACTGAAGCCATAGTGTTAAAGATCTGGAGCTTTCCTGCGGGCGCATTCGTGCGACGCCAAAGGCCGAGCTGAAATGGAGCTAAGATCGGATAAGGACCAATGCTCAAGCGTTTTAAAACAGGCCGAAAGTTGAGCTCCAAACAGGGCCAAAAACTTGCAGGTTCAGATAGCGGCTTAATTCCATGCGAGCGGTGCAAGGCCAAAGATTGAGCTGCGAGAGAGCAAAGCTTGAAATTTCAACAGTGGCCAAGTTTAATTGAGACCCGATTCCGACGCCCTTCCATGCGAAGCCAACGGCCGGACATTTGGACGTGGAAACGCTTAATATCTCAAAATTAACCCCATTTTATACCTTTTAAAAACGTTTAACCATGCTTGCAAGGTTAAATTCGCGGTAAATGACGGATGGTTAGCTGGCAAAATTAGTTATGCATTGGATCGGTAATCCAAAGATGTGGGTTCGAGTCTCACGTTAGCTAGAGTTGATCACAGTAAATTTTTTCATTGTGATTGACATGTCTAGTGTATATATACAATCTATAAATTGTAATGTGGAACGTTCCACAATAAAAATGGAAGGAAATCAGTATGTTTATTCTAGGCGGATTAGACTCTCGCGCGAGCCACGAGACGAGCCGCGAGGCGCGCCACGAGACGCGAGTGTAAGCGGTGGGCTCGCGGCTCGTCTCGTGGCTCGCAAGCTCGTCGAGCTAATATAATTTAAACACTAACGGCACGGCATAAGGTTTATAACCGAATGACAAGCCGAACGCGAGTGTAAGCGGTGGACTCGCGTCTCGTGGCGCGGCTCGCGGCTCGTCTCGTGGCTCGCGCGAGAGTCTAAATTGGGGGTTACAAGCATATTGATGTTAAAATTGATATTAAATAATTTCGTTTCCCCAAGACTAGTAGCGCGGTTACTAGACAGATAAGTTTGCATTTGCCTTCGATATTTTTGAATTATATGGGCCTAAAATACCCTTTGAATGCCTATAAACTATTCGAAGTGGCGCCGTTAATGATCTAAACTGGATTAAAAATATATTATCTGATTCTGAAAGCAGTAGTAACTACCAAGGTCACGCCGATGCCACGCCGATAGCGCAGCGTCGGCGGCGGCGACGCGAAAATTTTGTCGGCGGCGGCGGCGCGCCGGCGCGGCGCTCATATCTACCACAGATAAGAAAGTTCTCATAGTAAAATTGGTTGTAATAAAGCTGGCCATTTCCTACGGTTTCTGAACGCATTATAGAGCACTAATGACATGTGTGTAGATAAAATTTTTAACGGTATTGTATCTGGAGAAACCCAAACTTGGTATGTTTTGAAAAATATTTTTATTATAATTAAAAAAAAATGACTCAAATGTAATGATGTGATATATTTTTGGAATCGGCTCAGAAAGCCCTTTCACACGATAGGTTTCTAAACAATTTTTTTTTTAATTTCATACAAAAAAAAAGATGACGTCATAACTCCTCTCGTTTTTAGGGTTCCGTACCCAAAGGGTAAAAACGGGACCCTATTACTAAAACTCCGCTGTCCGTCCGTCCGTCTGTCACGAGGCTGTATTTCGCGAACCGTGATAGCTAGACAGTTGAAATTTTCACAGATGATGTATTTCTGTTGCCGCTATAACAACAAATACTAAAAATAGAATAAAATAAAGATTTAAGTGGGGCTTCCATACAACAAACGTGATTTTTGACCGAAGTTAAGCAACGTTGGGCGGGGTCAGTACTTGGATGGGTGACCGTTTTTTTGCTTGTTTTCTTTACTTGTTTTGCTCTATTTTTTGTTGATGGTGCGGAACCCTCCGTGCGCGAGGTCGACTCGCAATTGGCCGGTTTTTTTATTTATTTGTTGGTGCTTCGCGTCAAATTGTTTCAAATGTCCTAAAGATCAATCGTACCGATTTTCATACCTTTAACACCATTTGCAGCGTTTTTTGGCGAACCGCTATCGCTATAACAACAGCAAGAGCAGAACACCTGTGAAGGAATCCATGTCTGATTAAACAACTGGTAGTCGAATTTTATTCTTTACTATGCAGCGTGGCATCGCACGCGGCGCCGTACGCCGCTTGGCGGCACCGCGCGCGGCGAAACTCACCGCTTTGCGGCACCGCGCGCGGCGAAACGCACCGCTTTGCGGCACCGCGCGCGGCACCGCGCACCGCTTTGCGGCGCCGCAGCGCGGCACCGCAAAATTTTGCGTTGCGGCGGGCGTCGCCGCAGATTTCTGCGGTGCCGCGCCGCGCGGCGGCGGCGGCGGCGCCGCACCGCTGACATGTGGCCGGGCCCTAAAGATTGTTTTGGCGCAAGGCAAAACTATGAGCGGAGAAGAAAATTACTGATAAATTTTTTCGTCTTCTAAAATTACATAAATGAAAGTTGCCCTGGCTGGCAACGACGCCTATGGAAAGGAATATCCTTAGACTTATATCGACCGGGATATGAATCATGATTAGGTACCTTTTGTCGAAATATCGGGAGCTTGAAAACAATACAAAAGGTAATCATGGTTCATATCCCGGTCGATATAAGTCTAGTGAAACTAACCGTGAATCATTAAAAACTGTTAGGGTTACCCCTGTCTATATAATATGCGTCGTATATACAGGTACATATTATGTCATTGTAAAATTATAAACACTCGTCAGTTTACAATCCCGCTAGTTAAATTATAAACTGACGGTAAGAAGATTACAAACGAACCTAAATTACGTTAGATTATAGACTAATCGGTGCACAATCTTACGGTATCATATATCGATTATAAAATATTCACTGTTATTTTATTAAGGCCTTAAAATACAACATAATACAATAAATTAGAGGATCTCTCTCTGCTCCAGGTACAACTAGAGCGGGGGTTTGCGTGACTAAACTACTCCTTGTTTTTATTAGTTTTAGATTATATGTTTGATATTTTTGTTATATTTAGCTGCATATATTTGCCACTTTTTAGGGTTCCGTTGTCAACTAGGTAGGACCCTAGCTGCGTAGGTACTTCCTTTATGCTTGTAATGTACATGATATTTACTAATAGCCCCCGTTTAGCCTATTCTGACAGAATAGTAACTACGGAGCACTGAGCACAGCCCGACATGTTCTTGGTAGATTTTTTCTATTTAAAGTAACATACTTAACTAGTCCCGCTTCGACCTGTTACTCGCACCGCGGTAAAAGTCGTCTAGATAACAATTTTGTGCGTCTAACTTACTTATTTACGTACAGCATTAGGGTAGATTTTCTCGAGTCTCCTATACAAGTGGCGAAAACAGGTCTCATTGGTACAGAAACTCAATTTAAGTTAGTAACTGGAGGTTCGTCACTTTAAAGTACCTAATTGGGTATGTTGGTATATTTTAAGCTTATTATCGCCTCAATTATGTACTCGTATCTCAATTTAAATACATGGAATTATCGTAGGAACTAGGTAAATCAATTAATAGCATCAACATTAACATAATCTCTTACAGACTTCAGGATAAGGTCTTCCGCAATCATCGCCTGCTATATAATACTCACTTGGTTCTTTGCTGCTTTAAATCAGCTTTATCCCACATATTGTGGGATGCCTATCCGCTCTTTGTCTGAACGGTCTGTTCAGCGTCATCGTCAGTATCGTCCTACGACGTTTGTCATCTGACTTATTTTGGTTTCGTCGTGTCGTTTTAGAATTCAATTTGTCTGATGTTCCAAATATATTATCTAGGTCAGACAGTCAGTCGATGTCAGGTCATCAGTCACCACTGAGATTAGAAGCCCTGACAGTCGCCATTACATAATTTCCTAGAAAAATCGACCATATATTTCTACAAGCAATGTGCCCTGTTCAGTGTTCACAGTACGTCTGTTTAGTAAGTTATGTTATGAAGTATAAAATTTACAATGCCTTTACCTTTATGCTGTGATTGAAAGATGATTTCAGAAAAAAAAAACAATTTATTTTTTTAATATCATGAAGTTAATGTTATAAGAATTGTCCGTTCGGTTTTACGAGCGTGTTGTAACTAATATATGTATGAGTATGATATATGTTTTATTTGGGTAAAGGTAGAAGTTAAAGTAGATTAAAAACCACCTGCCAATCTCAAACTAGCTCTGAACTACCTGCAATCAATCGATCTATTATTGCGTCCATTGCGTTGGCTGTTATTATTATGGAGTCAACCACGAGCACGCAAGCACGCAAGAATCACCAACCGGCACCGCGAGCGGCGGGAATAACGCCTACCAAATCGGTTTTCGTGTGAACAGGTAGCAAATGGAAATGGCTTAGAGGCTTACAAAGCGTAATGCTCGATACTAAGAATCGATATCGATACGTCTTGCTCGCTCTGAATTATGTGTGCCAGCACTGACATTGATATCTAATAACGAGACAAACATAATGAAAAATTTATAAAAATATGATGTTAGAGTTCAGTTTATTTACTCTACTAGGTTGGAAGATCACATGGCAGTCGCTTTTGTAAAAATGTGTCTGTGTGTAAAAAAATCAATCAGATTGCTAAGCAGACCTCATCAGGTTCCATGAGCTGCGGACAATGATGATATAGTCTGTGCGGAAAGAGAAGAGTCGTGGAATGTATGGGGCCCAATACATTCAACTCTTCTCTTTCCGAACAGAATCTATTCAAAATTTCGAATAAAGTGTCTAATCGTCCATTTTTATCTACGATTATTTCGAATTATATCGAATTTAATAAGTCGTAAAGTAAAACACGTAAGAACTTATACTATTCAAAAAGGAACAAACTACGAGTATTATACCTAGTCTGTCATCGTCTAGGCAACTCTTCCCTAGAGTACGCATCTGCAGCAACAATCATTTGTTTTATTGATCCATCCAAACGCCTCCGCAGTGTATGTGGGAGTAAACTTTCATACTCTAACATATCTATATTAACGTAAACATTTTTCTTTACTCAAACAGAATTAGCAATTCTTTTGGTTATTTAGAGGTTCTTTGATAAATATGTTGACTAAATATTCCGAAACAAATAACAAAATATTTACTCGTGTTTTAATAAAAATTACGTTGTGGTTAAATTAATAGGTATTAAGTAGACTATCTACTAAAATGCTAAATTTATCTATATAAAAACTTTATTTCAAAAACATTATCGTGACAAAAAAAAAATAACAAACTTATAATAAGAATAAAACTAGAACCTAACCTAACCTAACCTGAATCATGTCTCCGTACTATACTAAATTAATTACTAACTAACTACATACTATGATTTTTTTTTGTCACGACTGTGTAGTCGGGACAAGGTGCCGACTCAGCATGTGCTGCAGCATTGCTGCCACAGCGCACAGCATTGTATTGCGTTACCTCTCCTCTTTGGTCTGCCTGAACCCCGGCCCGCACCATCGATGGTGTTCCGTGGGTCCCACTCGGTAACCATTTTGGCCCACCTTTCTTTCTTTCTTTTTCTTTCCTTTCTTTGCTTCTGACATAGAGAAAAAAATACATAGAGTGCTCACTCCCATACATCAGTTTTAGTACCAAAAAGACTGCATCTAGCATCGAGTAGCGGAACTATCGGTAGTGCTACTTGACAATAGATGTAGCACCGACCGGAAAATCTTATCTCAACAGCATAAGACTTTCCGGTCGGTGCTACATCTATTGTCAAGTAGCAGTACTGATAGTTCCGCTACTTGATGCTAGATGTAGACACTGAAATTAATAGTCTGAACTGATGTATGGAGTGAGCACTCTTGTCTTAGTATATTTCTCTATGCTTCTGATCAGCATTACTTTTAAATTTCCTTAAAACTGCTTAAGTGAATTCGATTAATTAGCATTAAATTATACCTAACGTAATAAATATCACTTGTACTCTATTTAAAATCGTTGACTTTATTTCTATTTATTTCGTTTCTGTTCAATTAGACTACGATTCGTCATATCTTTTTTCTTAAAAAAAAAACTATTTTCCAATTTAAACCAATACAATAAAATAAAAATAAAAAAAATAAACGCAACAATGACAAATGTAACAATTGGTTGACGTCTTTGGCTGAATAGGACCTAAGCCTATTTGCCTGTTTTATATGGACGAGACAACCTTTTCGAGAATTTGCACCGCCACAAGTAGGTAATGGAATTTTTACGTAGCCAATAAAATATTTGAGGAGGCACCATACTTACATGTAATTACGTATGTTCTTTGTCACGGTTTTTTGTAGCGGTTTAAAGTAAACTTATATTCATTTACCTAAGCCGCGGACTGGATGCAACCGGCGAGAGGCGAGGCGCGAGGTGAGCGGCAAATCAAGGGCATTGCGCTAGACAAAATGTAGTCCGTCCGTCTAGTCCGCGGCCTAAAAATAAACTTTTAGATATCGAGTAAAATGATATGGCTGCGATATACCTGCGGTCAGACAGAAAAACATGACCAAACTGCAAGGGTTCCATTTTTGTCACTAACTATATTCCTGATAGATACACACAAACAAACTGCTGATAGGTACGAATACATATTCACTTCGTTTATCATATAGATTTTAGCGCCGTTTCATCTTTGCCGCCTATTTTTTCAATCAGATTAACAAAACAATCACAAGAATAAATAAGCAGCATTTACATCAGACTCTTTCGTGTTTCTTATACGTAAACACAAACTTTTTGTTGTTGCACAAGTAATATGAATCTATAATGCTTTATTATTTTCCCCGTTTTCGCCAACGACCGACAAAGAAGACAGGCTGAGCAGATATATACATACATTAGTATATATCTGCTCAGCCTGTCTTCTTTGTCGGAATAAATTTACCTTCAATCTGTCATTCCCGAATGGATTTTTTCCGTTAAGCAACAGAAAAACGGATGAAAGGAAAGTCAATTTTTTTTTAAACTTTATTGTGTCTTTATAATATTCATTACACATGTAATTTATATTGTAACGGTTAAAAACCGTTCAGTATCATTATACAATACATACAACAAGTTTTAATACTATCATTTACCTGTATACAATAAACTTTTGACATAATAATAACTGGTAATATTATTCGAGATTTTGTTATTCAAGAAAAACCACGAAAATCAATGTACTCGAAGGTCGCATCTATTTCAAATCTTAGCAAACTTTGTATTATTGATTGGACAAGGATTTAGAATTATTTACAATTTGGGTTAAATAAAAATTCACGACACAAACAAACCGGTAATTTAAAGACAGTATCTGTCTCGAAAGCACTTGATTGAAGTATCCGATGTGTGTACATATTTTATAATAGTTATTTGAGATCAAGGTCTTACTTATCAATGAAAATATTATTAGGACGGGTAAATTGCCGAAAACATAGCGGGTTTCCTAGTAATTTTCCGTGAAACGATATCCTGTTTCAACACAAGAAATTTGGAATGAGAATTAATTTCTAACTAAGTTTTTATGCAAAATTTATATTTTTTTGTCTAAATGTATGCTTACATTACTATGTTATTCTTACTGTTTTTGTTACGACGAGATGCTACTCGTATGCCGCAGGTCTCGATTTATTAATACGATTCAAATAATCATCTTCGGTACCTTTGTACTTACTTTCTATACAACATTATTTACAACATCATTGAAATCTGCAAAACATTCGCTAAAACTTACATAAAAATGTACAGTACACTTCTCACCACAGATATAGTAAAGCTAGTTGTAATGATTCGTATAATTTTACTCGTTATATTATTTACAGTTTTTCTAAACACTTCCTGTCATTTTTAAGTAGTATTGTCAGCTGTTTATATGTACATACTGTCTTCCTGGTTTCTCTCAAAGAAATACATTCCAAATGCTTCTAATCTATTTAATAACAGGATCACATGTTTATCTATTTATTTGAAATCTGTTTTATTGTTTGCGAAATATAAAGAAATTAAAGTTAAGTTTTTTAACATAGTTGGAGTCAAGTAAACTTAACGCTAAGCTCCTTTTAAGAAGAAGAAGTAAAAATTATAAAAATAATACTCAGATGACTTATGATATACTATATACAGTTCAGTACTAAACAAGCGCTTAGCTACTTGCTCAGGGATATAATATTATATTTTACATAACACAACCCACACTATTAAATAGAAAATAGTTGCTCTCACTTCTTTTTTTAACATTTGCTTTCCGCCTTCATGTGGCTTTTGCAAGCGTCAATGTTAAAAGTAGAAGCTGTGTAAAACTGTATTTACATGTAAATGTCGGCAGGTATGTGTCAGGAGAGCGCTAGGATGAGGCAAGCGGCCAGCACGAGGCAGTGTGTCGGAGACATTGGCGCGAAGGTCTGCCCGCCGCGCTGCATCGCCGCCGGGTACTCACCTGATAAAGGAAAAATCGAATTTGCTTCTTTGGCAAAAATTAAAACTGCTCTGAGAAAGGCCGTTACAATATTGATATAGGTACAATTTATTTATATAACTCAATACTTAAATATTTAAGGACACATTCACAGTAATGACAAAAATGAAAGGCGATTTTATTCAAAAACTCTTCTTTCCTTTTGGACAGCTATGGTGTGGAGTCAACTAAGTACCCATCTATACCTATAGTATGATTAATTTTATTAAGAAATCACTCCGCCCCCCATACTTATTTTATTAATCTCAACCATTTTCAAAATGTTTTATGGCGCCAAACACGGACGCGCATAGGGCGTCCGCTAGCTACTATTCATAGTTACTATTTTTCTTTAACCCGCTCACCCACTCCGTGGAACCGTCCCAGCTAGGGGACACCCTTAGTTAATTAACCATTACCTACGAGGGGTATTCAAAATATTCTCGGTATGAGAATGAAAACAAACAAGTACGAAAAGTTTGATATTTTTATTTTTCAATATACTCCCCCCCTATGTTCATACACTTAAAAGATCGATCAATTATTTTTTTTAATCCCTCGTAAAAATATTTTTTATCTTTCGTGTAAAAATGCTCCTCCACTGCCGCCTTCAATGCTTCATCGTCAGAAAATTTATTTCCACGCAGATCCTTTTTAAGATTGGGGAGCAAAAAGAAGTCGCTGAGGGCTAAGTCCGGACTATACGGTGGGTGAGTAACAGTTTTAAACCCACATTCAACAATAGCTGCCTTGGCAATATGAGCAGTATGGACGGGGGCGTTGTCATGCAGAAGCAGAATACCTTTGGTTAACTTTCCTCGCCTCTTTTCTTTAATTACATCCTTTAATTGACGTAGAATGTTAGCGTAGTACTGTCCTGTGATATTTACACCTTTTTCTTTATAATCGATTAGTAATACTCCTTCACAATCCCAAAATATCGTGGCCATGACCTTGCCAGCTGAAGGGATGACCTTGAACTTCTTGGGATGAGCTGAACCCTTAATGTGCCACTGCATGGACTCTTGTTTACTCTCTGGGTCATAATGATGAACCCAGGTTTCATCTCCAGTAACTATTCTTTGCAGCACCTCATCAGGATTTTCACCGCACAGGTCAATAAAATCGGAACAACAAGCTACACGCATGTCTTTTTGAAGCCGAGTCAGCATTCGCGGAACCCATCTTGCACTTACTTTTGACATATTAAGATGGTCATGTATAATATCATGTACGGTACCAATAGAGAGATTGGTTACTTGTGCTATAGATTTTACCTTCACTCGACCATCTTCCAATATAAGTTTTTCCACTTTATCAATATTTTCTTGTGAAGTAGCTACTACAGGCCGGCCAGGTCTAGGGTCATCTTCAATACTCTCCCTTCCGCGTTTAAACTCGCTTGACCACTTTTGAATGGTAGATAAAGAAGGAGCAGACTCACGGTAAACACAATCCATTTCCTCTTTTATGGTTTTTTGATTTTTACCCTGTTTTGTCAAGAATTTTATCACGCATCGATGTTCTAATTTAGTTAACATTGTCAATTCGCACATGATGTTCATGTTTGTTCAGCAATTGCAGAAAAACAAAAGACCATCTCGGTTCGAATTATACTTTTTTTTAATGTCAATGAATAAACCTTAGCGGCCAGTAACGAAAGAAATTTTAGAAGAGGTCGTAAGATATCAATACCGAGAATATTTTGAACGCCCCTCGTATCTGTCCAAATATCGGTCGCATATTTGTAAAAGAGGGGTCATTCGGTAGCTTCATGCTTAGATGTTCCTTCATTACAGGCAAGTTTTCAAAACTACATCAAAATTGATACGAGAAAAAAAACCGGACAAATTTTACGGAACCTTCGGTAGGCGAGTCCGACTCGCCTACCGAGGGTTCCGTAATTTTTTTTAACATAGGTATTTTTTCTTTTTACAAATTTATAGTTTTCAGATATTTCCCTGTACTTGTATCTTGTAATGTAAGTATATGGCCAAATATATAGTCATATCATAGTTCTAGGTCAACAGGAAGTACCTACCCTTATAAACTTTGATTCGGACTCGTTTAACATGTAAGTATGTGTAATAACTCTAGCATGCGCAATTTACCCACTATTAACAACAAAAAAATGCAGGTCACCCCTTTAAAAAAAATACTCTTATCAATTTTCCAGTCGCCGAGGAAACTTTTCTGTAACATTTTTGTATGATGTTTATGCCCAAACAAATGACCTCTATTTTATACATGTGCGGGCGATATTTGGAAATACGTATAATGGTTAATTCACTAAGTTCGCCCGTGTTCGGGCCATAAAATTTTAAAGGAGTACAGTTCTAAAATGGTTCAGAAAAAAATAATAGATGATTAATCGATAAAATTCGGCGTTATTCTTATCTACCTTCGTGATTAACGGCTTTACCACAGCCGTCCAAACAAATTGTAAAGGTACGTACACGCTTTTTATGTTCATGATTTTTTAGTACATAAAACCACTGTTTTACATAAAAATAGCGAAAGAGCCACCGGACAGGTTCACGTCAGGCATTTTTAATATGCCGGTCCACGGATATTTTCGGTCGAGTCTCTTTTTAAATTTTCATCGTCATTGCACTCTTTGACCCAAATTTTTATACATATCATTGCAATGAATTTTGGTGATTTAGTCGGAAATCCAGGTGATGTAGTGAAGACGGTCGAATTAACGATTCCGTGCCCGGTCACTTTAGATTCTTTAGAGTAAACTGAAATTGACAAATTTAATGCAATATTCTTTAAGCAGATGATGTTTCCTACCACTAAGCAGTGAGCGTATTATACTGTTTACTTCTTTGTGATCGATTTTAATATTTTGTTTCGAGGTTTTAGTAATATTTACGCGAATTTTTTTGAGATTTTGCGCGGTAACTTTGTTCTTATAAATATTAGCTAAAAAAAAATACACTACCACGAAATACCTATAGCTGTTTTTACGTAAAAATACAGTATTCAGTGATGGCAAAATTATCATGAATTTTTATCTCCAAAACGGCCCCGGCAAATCTCTTACACAGACCCCAGAACATAATAAAAACATTAACGCACCCATCTGAAAGACACGTTTCATACTTTTGATTTATCGCCATCGTTGTTTTAATGATAATGGCCTTTATTCGGGATTTTTACTCTTCCCTGGGATTTTAAAAATGTATTTCCTTTCTCCTATCTTACGCTCGTTTATCAACTAGATTGGGATGTCTTTGAGAATAAGGCCGCCTTGAATTGCGGAGATTGTATTTTTTATATCGCTCCCTTTTTAAAGGATAACTTTAAATAAAATGAACGAGTACTTAACTGACTCAGATAGAATTTAAATCAAAGAAACGCCTGAACAGTTCCATATTTTTAACGCTGTTTAGAAAGCATGCTGACCGAACTAAACGAAAAGAATACTTATAAGCAAAGTTTAAGTCTGATATAGGTAAAAAATCACTTTTAGAATGCGTAGTATACAAAGTGAAGCGACATGCCAAAACTCATTCTCCCAAATTTTTAGCATTACTTAAATAAAAACAGCAGGTTTGAATTTTATAACATGTACTTAACAATATTATTTCGAGGAATTGTTGTGTCATCTACCTAATTACAAGAGTTACTTAAGCAAAAACACACGCTGAAGGATTACCAACATATCAAAACATGGAGTAATCCAGTGTCATTCTGAATCTCTAACAACGTTTGTCCTAAAGTCACTTGCCCTAACTGGTTTGTCCTAATGGGCACATGCCATAACGATCAATTGTCATAACGATTCTTTTCCATAATGTAAGGTTCTGAAAAATGGTTAGGTTTTAGAACTTGCTGCCACAAAAGTGGGTTAGGTTAGGGTTCAACTGCGACACTCGCAAAAAAGAAAATATGCATAATAATATTAGGATAAGTAATCAATATTAGGATAACCAAAATTAGGGTTTTTAGTGCTAGGACAACTGATCATTATGACAAACAATATTAGGGAATGCATCGATAGGAGAAAAGACTTTAGGGATTAATATATAGATCCTAATCCATGATAGTTAAAATAAATAATAACCTTTGTTGACGGTAAAAAGAGAAGCTAACTCACCATTAAGCACATGCACAACGATACTCTTGGATTGTGCATTGCTCGGATTGCACTGGTAAGTGCCCGAGTCTGAGGGCCTGGCCTGCTGGATGAGCAGGAACGAGGTGGTTGTCTCCCCTTTCTCCGTCACCACGGACACTCCGCCGCGGGGAGAGTCATAGCTGATTATCTGTAGGAGAAACATACACATAATATGATACAACTAATTATAGTTGTCAGGACCATTGTCGGGGGGGGGGGGGGGCGGTATAGTAGTCGGGATAATTATATCCCGACTTCATTCGCGTATAAATTATGAAACTGCTTCCTACCCCCTCACCACTTACTCTCCACTCAGTACTTACTCTTGTACTAAATTGCAATCCCACTGTACCCCTTTAAATTCTACGATAAAAATATCCTCTGTCCTTTTCCGGGTTGCAATATCATTGAACACGGAAATCGCTGTTTGCAACATTTTTCATTTTTATTTTCATTTTCATAATGTCTGTTATATCTTTACGCTTTAGATGAAAGGCAAGGATATAAGTAATTTAAGTCCCGGGAAAGGATATAAAATAGTTTTTATCTCGAAAATCAACCCTTAAAGGGGTGACGAAGGGGGTGGAATTTACCATGGAAGTGGTATATAGAAATATTAGATTATTCTACGCCGATTGTAGGTATAGTTTAGTTCTGTTACAAGTAGTAAATAGGCACAATACTAATTTATTACCTTAAAACATGAATAACATTATCATTATAGGTATCGACGATCAAAACGTGGCCGAAAATAGCCAATTATTAAATTTAAATCTGTGTGTAACGCTCGCGTGACACCGAATCGTAACATAAGTTGCTATAATATGAACATGATGATACGGAGCATCAAAAGTCGCATGCAAATAACAGCTATTTGAAGGAATCTACGTTTTCAATATTTACTATTCTAACGCGAATCGGCCAATATTGCAAGTGGCAGGCACTTTAAGCGTTATGTCACTTTAAAATGTATGTAACAGTTACTAAATAATATTTAAACAGGTAAAAGGGGTCAATCATTTTGAGTAAACACACACATAAATACATAATACGAGTAAATGTTTGAATCGAAAAAAATTGATAATGTGTTAGTTTGACATTTTAGAATTCATCATTAGATGACTCACTACTTAAAGGCAAACGTCCTGTCTATAATATGCACTTATTACCATGCAGCCTCAATTCAAAGAGCATATAATAAAATTACCACAATGAAGTTTAAAATATCAAATATTTATCATAAAGTTTTTAAAGGTGCACTAATTTCTATTTGTTCATTGAACCTATATAAAATTTGCTAATTTATTATACAAACTCAATCAAGTCGCGACAGGTGAATAACATGACGTAAACTGGAAAAGTTTCAAAGAAACCAATTCTATATGTAACGTTACAAAATGTTTAGTCAAATAATTCAGAATCCATTGTGTTTGAATTCAATACACAAGCGGATGTACAAGTGTCTACTTTGAATTATTGACAAATGTGTCCTCCACAAATGTACTTATTACCTACCTACATTTGAAATAACGATTATTAAACTATCAGCTGCTGCTTTGTTTAGGCTTTGTAAACTGGTTAATGGTGGAAAAGTTCAGTCAAAAACTTTGATACAAGCTTCGACTGTGATTTTATTTGTAGGTTATAGGTACATACCTAAGTTACAGTTAAATAATGGTCGATGTCGCTATCGCCCGTAGTAGCTTAATAGCCATATTTGAACTTTAAGATACGTCAAATATTAGATATAGAAACGATATGAATCGGCTATGTCAGTGTCAAACAAGTGTCAAAAGTGACGTTTCTTCAAAAAACGTAAGTCAAATGAAATAAAAAACCTTTACCGCATCATTGTGATTCCAAAAAATGTAAGCAGGTGGCTCTGGAGAATACAGCACTACGCACGTCAGGTTTATTGTGCTGCCTCGGTCTATGTACAGGTCTGGCCCGCCAATGATCTCCGTCGTAGGTTCTGCGAACAAATTGTTTGTTGAGAATAATATGAAATAAAGTTTCATAACTTCATATAAATATACTTATGCATTATGTTAATCGGAAACATTTTTGAAGTGAAAACTTCTTTAGCGGCGCTGTGCACTTTTTGTGATGGGAAAAAAATGTTAAACTCGTAACAGGTGTCACGTGACCGTAAGGCGTAAGACGTAACCGTCTCTTTCTACCGCGCGGCGAAAATTTATGCCTGTTTCGTTTTTATTCACCAGAGAACTTTAGTCATAACGTATTATAATCAGATCAATTATTTAAATTAGGCAATAAAGCTCAATGTAATACGAGGATCTCACAGTTACATTCTAACTTTATATCACTCAAATATAATTGAATAAAGCTACATCTTGATGAAATCGCTAATAAAAGTGAACTCTAGTACTGGTGAATTAAACTCAAAATATCATGACCAAATATATTTAGATGCGAGGTAACTTTACAATTTCTATTCGAAATCAATAATGAACGCTACAAATTTAAGCTCACTGACCAGCAATTTCGGAACTAAAGTTTTTCAATAGAAAGGAGGATGGGTCAATAAAATTATACATAGTACTGCAGACATTTTGGACTAGTCATTGAGTTTTCACTTCTGTCGGTACTCCCGGAGTGCAACCCGTTGTTTTTTTTTATTATTAAAGCACATTATATTTTAATATATTTTTTTCTACTCCAGCACTTAAATGTGTCAATTAAATGACTGACAGTGATATCTAAAGCAATGTCATTTGAATGCTTTGTCTATAGGCTCATAAGATGACTGCTAGCAGTCATCTTATGAGTATAATACAACTGCTTTATTTTTTTTAAAGATACAAGTTCCGATCATCTTGATTGAAAGAGGTATGTTTTCATTTACAATAATAACTCTTTTTTTTTTTAAATAATAACTCATTTTTTTTAATAATATCTTTTTTTTTCTAATAATAACTCTTTTTTTTTTTTTTTTTTTTTTTTTTTTTTTTTGCTGCAGCTGTCATAGAAAAAGTAATGTATGCAACAGCTCATAATTGGTTCTTAAAATTCTCGGGTCTTTTTTTACAAAACTCGACTACGTCTCGTTTTGTAACTTCGACCCTTGAATTTTAAGAACCCTTATTATATCACTGTTGCATAAACTACTATTAACATGGTCAGAAACTGTAACAATTATATTTAAGAAAAATTAAAACGATTTGTAGGAATGGAATGAGACGCCGATTGGGAACTAGTGATTTATTGGTTGTAACTTATAATAGAACAATATCAAGTCATACAAGTGAAGTACCTAGCTACAAAACATATGACGTATGAGCGGAAAGTGGTACGCTGTGGCGTTCTCACTCCTTGCTCGATCCCTCAGGGGATGTCCACTGCATAGACTAAAGGTCAACCGAGGATGAAGCTTAGGGCGCTACGTAGCGACGTTCACAACCCGTGCTCATTTATTGGTTCACCTTGAGGATAGCAGAGGCCGTCTCCCAAGCTAGACCGCTAGCTAACGAATGATTCTCGCTCGAGGGAGGTATGAGATGCCTTCCCATCTCTTTTGGGGATTATTGGCGGTTTCAAATCGCCGCCCGTAACTACGGGCGGGTCTTTTCAGTGCCCTTTTCTAGGGCGGTGGCTTCTTCGTCATGACTAGCCGTGAGTGGCCTGTCATGGCTTTGACTTCTGCTATTTAGCCTTTCAGCGGCTTTGTGGCTGTGGGCCTCGTAGCTGCTGTGGGCTGACTCCCTCTGCCTCTAGCACCAGCGTCCCGGAGGGGAAATCTGGCGCCGTTGGCGGCTGTCCGGTGGGCGCGCGTGGAGCGGCGCGGTGCCCGTTTGCTGGTGTCTTCTTCTCCTCCTTCGGCTTCTTGCTCCGGTGCCCTGGGGGCACTGGCGCTGTCGGCGGTTATCCGGGGGGCGTGCGTGGAGCGGCGCGATACCCAGTAGGCGGCCGGGACGCGAGCGTTCGGCGCGCTCCGTCGTTATGTCTAGGCGCAGCTGCGGGGCTGCGACGGTTGCGTGGTTGGTGCCGGGGGCTGCGGGTGTGGATGCCGGCGCGGGGGCCGGGGGGGCAGGTACAGTGGCTCCCGGCTTGGGGGCCTCTGTAAGTGCGGCGTCTTGGTTGGTGGGGCCTTTTGAGGGGCCTTGTTGGGGCTGCGGGGCGGCTCCGGGGCTGGCGCGGGGTCGCGGGTCCGTCGGTGGCGGGGTGGTGTCACAGGACCCTTCCTGGTCCTGCTTGTCGAGCGTGCTGCACTCCGGCTTCTCCTCAACTGCCGAAGGTTGTGGAGTGACAGGGTGCTCGTCCTGGTGGCGCTGCGGTTGGGCTTCTTCCTGGGACGGCTCCACTGTCCCAGGGGCGTGCCCCAACAGCCTAGGGAAGGCTGTTGGCCATACTTCCGGGCGTGGAGGTATGTGACCGACTTGCGCCAAGCTGGCAGCCTTGATACGAACACGATCAAGTTGCCCGCGAGGGGAAAGTCGGTCTGGGGCTACCCATGGGGGTGGTGCGTAGGGGCATCCGAGGGCTTCGATGAGGCCGTCGAAGTCTGGTTTCCACGGCTCTGTGCGGCCGTAGGTGGGTTCCGGGGTCTTGGTGTCTTCGGGTACTTCGTAAAACTCGCGTTGCGAACTACCCACCCTATCCGAAGGGACCGGGGGGGTCGCGAGTTTTACTGTTGTGGCTGCGGGTGGATTGTGAAATCCATTTTCTTGTCTACCCACCCGCCCCGAAGGGACGGGGGGGGACTTCGGTGGCTTCTTGTCCATGATGATGCGGGACCTGCGCGACGCGTCACCGTCAGTCGGTCCTGTTGGGCAGGGCGACCGTCGGTGGATGGGTTCTGGGTACAGCTGGGCTTCCCCTCCGGCAGGGGCCGGGCGCGTTCCGGCTTCGATTTTCGTAGAAAATCGTCGGTCGGATAAGCAGGTGCTGGTGAGGTGCGTCCGTGCGAGGTTCCGAGTGGCTCTCCTGAATGATTCTCGGCGGCCGCGCCGCGCCTTTTATACAGTGCCGCGTGCCGCTCGGAGATCTTCGCGCGCGCTCGGCTCGGTCGGTCCGCTGAGCGCAACAAGTAGTAGTGTGCGAGCGAGAAAGTATTCGGATCCGCGCGGCTCGCGGGTACTAATGTTATTCTGTCTCGCTACAGATTTAGATTTTTTTGTTTATAAAATATTTGTTGTATTATGTCTAAATTAAAATTACACACATTTATTTGCTCCATATATGTATTAAGTACTATAGCATACGTTACTATTGAAAGCACAATTCTGATACTATACTTAGAATTAAGAATGTTGTTTAATGCTAACGTCATATTAGATTGCAACGACACAAAGTTTACGAAGAAGCGAAGGTTTAAGGCCTGCGCAAACCGGCGGAGCGCAGCGCAGATCACCGAGGAGGATTTACGCCGCGCAGCACACACCGGCGAGGTAAAATCCCCCGCGATACCGCGAGCGCCCGCCAGCCCCGGCGCTGGCGGCCGGCGCACCAGGGAGCACTTCGACGCAGGTCGGAGGATGCCGCGGCATGCTGCCGCGTGTACGCTATCATAAGGGATTAGTGACTAGTGTGTACGAGTTCTCCCCCGTCGTCCCGGCGCTACTCCGGCGCACTCGGGAGGTCTCGGTGCATGCCGGGGGATGCGGCGGCATGCCGGCGCCTACCGCCGCGGTATCCTCTAGCGTGCTCCTCGATACCGCGGAGTAACAATCCTCCGTGATGCTCCCAGGTCGGTCTCAAAGCATTTAAATTAATGCCTGAAGGTAATTGAAATAGGGAAGAAAATCCATTGATAATTTTAAAGTGATCTGCGCTGCGCTCCGCCGGTTTGCGCAGGCCTATAGAAGCTAAGTTTAAGAGCCAACAGGAGTGGTCATTTCTCCATACAAACGTACTCGACTGTTTCCTCCGTGGGTTTTGAAGCTAGAGCAATGATTTTTTCAACACGGATTAATATTGTCAATATCTGTGTCGGACCATTTTGCTTTTTTTGATATTTTTGTTTTTTAAGGCCCTTCAAAAATGGCCAAAATGGCCTAATTGACTATGCCGCAATGAGAGGCGTGCTATTCAAAACTGATATCAATTAGTCAAAAAAGCAAAACGGTCCGACACAGATAAAGTCATTATCATTTAGATTTCCAAATTTGGTTACAATTGGTTAAGTTTTGGAGGAGGAAACAGTCGAGTACGAAACCTCGATTTTTGAGATTTTTACGCAGGATTTTCGCCTTGTCCTTATCGCACTAGTTTTAGGAGCCGCTTCCGTTAGCGAGACGGGTATATTTACCTAAAATATTTAAATCTTAGCTCCTGTTGGCTCTTAAGTCTGCACTATTATTAACTTTCGGAAGCGAGCCATATCAAGTCGTGTCGTTGTCCTTTGTTATGCTTATGTGAGCTTCGAGTTTCTGAACGACCCGATACCTAAATATTTTGCCGCTATTTGTAACAAACTAATAGTCCTAAATTATCAGAGCCAGGAACAGAATCCAGATTATAAAAATATTACAGTACCTAAGTATGATAATTATATGATCGATTATGCTTATTAGTTCGAACGAAATGCACTGCGATTTGTGTCGTGTTTATAGCATCTCAATGTCAGAACAAAAAAAATGCTAAATATTGATACCGTTCCAGTTTTTGCTACTCTGACCAAGATACAACGAGACGACGAGATACCACGCTCGACTAGCGAATGGAATGGCACCATTGGACTCATTATTGCAATTAGCAAGGGTCGCCGTTGCCGGTCAAAGGATGGTTCTAATATTACGAAGTCAAAGGTCCTTTGGATACAGTTAACAAATAAAAATCTCAAAAAAAGAAAACCGACTTCAATATCTTTTTTAATATTGATCCCAGCGAAAAAAAGTAGCATTTATTTCATAAGAAATCTCAAATAGATTATTTACGTAAAAGATAATTTCTTGCCGTGGGCTACCATTTACGAGTTATTTACGAAAAAAACCGGCCAAGTGTGAGTCGAACTCGCGCACGGAGGGTTCCGCACCATCAACAAAAACATAGAGCAAAACAAGCAAAAAACGGTCACCCATCCAAGTACTGACCCCGCCCGACGTTGCTTAACTTCGGTCAAAAATCACGTTTGTTGTATGGGAGCCCCACTTAAATCTTTATTTTATTCTGTTTTTAGTATTGGTTGTTATAGCGGCAACAGAAATACATCATCTGTGAAAATTTCAACTGTCTAGCTATCACGGTTCGTGAGATACAGCCCGGTGACAGACGGACGGACGGACGGACAGCGGAGTCTTAGTAATAGGGTACCGTTTTTACCCTTTGGGTACGGAACCCTAAAAAACTAAAAATAAACGACCTTAGAACAAATTATACGTGACTTTCCCACCTTAATATATTTTAAAATATTGATCCTACTTTTAGTATCTTGTTTAATAGACCCATTACCTACACCCATGCTAAAATTGGCTTATACACGAATTATTTCCGCCGATTGGCAATATTTGGTGTTCGTTTGGTGTACTAGTAGATCTGTATTATGTAGTGTGTGCGTATGTGTGTGTCGCAGCTTTGTTATAACCATCGATTAAAACAACCATGGTAAAATACTAACCGATACATTAAAATTTCATTTCAATTCAGTGAGCATAACCTTATCATTATCACATCTATTATTCGTCGATATCAATCATTTGAATGTCTATACTGTGCACTGTAAGTAATTTTATCTGTGATGTTAGCTAGAAATCGTGAAATAAAATTTACATGCTCTGGTATAAACGTACGCCCAGAATCCAGATGCGAGATGATAGTAACTTTATACTTACTTGGGAAACATTTTATCTTGATAACGTTCTGTATGGCATCTCGTTTCTAAGCCGTCTGAAGTTATTATATTCACTTTAGACGGTATTTTTTGTAGTAAGATTGTTTGTGATTTACGCTTGGTTTACGTATTAACGTATACAGGTAAGGTCACTTGGGATAAATGTAACTATGGGGTCATAACCCCATATTAATTCATATGGGGTGCGTCCATAAATTATTTCTCTAATACGATTGGTCGGAACGGGCTGTATATCTGTCTGTTGTTAGTGTTAGAAAGCTGCAATTTGGCTGCATATTTAAATAAATTATGCCTACAGAGTGGTAAAATAAAAACTGGGAAAAAAATGTTTAGGGTACCTCCCTCCCCTACACGTAAAATGGGGATGAATTATTTTTTTGCCTCAACTCTATATGGTGCGGGGTGCCGTTGGATAGGTCTTAAAACGAATAGAAACAAACAACATTTTTTTTGATAAGTAAAGTGAGTTTTTCACTCCTCCTCACTAACTGTAGAACCATGGGTTGAAAAAATCATGAAATAAATAGTAAAACGACGTAAGAAGCGCTGCAGGTAATTCTGCTTTTTTGTGTCATTCAATTTCAATTACATTCAAGGCAGCGTATTGTGACGCACACGTAACTACAGAACTCCACACTGAGCAATGGGCATGGCCCGACATGCTCTTGGCCGGTTTTTTCATTTGCGTATGAAAATACACTTAGGTAAAGGTAAAAAAAAAATGTGGAATTCAATTGCTGATAATGGCCAAGGTTCACCGTTAAATTGCTCGTTAACCTTAAAAATATTACGACGCAGTATTTCTGCTTAATCTAAATTCTGATACGGCATCTAATCAAATATTTTAACTGCAAATTGCTTCAGTAGCTTTTATAATTCTGATGGTTAACTTTTAGTCATATCATATCATACTCAATACTCATAGTACGAGCATTGATTAAAAACATGATATCAAATAAGTTTACAGGTTATTTGTAAAAACCGTTTAATTCTCTACCAGTCAACCAAGGGCCAAACAGAAAAATTACAATAAGGTGGGTCCAAAAAATATTATTAAACAAAAGTTGCCGCTTTAAGTTAGTCTTCGCGCAATAAACACTATTATAATATTTTTGAATTATATATATATGATGTGACATATGATGATCATAATTTTATCGATGAAGATTTAAAATGTCAAATCAAATTATCGTTAATTATTATCGTTTAAACGGGGTATGTTAATATTTTAATATTAATATGACTTTGATTAATATATTTGTATAAGTGGTAGGTTCATTAAAAGTTTCAGTATAATGATTCAAAGAGCTCGTCACATCAATTAAAATTGAATTCAATCTCCAATTATGAAATTCCATATAACCGCATGTTGTATTACTTGTATTGAATGATATAGTTTATTGCATAAAAGATAATTTCATTATAATTGAAAAAGAATAGGTACCTACAGTAAATTAATAATAACTACGAACTTAAGTCAAGAAATACAAGACAAGCCATTGCACTAAATAAAATAATAAAAATGAGTAAAAGCACTAAATATTTTTAAAAACGCTCATATTTTTGTCAACTGGTATATGTTTGTCGCTTAAATACATAACACAAGATAACTAACAGTCTAATAATACTAATAGTCTATAGATAGACTGTATGAATAATAAATCAATAATTTCAAAACTGACAACGCCTTATCTTGCAAGCCTTGAAAGATTGCAATCTGGAATATATGCAATATGCATGTCTATTCAATGTCATGAATAAAGGAAGCACTAGATTTATGGTATAAAGGAAAATTCTCCGTAGGATATTCACGATTTCAGGGTTTTTGGACCTGGCAATCTTACAGCAAAAGACCAAGAAATACCTTAACCTGTCAAATCCCACGATATGACGTCACCATAAGCGTTCTGGCTCATATATGAGCCGTGGGAGCTGACAGATTAAAAGGTAAAAATACCATAAGGTCATATTTGTGGAATAAATTCCACCTTCAATAACGTCAGATGTTGTGCATATTTTTCTGCGGGAAAAGAGACTGTAATTCCAATGTAGGTAACATTACTTAAGGACATTACTTAACTAGTCGGGATTTCAATCTTGGTCTTTAGTAGAGACAATAATCATAAATGGGAAAAACGACTCCATCAAAGCTTATTCCTATAAGTATTAAAATACATCCTACTTGAGGAAAAACATTCCGTGCGTATACGTATAACGCAAATAAATGCCTTTACGGGAATTTGAACCAGGGAGCTCCAGCTTCGTACGCAGTGAATCTGAAGCTATGGAAGCCGTTGAAAAAAAACCATGCTATATACGTATACGTCCCACTGCTGGGCACAGGCCTCCTCTCATGCGCGAGAGGGCTTGGGCTTATATTCCCCACCTAGTTAATTAATAAGTTAGAGTGTTAATAAAAATAATTCTTGTTAAAAAACTAGTGTAGTTCTCAGGGTGCAGTAACATTACTGGTGTTGCAGGAGCGTTCAGGCGAGATGTCACTGCCACTCTCATTGATAAAATGACTGACGGATTGAACGTTCTAATCGCGATAGCAATGCCGCACCGACAGCGACGTAATTTGTCAAGGATATAAACAGAGGTCCTATCGCGAACCACGTTCTATGTGTTTCCTCTCTGTCGCACTTGTAAATTCGTACGTAAGTGTGACAGGGAGGCAACACGTCGAACGGGGTTCGCGGTAGGCCCACAGTACCGCCCGCCTTAACGCTGCAGTGGTAACATTCCAACAATAAAGCTGTTACAAGTACAGTCGCCATCCGAATATACTTAAGTATTAAAGCTGCTTATAGTTAAAATTATGGAGTACTTACCAACGACATTCAAATGAATAAAATGACTCATATGCGGCGTTGTAGATATTTGGCATTCGTAGATGCCAGAGTCTCTGTGCTGTGGATATTTAATCTGTAACAACAATTAAGTAATAATAATATTTCATTGTTCTAATTATTAGAATAGCCACTATTATAGTGGCTTTCAAAAGTATGCAAAATATAAGTTGCAAGTAATAGTCGGCAGGTAGTCATGCGTCCTCGAATATTATTAATGAAATAATACTCGTGATTTGGTTGGAGATAACATTTTGTAAATATTTACGGAAATATCTCACTAATCCAGTAGTCACGATATATTCTTTTTAATTTTTTACATTATTCTTAATCCATAGACTATGGAGTAGACTGTACACTGGCGTTATTCATAAACGGCTGGTAACTTAATCAGTTGATGATCGTCGTTTGTCCCTATCTGTCGTTGTGCCATAGAGACGGACAAACGACGATCATGAGCTGATTAACTTAGCAGACGTTTATGAATAACGCCATAAGATTATAAGTAAATATACAGTTAATATAATATATAAAACAAAAAGTTGACAGTTCCGAACAACTGACAGGCCGATACCGTCCGGCGGACTGATAATCAGTGGGCCCCTTTATTTACCTGTAAGGTCCAGTCCTCGGAATGCGGAAGGTGAATGGCTCTAAATCGCTGGTCGCTCGTGTATGTGTAGCGTCCCACGGTCAGCAGGTGGATGTCTCTGTGACGCACCCAGGACACCTGCATGTTCAGCTGGAACAATATCACAGTGACACAATTATGACGATGTCGTTTCCTATGCAAAATTTATTTATCGTGTGATTTATAATTACAATAAAAATCTAGCAAATGTTCTCAGACAGTATTCATAATAAAAGAAAAAAAAGTAGTGAAAAAAATGTATTGAGCCCTATTTCAATTGCTAAAACAAGACCCAGACTACCTCTTATCTATTACGCAAAAGTTATAACTCAAGCTATTTAGAAACGAGAAAAGGCAAAAGATCTTGAAATGTTATGATTTATATAATGTTATCACATAAATAATGCTTAATGTGAATGTGTGCCAAGAAATTTTTAATTACATTAGTAGTCCTTAAGCGGCCAGCCGAAATGGTGGTATGTGTGTGGTCTCGTTCATTCCTAAAGCACGGCTCCTTAATTTCATGTTTCGTAGATTGGAAATTTCCTTTTAGAATTTGAATTGTTACCCGCATCACTGGGAGAGGCATATCCCCACCATCCCCCTTCAAGGCCGCTTTTCGCCAAAAGGGTTAAATTTCGATTGCGAAATTAGAGAAATTCTCTCGGGGTTCAAGCCCAAAAATACTGAACAATTTAGGTTGAAATTAATGATAAGTGATAAGTGAAACTTGACCCCATTTTTTGACTAGACGATAACTTAGTCTTCGTTGTTGTGAAAGCACAACAACGAAGACTAAGTTATCGTCTAGTCAAAAAATGGGGTCAAGTTTTTTGACAACTGCGATTCTATTTAGTACTTCTGAAAGGTTCTGTGCAAAACACACAACTACAAATTATGATTTCGAAATTAGTTATAGTATCTTAACACGTAACATTATTACAAACATGATATTGTATATTCATTTAGAAATAAGCTAAGGTTGACATAGAATTGTGATAATGACTAGAATTTCCGTAACATCCATTATAGGCGTGGAACCCTAATAAACCTCAGAACCGCATACAGCTACAAACTCCGAAACTTAATAGTCGGCTGTCTTCACGTGAAAAATGACGAGGCACCTTAATCTATTACTTTTGTTTTCAACAACAAACAACATCCATCTACTAAATTGGCCTCGTATTATTCCAAATTCAGGTGTTGTCAATCAACGGCAATTTGATAACAGAAAGGTGCCACCCCTTAATTACTTTTGAAGATGAATCAAATTAATTATTAAAACAAATATTGAAGATAAATTGATTCACAATTTATTACTTTATTTCGGCTCATTTCGGTGAAAACTTTCTCAGATTGAACTTGGGAACTGGATCTTAACTTGGCACTTTAGCTTGGCGTCGACAAATGTTCGTATATAATTTTATAGAATTACCTACTTTTAACTTTATCGATATTGATGGGACGGGATTTATCTCTTCATTTCTTTATCTATTAATTTAAAAAAGGAAACAGGGAAAACAGTCTCAGTGTAAGTATGGGCACATATTTTTCTTAAACTACAAAACATTAATTTACTTGTTTAAAGTAATTTGATAAGAACGAATAAATGGGAGTCGATAGGTACAAGATATAGGTGGGCCATGTTAGAAAAAATTTAGGCACTAAATAATATAATTATAATTATATATTTATAATTATTATTTGTAATGTTTTATCGTATTCTTTATTCGGATTCACGGGTTTTCTAAACTGTGTAACCTGAGTCAAAACAAAACGTTGGAAAATAAATTTTTGATACCGTAATAACCTGGTCTGCCGTAATAAGCCAAGAAGGCCGATGTAATGTGGTCAATAGCACAACGACGTATTTAATATATTTTTCGTTTAGTAGTGTTACCTACATATTTTGCATTAAAGCATGCTTTATATGCTTTACAATAAGCAATAACTATGTAGACTTTTTAGGATACTGCTAGATGAAAAATACGTCAGAAAACGTTGTTTAATGTACAGCTTACGCAATTACGCATACCTACAGCAGTACTAATAAGTATGACTTGTACTTCAAGGTAAGCATTTTTCTCACTAGATTGATTTGCTTCATAAACAGCCGGAACATTGCTGCAGATTTAACGTGGCCGTCCCAAATGGCGTGCGAAAAAAGACATCAAGCTGAATATAATCGGGCGTCGCGAAATAAAACAGCGATCATTACGTCAGACGCGTAGAATTTAAACGGGCATGGTAAATCTCCTTTTAAAAGCATCTGAGTGAGATCTCGTTAGTGGGTTGTTATTTATGTGGAAGATGTGGCTGCCTAATGAGGTTTTTATTTATAAACTCCACAATAGCCTTAAAGTTGCATTGTCCCATTGTTGCGTTTCATTTTAAGCCAGAAGCTGTGACCGCTATGTAAATTGGGCTGGCGAAATACGAGTAAAGGCCTGTGCACACCGGCTTGCGTGTGCGTGACGTGCACATGCGCGTTCGCTAAAATGTTGGAGCCGCACACGCACACGTCACGCAAGCGGTGTGCCGTCCATCATAAGGATCTGTATACTACAACGCTACACGCGCACGTGCACGTCACGCACACGCAGCCGGTGAGCACAGGCCTTTAATGGAGCTCGTTAGACGCGTGTACCGCTTTAGTTGTTACCCATTATGAAGGTAGGCCGCGCAGTCCAGCCGTTACCCCTTCAGCTTTATTTTATATTAACCGTCATTAAAACTTCTTGTTATACATCATGCAAAATTAAAATTGGGTTTTGAAAGTTATTCTTCCACTTGTGTGTGTTAATAGTGAAAAAGGACATTTAAATTGCGGCTGTTATGTCGTCAACAGTCGGTAATTGTAGCCGACACGCGCGAGTTATGGTGAAGACAGTGAGCAATATAGGCCGCCGCTATTAAAAGTTAACTTCAGTATACCTATAGGAAACACAGTAAATACCTATTAACGCCACGTTCTACTGTAAAAATGTCTACAGTTTAAGAGGTAAATGTCACAGGTATACACTACATAAATATACCTGCAGTATCTCGTTTTATACTGCGTGTATTTTTGATATAACCATAAACCACAAACATAAACGAGACGTAGGTTTAGTGGTGTGAAATGATTCTGAAAGAGAGTTACCCTTTTATTATGTGCTCGTTTCAAAAATACACGCTGTATCATCATCCTCCTAGCGTTTGTCCCGTACTGTAACGGGGTCCGCTTTCCTACTTTTCTCCTTCCACTTCGCTCTATCCTGGACATCGGTTTCTGCCAACCCACAGGCGTTTAAATCTTTGGCGATGACATTACGCCACCGCTGCCTTGGTTTGCCCCTCCTGTTCGGGCCTGGTAAGGCAAAGCTAAGGGCTCTGTTGCCTACGTATTCAGGCGGCCTTCTTCTGACATGCCCAAACCACCTCAGCCGACTTTCTTGGAGCTTATCGGCGACGTCTCTCACTCCTAGGCTCCCACGGATGTGTTCGTTACGAACCCTATCAATCCTGGAGACGCCTGACATCCACCTCAGCATCTTCATCTCCGCCACATGGATGGCTTGAACATGTCGCTGGGTCACTGGCCATATTTCGCTGCCATAAGTGAGGACCGGCCTTATGATGGTCTTGTACACGAGGCCTTTCATTTTTATCGGCATTTTACTGTCGCAGGTCACAGCAGTCACCTCTCTCCACTTTAACCAGGCGGCCGCAATCCTGTGTTGAATGTTGGTCTCCAGTGAGCCGGAATCGTGCACAATGCTCCCGAGATATTTGTATTGGTTGCATTTCTGTACTTCCTGTCCGTCAACCAATATTGGTTCGGAGTCTGAATCGGGGACATTGCACTCCATGAACTGTGTTTTTTGTACACTCAACACAAGACCCCCTCTCTGTAACTGATGCTTCCACGAGAGTAATAATCTATGGAGCTCTTCTCGGCTCTCGCTACATACTGCCACGTCATCTGCATATATAAATGTCCACCGTGCTTCGTTCTGAGCACCCTCCGTGAGAGTATCTAGTACCAAGCTAAACAGGTACGGGCTTAACACCGACCCCTGATGAACTCCTTCGGTGACTGGTATTGAGCTGGTTACTCCCGCGGTGGTCCTGATCACAGACCTGGCTTCCCGGTACATGTCGGCTATTACAGTGACGTATGCCTCGGGGATGTTCTTAGTCCGAAGACACCACCATATTGTCTCACGAGGCACGCGGTCAAATGCCTTTTCCATATCCAGAAAGGCCATACACAGCGGTTTGTTCTTAGCCCGGTATTCTTCAGCGATGGTATTGAGAGCAAACATTGGGTCAATGGTCGACATGCCTGGCACAAAGCCGTACTGGTTGAAAGAGAGCGTGCTTTCCATCCGTAACCGGCCATCGATCACTCGCTCATACAACTTCATGGTATGACACATCAACTTTATGCCTCTGTAGTTGTTGCATTCATAACGATTGCCTTTGCCTTTATAGAGAGGTACAATGGTACTAAGCCTCCACGTATCCGGCATGTGTAGGGACTCCAGCATGATATAGTTAAACAGATTTGCCAGTACCACAACTCCTTTATCTCCTAAGCACTTCCACGCCTCAATTGGAATACCATCTGGTCCTAGAGCTTTTTTGTTGGCCATCTTGTTTAAAGATTTCTTGACTTCCGATGGTGATATAGGTGCTATCATTCCTTTATTCGGTTGCGGTATCGGAAGCCTTAAGGCGGGACTTTCAGTGTTCAGGAGTGCGTCGTAGTACTCGTACCAGCGCTGTAAGATATCCCGGTCTCTATACAGTATCTGTCCACTCGAGCCTTTTAGCAGTTTCGTTTTTGAAATGTCTTTAGTTGCCTGATTACGTCTCCTTGCAAGTTTATATATGTTTTTCTGACCTTCTTTACTCTCTAAGCTATCGTAAATACCTTTCAGGGCTTTAGATCTTTCTTGAGCGACTACTTTCCTGGCTGCTTTCTTGAGATTTTTATATTCATCCCTATCTTCATCCGTTTTAGTGACTTGCCATTTCTTAAAAGCAATTTTCTTCTCTTCTAGAGCAGTTTGCACTGGCCGAGTCCACCACCACGTTTCTTTAGGTATTCTCTTCCCCCCTGATGTTCTTCCTAGTACTTTGTTAGCCGCTCTGAGGATATTACTCTGCAGGTGCTCCCATATCTGGTTACTATCTCTTTTAAAATCTATATCTAGGTCTTCTAACTCTCTTCTAAACTCTTCCGATTTCTCGCCTTTCAAAAGCCACCACCTGGTAAGTGCTGGCTCCTTCTCTCTCTTAGGTGTCTTTTTTGACCTAAATATCATATCCATCACAACCATCCGATGTTGACTAGTAACACATTCACCCGGTATCACCTTACAATTTTTCACCCTGCTGATATGTGATCTAGGGACAAGTATATAATCGATCTGTGTGCATGCTGACCCACTTTTGTAGGTAATCAGGTGTTCAGGTCTCTTGGCAAAGAACGAATTTACAATCGCAAGATCGTGCGACATGGCGGCTGCAATAATCTGTTCGCCGGCGTCGTTTATAGATCCAAACCCATAGCCTCCGTGTACTCTTTTGCATGCTGTGTACTCCATGCCGATATGCCCGTTAAGATCCCCTCCTATGACTGTCATTTCGCTGTATAACCTGGTCAATTAGTAATATGGCTTTAAAAATATCATTATGATTTTTCATTATATTATGATGATAATGTTAACAGACATTATCATCATATATTGTCCCTGCTCCCTGCATCGAAAAATGATTATTAATTCCGTAGACAACATTGAAAAAACCGCGTACATTACTCATAGGTACATTTAGTTTTGTTATGTCTTCCTGTGCGTCAGTTCATCCGCCTTTATGCCATACACATGAAAAACTTCAACCTATATCGACTTTTGGATCCGACATGCCTTTAATGCAGGTGTGTGCAGTCCCCTTAAGAGTAACTCGAAGGTTAGGGTAGGGAACGTTAAGGGAAACTTACCGTCTTGTTTCCTATGTTCTTGACGCGGCAATTCAAGTAAGCTGTCTTGCCGAGCAGAGCAGTGACGTTCTTCGAAGCGATTTGGTCAAAATACGGGCCGGTGCGGGGAGTAGGGCGCGGGTCGGCTGCACCAGGTCGGATGGCGTTGTCCGCGGAGCCGGCCGGGGCGGCCGTCGCCGAGGCGTTGGCTGGTGTCTTGCCGAGCTCTCGTTGGGCCGATGACACTGTTGACAAACAAGATAAAATTATAATTTACCCATAAATTATTTAATAAATTTACAGATAACAATGAATGTGACACGCAAGAGGCATCCAATCGACTCAACATAAGTACCTAATAATAGCGACATCTTTAACTTTTTGTTTTGTCCTGACCCTTTTTTGGGTGTTCCTTTTCGAAGTATTTACTTTTTTAGAAGTTCAGCAATGGCTAATGTACATTGTAACATTGGTATTCGTAAGTAATCCTTTTAAAAATATCATACCTATATGCGAAAGTGACGATATATACGATGCGATAGTGTATACTTTACTGAACAATAATAAAAAAAAAATGTTCTGTTTTAACATTTCATGTTCTGTGTAACTAAAATATAAGTATAAGTAAGTATATACATACTTCGGCAGACCTCAAAAACCTGGTTGGTGTCATTAAGTGTAGTCTCAGGTATATTTAGTAATGTTACCCTCAGGTGTTCTGCTCTGATTGTTATGAAGGTATTTTGCGTAAAATCCTACAGAGTTAAGTCCTTTTGTCACGGAAAGTATTATCCGAGTTCGCTGGTGTGGAAACTCCGTAAAACCGATCACGCGTAAGCACATCTCTTCAGCACCGGTGACGTCATCATACGTGGAACGCTGAATGTCCCATAAAAATAAACCAGGGCATATTTTATAAAATTACATTTTACAGATTTCTGCTTTTAGGTGGTTTTTATTGTCTTCCTAATCATTTCAAGATAATTTTGAATACTCGTATATTTACAATCCACCGCTCATACAACATTACCGGTCCACCGTTCTAGTTAACAATTGCGTTCCTTATTATTCTATGTTTTGTAAAATTTAAGATTGGAAATAACTATTAAGCTTAGGGAATAATAATTGTGGCACATAGGTACGAAAAGCTACAGCAGAGTCAAGGAGGGCGCTTAAAACTTTATAATCAGGTTATGAAACTGTTATGGATATTATCTTTCCAGATTATATCTATACCGGTTTCAAATCTTTATGATACTTAAAGTTCAAATCGCCCTCTAGTAAGCAAAGAAGACTGATAACCCCCTACAACTCCGCGAGAATCAACATTCACAATCTAAAGCTTTTATTATTGTTAAATATCTATACCTTTAAACGAGCAATTCTTGTTTATTTATTTATTTATTTATATATATATATATATTTCGGCGATCTCGGAAACGGCTCTAACGATTTCGATGAAATTTGCTATACGGGGGTTTTCGGGGGCGAAAAATCGATCTAGCTAGGTCTTATCTCTGGGAAAACGCGCATTTTCGAGTTTTTATATGTTTTCCGAGCGAAGCTCGGTCACCCAGATATTTATTGTTAAATTGAACTTTTTTTCAAATGCCAGCGGCCAGGAAAGTCTGAGATTATTCGGAAAGCTCAGGTTTTAATAAGTGACAATTAATAGGTATGTACCTATCTAAATACAGTGAAATAAATGTACACTTAACTGTGTACTATTACAAGTAGGTATTCATGGTTGGAACAAGTGCGGTCAGATCTAAAGGAACTCATATATCCACATTAATCCGATTATTAGCCCATTTTATATGCAAATCGTAGTGTCCCTACCAACTCCGTTATTCCAGTGTCCGAAGGTAGTATTCCAATCGCCTTATAGAGCATGAGGAAGTCGGATACTCGCAGTGGGTACTTAGAATAAGAAGTGGAAGTGCACTCTCCGATAACAAACACATCTTGGCCCTAAATAAACCGCACAACTTAACTATATTCCAATCTATAAAATACAAGTTGTATTAATGCTTGTCTTATCTCTTTAGACTGCATACATTTTTCTTTAGAATGTAATCGCCCTGAAACGTACATGACTCATTCTTTTATACCCATTATTGTATGACAATTTTGGGTTGTCAGTGATTTGGTGATAATAATATTGTTTATATTTGTTATTTTCTGTTAAATAAGGTGTAGGTATTACTTTTTGGATTTATGTAAAATAAAATAATTAAGTACTTATATAAAAACATAATTTATCTAACCGATTTGGAAAACCGATGTGATCCCATAAGTGCTTCGTGAAAAATGTTTTGGGAAGAGGACTAAAACCATGGTACATCATTTTTCAAAAAAGTTATCAGAATCTACGGGTGTAAGTTGGCGAGTTATCCGGGCCTACACTAGTAGCTCGGAATGTCAACTCGCCCGCGCTCGCACAAAGGGAATATACGGTCAGAGTTTGAGCTTGAATAATTAATGAACAATAATACCAGAGGATAGCCGATAAAAGCATTTCTGTAATAGAACCAGTAGCTATTGGTCAAGTCGGTCAACCGACGGTCAGGCTCGGTCAAGCCTAGGTCATGTTCTATGATCCATGTATATATTATAAAAGAAGCGAAAATGAATATGTGTCACTTTATAAAATAAACTACCAACCACATTTGCTGCAAATTTTACGACCGTAAAACCGGGTACCTATAAATAATAAATAATCTGATCGGTAGATCTGATCTGAGCATTTTATGAGTAACTAACAGAAATATTTATGAAAATTATGAACAAGAAACATTATGTAAGAGCATACCTCTTGTAGTGTACTGCCTAACTGTTGAATGTTGAACGTCAAGTGGCACACCACGTTGTGGTCACCGTATGTGAGGCGCGCTTCCAAGGAAATTGACAATGACATCGCGTCGTCCGCGTCTACGTTGCAGCAGTGACGATGACGTTGCAACAGCCAGTCATATGAATAAACCTGACCGCATTTCTTAAAACCACACATTGTGGCGCCAAAATCCGCTACTTTTAACATTTACTTCCACAGCTGAGATTAATGTAAATACATCTTACAATTCTGTAGAAATCCGTCAACCGGTATTAGATAGGCTACTAAAGTTGGAAAATATAAGAGGCGAACAATCTTATATTTATTTACTTCAGCAAAAGTAAAATAATAACTGTTTATTTTCCCTATAAGTGTCCACCTGCACCACCCCATAGTTCCTATTACCCCACCTAACCTTACATTATGTGCCTTTGTGTAGTCCCGGGTCAATCAGACTCGGGGTGAGTATTCCATTAATAATTCAGGAATTATTAATGGAATATCTACCTTTATTTTTGCTGAAGTAAATTAGTAAGGCTACCCTTAAAATAACTTAAACATATTTACGTTGAAGGACTTTTCTGATACGGTTTCTCTTAACCCGATAAAAATTAAGTATGTTTCCCTTACCCCACCTGACCTTACATAGAAGTAGGTTGTAATAGGGGGCAGACCTTGTAGAAAAATGAGGTCCGTTTCTCACCTCGAACCTGATATCTTTAAATTTGATTTATTCGGCTGAATTTCTCTTCTGCTGCGTGGGTACAAATTTTGATAAGGTTCTTTCCTGAAAGAGTAATCGAAAATGGCCCGAATAGCTTCGAAAAAAGGATGGTACGGCCGTGCCTCTTTGTTTTGCTCGTGCCCCCAGATATTGTATAGACAGCAGCAGTAAAAGTAGCCAAGTGGGCGAGGTGTTCAAAATGATCTGAACACAGTTTTCTTGTTCAGAGAATAAGAGCTATGGCTATAGAGAGATATATCATTGTAACTACCTCGCGTAGTGGCTTCTGCAGCAGACGGTTGGCACATAACTAAATGTTTCATTTGAACATATGAAAGCAGTAGTTAAAAAATAAATAATTATACAGCTTGTGTAATGTTAATTTGGCCGTCTTTTAATAAAAGTAGACTATAGGTAAAAACGAAACCAATTTTGAATAAAAATCTATTTATTTAAAATAAGGTATTAAACGTGAAGGAAATATTCTTATTATTGAAAAGAGACCCAGGTTTTAATATGTTTTTGGCATAGGTTTCACTTTGAAAATTTACAAGGCCTGAAAATTTTTCGTTTCGAAAATTCTGGATAGTTGAAGTTGCTATAGATCTCTGCTAAATCATTTTCCCTCCACATAGTTTTTATAAATAGATATCTACCTAAAATTTTAAAATGTACAAAAAACACAAAGCGGGAAAAATCTTTATCATTTAGAATCTTAAGCTGGCTCGGCCTTCAGTTCAACATGACGTAATCTCGATGGAACTTACAGTCGAATACCTATCAGCAGCCATTATACTGTCATTAAGAGTGGCAGAGAAACTGACAAAGAGTCCGATAAGGGTAAGATAATTATATTGTTGTAGGCAAAGAATGACATCCTGTAATTCAGTTCCAGTTAAACTTTTGTAAAATAGAAAACGGAGCGCGAGTTCACGAATTGTGTACTGCTTGCCAGTTTTTGAAACTGTTACAAAATAAACGCTTCCAAAAGCGAAAGTATTTAGGTGTTAACACAATTCTTTATTTTTATAATATAAATGAGATAACATAACAAACCTTGGCGCATTTTATCAATACGGCATGTGGCCTGTAACACGGGCGAAAAATTAAAACATAGATTCTACTCCTCAAACTAGACAATGTTTGTTCAACGACTTTTAAAAATAACTTGTGGTTTGAATTTTAAAACACTTTAAAATTTATTCAAACACGCAATGTATTACGAAATTGATTATGCCTGTATGTACACAAGACTGACAGGCAATGTCAATTTGATTAGACGGAATTTAATATTTACATTATATATATTTATATTTTTAGTACATTGAAAATATTATTTAGTTTGTTTGAAAAAGGGACAATCTTAGACTACATAATTTCAAAAAGTTGTTGAACAAAAGTTTTATTGTTTGAGGAGTAGAATCTACGTTTTAATTATTCACTTGTGTTACAGGCCACATGCTGTATATGTATGTATGTATGTATGTATGTATGTATATACTTTATTGCACATAGAAATAAAAACATATATGAGAAACACTGTTACAGAGTAAATTAAATACAACAAAGGCGAACTTATCCCTGTATGGGATATCTTCTAGTTAACCTTCGAGGAAACGAATAAAACAGAAGTAACGACGAATGACAAATAAAAACAACAGTGTACAATCTCTAAAATTAATGAAATAATAAGTAAAACAAAGTAAGGTAGCTAAAGTAGATTTTTTTCTCATACAATCGTGAATCAATGCAATAAAGAGTATTTGTATTGTATCCTAAGTCTTCACTTCTTTAGTAAAAAAAAATTGACAAATCAAAAAAAGTATCAGTAAATAGTTTTAGTTCCAGTATTTGACAATGAGTCGTTGGGCTCCATAGGTCAGAAACTTGAATTCAACAAGAGCATTTTGTCACTATTAACATAATAAAAAAACAGCCCATCCTTATTAACTCAATGTTTCCTTGTTTTGCGCAATTAAATGGGTTATTACTTAAAGACACCATAAACAATTTCAAAATTTTCTTTTTCTCGGCGTCACATCGTAACTGCTGCACATACACGTATGCGGAAAATGGCCTACGTTTAGCGCAGATTTATTCTACAAGTAGACGTGGTAAATTTTCCGAGCCTTGTTATTGTCGGTATCGAATATCACAAAATGGCGAACGTGAACCAGGGATCCAGTGTAATGTAACCGAAAGCGAAGCAAACAGCAGGAAGGGAAATTTTATAGCTAAAACCCTAACATATTTTACAACCCGGAGGCAAAATACCGGAACTTTGTCACGCAGCGCAGGTTGATATATTTAGATAAATAAAATACATTCCGATCGGTTATCGTTGTCTACAATTACGGTCGGAAAATTCCGGGATCTTACATGGAATTCTGTGCATTTATCATAAATTACTCAATTATTCATAGATTATTTTAGTATACTTAGACATATGCGCTTGTCCTGAAAAAGTATACTATTCGAATTAATTTTGCACCTATAAAATAATATATGCCACCCTAATTAAAGCACGGAATGCAATTAAGTAAGTAGGCTATCTAACAATAATAATATATAAAACAATACACACACATACAACACAAATTGTTTTATGGGTTAATAAATATTAAAAATAAGACAAACACAGTCGCAAACATCTCACTAATTAATGTTCAAACGACTTGGAATAATAGCGGTAAACAAATAAACATTTATCACAGCTCAGCCATATTCTCGAAGAGTAACATGGCGATAACTCATATCGGGCCGAACGCAACGGGGTGTGGCGGGAGAAAGGGAGGAAGGGCGGATGGGGTAAACGAATCAAATAAAATGGCCAACGGATGGGCGCAATAAAACTGACTTTTACACAAGTAAATAAAATCAAGTCTCTTCTAATCAGAATTGTGAATGTTTAGAACGTTTAAGCTTTTAGACATATATGATATAAAAACAATTATATTAATTAATTATCAGATTATCACCTCTATGTTTTAAACGTTACCTAAGATTTTAATATTATTGTAATTCAATTTTTAAATCGATCTCTTCTCGAAGTGAATTTCGAACAGTAAGATCCTTTATTATAAATTATCTTTTGATGGTGGAACAATTTATTAACGATGATGGAGTAGATTTTTATGTTATTTGTTAGGATCATTACGTTTAGAGACCAATTGTTAAAGCGATACTTAAATTGGAAGATTTGACTGTAAATCGGATGTTTCCTCAAGGACTACAAAATCCGTCGTTCTGAATGGCCGCACTGTTTGGCGTCTCAATATGCCAAGTTGCAGATAAAGATGTTGTGTTCAAAGCATTAAGAGATAGTGTAATTTGTTTGACCTACAAATACCTTTTTCGCTTATCACTTGAGTAGAAATACACCAACCAGAGTCGTCGCAGCAATAAATATTAAGTGGAATACATTCGGGCGATAGCTGACCAAATTGCGCACAGTGTGTTGGCAACACTGGGTAGAAAGGTTGCGTATTAGGTTAGAGTTAAATTACGTTGTTCGTGGTTTTTAGGGCTCCGTGGGGACCAACCTTTATATAAATTCATGTGTGAGTGACAGCGGGGTGTTTGTACGTGAGAGCGCGTGGAAGCTTAGTTGAAACTATATACGAGGGCTGGCCCGTAAGTTGATAGCTGCTCCAGGGTTTCTGTCCAACGTGCAATCGTTAACGCTCTGTAGCGAATAAAACGCAACTATAATGCACTGTCTCACTAGTGTACCTAATCTAAATTCTAAATTAAAAACAAGCAACAACGGTTGCACTCCGGGAGTGCCGATAGAAGTGAAAACTCACCTCACTATGTTACCGACGCCCGGTAACACGATACATACGTTTAGCGGAGGTATTCTATTTATTTATTATATACTAGCTGTGTCCGCGGCTCCGCCCGCGTGGAATTCGGTCTGTGTCAGTAAGCTAATTCATCCCTAATTTCTCTTTCTCTCCCCTGGAGGCGGAACTTGAAGTAAAGTTGACAGATGGATACGATTAGCGGACTGAAGTCCAGATAAAATATTTTACAATTAGGTAGGTACTTACCACTAAACAAAGCTACACTCCAAAACCAATAGTTTTTTTCGCCCTTATTCCAATATTAGACGTGATTTAAACGACACAGAGTTATAGTAGGTGTATAATGGACAATACAGTACTACTTTTGTATTTTTACGTTCTTGACTGTACCTATCCAAATCATGTCCATGGCAAATATCATCCAATTCTATCCTCCAGTCAAATCATTCTGAGCATGAAAAATTAAGAATTATACACATAGAAATCCATACTTCCTAACAAACTTTCGAATTTAGGTCTAGAAGTAAGATTAGAGGAAAGGAGAATATTATAGATATCAAAAACTTGAGGCCGAGTATTTACACTTTATTTACAGTGATGTTTATGTATGCACAACTAAATATCTACATATATGTATGTACCGGGAATTACTTTTAACAGTGTAAAAAAATGTTTAATTATAGGTAAATTGGCCTAAGTCGTAGTCGCTTGGTAGGGTGCCCAGAATGCCATCTTTATTAAAGTAGGGCTTAACCCTTAAAATCGTATTAAAAACGCGAGCGTAGCGAGCGCGAATTTTTTTTGATAGAAAAAAAATTGAGAGACGAGAGAAATGTTGTCAGGGACACAGCCGCAATGGTTTACGTGAAACATTGGTGTGGATATCTAATGCGAAAGCCGAAGGCCGAGCTCCATGTAGGGCCGAAGGCCCGAAGCGTCCAGGCTGTCAGTGCTTAAGCACAGAACAATAGTATCAGTGTCTAAATGCGAAGGCCGAAGGCCGAGCTCTGCGCCTACGCACGCTTCGTGCGCTTCGGGCCTTTGGCCCTAGCCAAAGGCCCGAAGCGTCTAGGATGTCAGTGCTCAAGTCGTAGTAGTAGTCGCTCGGTAGGGTGCCCAGAATGCCACCTTTATCAAATTAGGCTTAACCTTTAAAATCGTATTAAAAACGCGAGCGTAGCGAGCGCGAATTTTTTTTGATAGAAAATAAAATCAGAGAGGCTATGTCAGGGACATAGCCGCAGTGGTTTACGTGAAATTTTGGTGTAGATATCTAATGCGAAAGCCGAAGGCCGAGCTACATGTAGAGCCGAAGGCCCGAAGCGTCCAGGATGTCAGTGCTTAATCACAGAACAATGGTATCAGTGTCTAAATGCGAAAGCCGAAGGCCGAGCTCCGCTTAGGGACGAAGGCCCGAAGCGTCCGTCGTAGTAGTAGTCGCTCGGTAGGGTGCCCAGAATGCCACCTTTATCAAAGTAGGCTTAACCTTAAAAGTTAAAAATGCGAGCGTAGCGAGCGCGATTTTTTTTGATAGAAAAAATTGAGAGAGGCTATGTCAGGGACACCGCCGCAATGGTTGAATTTTGGTGTGGATATCTAATGAGAAAGCCGAAGGCCGATCTCCGCGTAGGGCCGAAGGCCCGAAGCGTCCTGGATGTCAGTGCTTAATCACAGAACAATAGTATAAGTGTCCAAGTGCGAAGGCCGAAGGCCGAGCTCCGCGTAGGGTGGAAGGCCCGAAGCGTCCAGGCTGTCAGTGCTTAAACACAGAACAATAGTATTAATGTAGGTTAATGTGTGTGCTGGGCTCTCCAGTACCCGCTGATGCACCACAGTACTTACCGTCGAGCGCGTCTATCGTGCGAATCCGCTGAGCAGTCAGCCGTTCTTCGCACTGCGTGAACGTCTCTGATTCTTCCTCAGATTCCTGAGACCGTGCTACCTTTTAACCTCAATACGTTGCGAGAATTTCGCGAAAAATTCGTTTTTTTCGGAAAGGTATGGTAATGCGTTTAAAATGCAAGTCCCAAATTGTTTGACATTTACAAAGACTTAATACCTATTTAAAATTTAAAAACTTTCGTGTTTCGAACACATATTAACTCACATTTTTAGACGGGCCTATCTCGAAATTTATTTTATTACCTTTATTTACCGACGTTTCGACACAGGTTTCACTGGTCGTGGTCGCGGCTAACTGATGTCCCAACAAAATGTCAAAGAAGAGATTTGTGCAACTACGCGACGAAAAGTGTATGAAAAAGTTTAGGGTAGACATCATATTTTCAAAAAACCACCCACTTCACATAATGTTAATTATTGTCAATAAACCCGCGATAGACCCGTCTATAAATGTGATTTAATATGTATTTGCAAAGACGTTTGACATTGACTAAGAAAAATGTTGTTTTTTTTACAAAGTACATACACAAACAAAAAGTTTGCACCACTTTCTTAAGTTAGCGCCATAAGATTCAGGTGCAAACATAACTTGAGTGTAGTGGCCACCCCCCCTTTTAGGGGTTGAATTTTTTTAGCCTAAAATTGGGCCAGGGAGTTTCTTGACAGATTAGTAAAGTTGGCATCAAAATCCGTTCAGCCGTTTTCACGTGATGCGCGGTCAAATAAACAGATAAACAGACAAACAGATAAACAGAAAAACAGACAAAAATTCTAAAAACTGTTGGAACGTGTTCTGTTATCGATTCTAAGTATCCCCAACCAACTTTTTTTCGAATATCTTCCATGTACAGACTTTAGACCCTCTTCAGCTTTATTATATGTATAGATAGATAGATATAGATAGATTATTATCATTCTCAAATAAGATCACACTTTTTCATTGACATGTTTATTTACATACTGCCATGACAACGTCAAATTATTTGAACATAGGTAAAGAGTCTTGAAAAGGAGTCCGCAACATAAATGTCAAATAACGCTGAGTTTTTCTTTATCGATTTAAATGCCACCTAAATTATGAGTGGCCACCTTACGCGCCTTACGCTGTCTCGAGTTTATCATTTTTTCCCCACCTCAAAAAGTGCCCAGCGCCGCTAAAGAAGTTTTCACTTAAAAAAAAGCATTTTGTGAAATTGGCCTGCTGATGATGCTGATAATAATAATTGATTGATTTATTTCACATTTACTGTTTTGTCGGTACTTTTTTGTCTATAGTTGTATGATAATTATATTAACGGGGCGTTATATACCTAATGTATCCAGGTTTTCATAACCTACTTTACGGTGGGTCTAAGTAATCTTCTCGTGAAAATTAACAACTACACTGTTGAAAATAAAAATGACCTCCGAAAGTAACGTTTAATTAGCCGAGCAATTATTCCCTTCCCCCAAAAGCAAACATAATTCTGTTGGCAGAGTAATTACAGCAGAAATTATGATCTAATTTTAATAAATAAGCAACACTGTTTCCAAAGTGCATACTAATAATTAATTACGAACAATTTTCACATAATTATGTGTAAAACATTACTACAAGCATCGAAAGCAATACATTTCGAACTTGGATGTCATTGAGTCAAAATAGGTTTTACGTCAATAAATAAGAAATAGGGTCACGTGAATAAGTACCTACATAATAAGGGAGGTAATAAGTCTAGACGTTACTTATTCTTTTAGAACTTGTTTCCTTTGTCGGACCAGTTATAGACCGGATATTGCTGCGGTATAACTGGCTGCAGCCTTGACGCCGGCGGCGCTGTTAGTGTCAATTTCCTTGATAATATGACTGACGTTCGTAGCAGCATTACTGCCGCATACGAACGTGACCTACTGCTCCAGCTTTAACGCGGGACATGTCACTGGCGATCTCATTGATAAAATAAGTGACGGATTTAACTTTCTAAAAGATTGGTACCTACCTACTTATTATGTTTTATTCCCTAAACGTAATTACCATGAAATCTTTGTATAATTTATTTATTTTGAAACAGCTAAATTGTTTCACATTCGATTTTGAAAGTTACGATCTTATGATATTTGGCCTCACACCGAACAAAAACATCTTTATAAAACCTAGGTATTCCTGTATATAAAAGGAAAATGGGATAAGTTTTTATCCGCCAGTCGGGACAGCAGCTGTTTAAGTGGTTTGTTTACAATCGGACAAACCCGATGAAATGAAAGGAGTGAGACTTAAGTTTGTGAAAAGATAGCAGTAATACATACATCTATTTCTGGGAGGAAGTTATTATTATAGGAGAACCAAGTTCAGCGAGGATTGGTTAGCAGTTGTGTTTACTGTAATCGGTAGTATGACGGAATTAGCCACATTGACCTAACTAAGATCAAATTTGACATGAGCATTTATTTCACAAGGTGGTAAAATAAATATTACACAATTGTAGGACACCTAATATCTCCCGTACATGATGTTATTGAACCGTGGCGGGGATGTATTTTTTTTCCGTGAACCTCGTACTGCGTGGTGCCTCTCAAGACGAATGTGGGGTTTGAATGTGCATTTTTTTATTTGATTTACTTTTAGGTAAACATAAATATATTGTTGTAATGACCACAAACGAACTCTATTATACATTTTACATCCGAATACCACCTCAGTGGTCAATCTTTCATCAAGGTAAATTTCTACATTTCACAGTGAAAATTTGCTATACAGGGTGCCCAGTAATTAGTGGATAACCTTCTAACCACCGACAGAGCACCTTAGGCTGGTCCAGAAAATGCACTTATAGGTCTAGTAAAAGTTTCGTGGTTTTCGAGATAATCGAACTTTTCTGTCTTTTTTAATGGCTAGCTGAGCTAGCCTAGCTCCATACTTCACTTTAATCACAATCTAGGCCATATCTTTGTCTGTAAAGATGTAATTAGCGTGTGTGATACCATTTTAGAATCAGTATTAGATAAACTATTTTTAAGAAAGTTGGCCATTCTGTTCTCCATACATTTTTTTTTCACCACAAACGATCAAACTTATTGAAATTTTTTAAGAAAAAATTGATTGGAATTTTTTGTGTGGCCACCATAAAGCGACAACCATAGGTGGTAACGAAAGGTCCGATCGCTGTGTCTCGCTCCAACCTATGGTAGCCACACATCGCTTTATGGTAGCCACACAAAAAATTCCAATCAATTTTTTCTTAAAAAAATTCAATAAGTTTGATCGTTTGTGGTGAAAAAAAAATGTATGGAGAACAGAATGGCCAACTTTCTTAAAAATAGTTTATCTAATACTGATTCTAAAATGGTATCACACACGCTAATTACATCTTTACAGACAAAGATATGGCCTAGATTGTGATTAAAGTGAAGTATGGAGCTAGCCATTAAAAAAGACAGAAAAGTTCGATTATCTCGAAAACCACGAAACTTTTACTAGACCTATAAGTGCATTTTCTGGACCAGCCTAAGGTGCTTTGTCGGTGGTTAGAAGGTTATCCACTAATTACTGGGCACCCTGTATATCCCCTCTATCCCCAATTACTCAATTTGACGGCTACTAAAGTTATCTGGGGTTTCAAAATAATGTGGCTTTAATGCCCAAAAGTGTGTTTACCATTTGAGAAAAAACAAAACATGTTTTAGATGTTTGGATAACCGCTAATCTAACTTCTTCAAGTTAATATAACTTTCCTCGTTTCGTTTCCGCATGAACATATTTTAGGAAAGTCATGAATAATAATTTTATGGTAATAGCCAATGGATGTGCCGTTAACTTCGAAACAAAATTGGAAAAATAAATGTACGTTGATATTCAAGACCTCGTTAGCGGTATATTTAAATACGGTGTTTATCATTTTACTTAGCTTGCTCTCGCTTGTACAGTTGGCAATGTCGGCATATGGGACCTACCTCTCTACTCTACCAAAGTACTAATATCTCGATGATTTTGACCGCAAACGGAAGAAATATAACTACATTTGAAAAATTATTAGGCCTGAGATACACTTGTAAGTTTTACTTACGTAAGAAGGGACTGTATGAAACACACCTAAATAAATATCCTGTAGTGTAAAACCGACTTTACAGCTTAATCGCCCCCCTGCGTGTGGCAACACTGTTCTCCCTCTTCCTATCCGACCTTCATAGCGTTCACATCGTCAAAATGTAAGTAAGCATTTTTGTATTAATTATGAATGTAGTAAAATTGCAGTAAGAGGTTTCATTCAAGTCTCTCCATCCTTCAATAATCAACAGGGACGAAGCTATTTGTTAGAATGAGATAACGATATTCACCCCTCATTTTGTAGGTAGTATAGCTGTGTCCCTACTTACGTAAGTAAAACTTACAAGAGTATCTCGGGCCTTAGGTAAAATATGTCAGATACTTTTTACAGAACAAGACTAATATTTGCAGCTTTAATTCAGTCATCTATTATTTGCAACACTGATACAAATTGCCGTATTCGAACTTCAAGATATTCACAAGAGACGACACGTACTAGATCCATTCTAGATACGTTATAGTTTAGATTTCAACTAGTTCTCTTTTGCAGCGCAATTCGGGCAACCAATGTCACTTTTACGATAGATCGTGTTAGATATCTATTAGATGTGAATAAGATCTCTAAGTAATATTTTGTGGAAATCGTTCAAAAGTATCTCCAGAATCGCGGAAATGTCAAATTTGACAGGTTAGATCTTAATCATATCGTTATCGTATCTTGGCGATGTCTAAAAGATATCTAATAGATGTCTATTACAAAATCCGAATCGGGCCCACAGTCAATATTGCTAAAGGATAATCAGCTTAACTCGTTGGCACCATCTCTGCGAATAATTCATTGTGCACACGGCATTACACGTCCCACATTTAGTTTACTGTATTATGTGGTGTCATATTTTCTGGGTTATTAGCTACATATTGTTTCCGTGGCGTGTTATCGCAGGTTTTATGATATTGCTTCATATATTTATAATCTTTTGGGGTTCGTTTATCATCAAAACACAGCCGAAACATTATTTGTTTTTACCTCATTCAATTTACTGTATGGCTACCACCAGTTTGGCACTGACATAAACGCCATCGAGGACGTAATTTACTTTCTATGTATCTCGCTCGTACTCGCATATTAGTGTAAGCGAGATGTATAGAAAGTAAATTACGTTCTCGATCGCGTATATGTCAGTTTTGACACTGTCAGTGACTCATGGTACGGGCTATGGTTTCGTTTATGTTTCCACTAACCTAACATTATCAAACAGTTCATTTATTAATCTGATATATGAAGTACCTAGTTAATCAGTTTGGTGGATTTCCTGGAAAAAAATGTCTACGGTTTGGCCTAGCTTTTTGACACCGCCTTAAAGTTGTGCCGTTCTCGAGAACGTTCTCCGTTTCCTATGGGTAATATGTTCGAGCGAGAACATTTCTTATACAAAGCAGAGAACGTTGTCGAGAAAGGTGCAACTCTACACCACCTCAATAGCTGTTGCGTAGTAAATTAAGGTTATCACGACTAAAGACAATAGCACAGTATCTTTGAAATAAACGATGTTTGAATCGAGACGAAATTGAAATTTAGCTGTGGTTTTCTAAATTAAATGCTAAGCAACATAAATAGGTATGTAACTAAAAAAGTCAGTTTTATAAGAATATTTGTCCTTATGCCTTTCATTTCTGAACTGTGTAATTGATTGATAAATTTCCACAAATAGGTAGGTAGGTATCACTTTAAATAAACACGGATGAACAAAATTTAATCGAATACGATTAAAACAACACAGCGAAAATCGTTAATTCTGCGTTGGACTTGAAATAATTTGTGGAAACGTGCAATTTACATTAAATGGAGCAACTGAGCACTTAATCCCTCTGTTTTCGTGTATGGCTTAACATCAATGACTCAGCAAAATACATTCATTTAATGGATTTTACAAAATTGCGTTTTATTTTTGCATTGAATTGTAGATAAATTTGAGAATTGAAAAAACATTTAAAAAATCGACAATGGACACCATCCCCACTTCTTTATCACGGTAGAAAATTTACAGAAGTGATTCTCCGCCACCAGAAAACATATTATACAAAAAAATTATAAAACACCGAAAGAAGTAAGACTATTAAGTTAATAAAAATAGTCACTCGTACAGTTTTTAACTATGATGTGCATTTTTTTGCGATTCAACAATATAATAGTTACATTACCTACCCAATTTTGCGTATTTTGACAATGATTTCGGTTGTATGCGCATTTCCAGACGTCCTCCACAAATAGTGCTAGAACAACACATTATAGCTCGTGTTACAGAAACTTTTATTATACTAGATAGGTATAATACTTAACAAATGCCGCAACTCCGTAAGCCTTTCCCCAGCAATTTGGTTAATCGCCACACGACTTAGGTTACAGGGAGAAGGGGGAAGGGGGTCTGCGTGACTTCGAACAAACTTAATACTAAGAAACAACAGCCACTAATACTAAGGTTATTCGTGTTAAAATTGTGTGTACGCTTCTGGATTGAGAACTGAGTCACGAGACCTATTCTACTATAATTGTCACGTAAATAATAATTAAGGTATTCAAAATTTGATTGATTGTTTTAACTGTCGCTTATTAACGTTGTCATGGGTGAAACATTTGTTTATTTTAAACGTCGTTTGCATAATTGGGTTGTTAATACTGCCTTTAGCGATGAATTAGTAACTTCATAGCAACGAATAAAACTATTATAATAATTATGTCAATATCCTCATAGGTACCAACTAAAAGACTAATTTCCCCTATTATAATTCGCTGCCGTAAACCTTAGATACCAGCGATCTTAACCAGGAGGCCAATTTAAACTTACATCACGATGTCATAATGTTATAATTATATAAATGATGTCATTTTGACATCGAAATCCGTGTGCGTCGCTCACGCCAATACATGCATTAACACATTTAGAGATTATTTTGACATCCAAAAATATGTTAGAAACTCCAATCTGCGATTTACCTCAATTCATGCTTTAAAAGAATTTGAAATAAAACATTAGGTATGTAGTCGCTCGTTTTAGAGGCAAGACCACAGAATAACTAATAGTACTACCGTACAGAAAATTCACTCCTTTACGAAAGGCAGTTTTAGGTATAAAATTATACCTATATCGCCGCCTGCAAGCAAAATTGAAACTTATAACCGCGCACGAACCGTGAATGTTCTTTGCGCGCCGCAGTTTTATGACCATCGGCACGGGGTTATCACTTGACAAGTTTTTGTAGGTACCTATACCTACTGATTTATTATTTTAAGATAAATATGTAGGAATTCGAAACGTTCATTCTGTAAACATATTTTTTTTATTCGGAGATAGTATGTCTGATTCTCACGGAAGTAGGTATGCCACAGCCGTATTCCTTTGAAAATATGTCGGTCAGTTCCTAATAAACAACCAATATTCAATAAATGTAGGATGTTTATTTTAGCTATTACTAAGACATCCGTAAACAGAACAATATGTTTTATACGGATTAGATCGAGATTTAGGTTTCGAAGCCATTATGTCCACCGTCTTTTCAATATTGCGCGAGCGCCACGTGACACGACTATCGTGCGAGCCGAGCGGCAGCCCACTGCCTTACGCCCGTTCGTTGGGCGCGCCGGCCAAATGTACCTAAACTGCGGAGTGACACCCCCCTGGCAAGACACAGAGTTCGATTCTGACCTACTTCCATTAACCACTGCAGGCTAAACTATACAGAGAAACAGGTTTAAAAAATGTAAATTTTTGGAATTCAGATAGTTAAAATTCAGATAATAATAACCTGCAAAAACTAACACATTTGGATGTTTTCCGGTCATAATTCACTCACTAGCTACTATTTCTATAAGAATTACGAGGCTATTAGCAGTTATTACTACTTATTACTTTGATATAAATAAAATCAAACTTAAACACTCGTGAGTTACTAAAATTAAAATTATTCTTCACAGTTTAACACACATAAATATTTCATTAAAAACGGGAATCCGCTGGCCATGCACTTTTACAGCTGGGTGTACATGTTACTAAATAACGCAATATGCTGTTGCTCTGCCTAGTTTATTCCTCTGTGTAAAATCCGTCCGTGTTGGTAATAACTAAGGAACTACATAGTTATATTATTATTTCAATAGTAATTTTAGGTCATTGTTACAAAATATGTATGTACGGCTTAGGGTTTAAAATATTTGCACATTTCAGTCTTGCATTGAAATGTATAGGGTGCAAAAATAAAACAACATAACAATATTTTGCATGAAATTTCAAGAAATAAGAGTTTGTGTTTAACTGTACAGGTTAAGGAAAATATATTTTAATTGTGACGACATTGCCTCACCACATATCTGCCGGCTGCTTTCAAAATTTCATGAAAGTACATCTTATAATTTTCTAGTAAAGTGGCTGTGACTTACAGACAGACGGTCATGAAACTATACGGTTTTCGTTTTTGCCGTTTTGGCTACGCCACCCTTAAAGCGCTACGATTTCTCCAAACTCTGCTGAACGCACTGCGCCTTAAGTAAAATAAAGAGTAGTATATCGAAATAAGAGCGTGTTGTGAACAAAAACTGCCGCAATCTGATATCGAAACAGCTAATCGCCAACAATGGCTTCCCTGCCAACCCTCCTAGCTACGATAACCTCCTAAGGCCCAGCCAAACAAACGAAACATCCAAAATTTGCCACTGAAATTTGAACCTAAACTGTAGGAAATAGAGTTGATTTTGCGTTGTTTGCAAAATTGAACGAAACAAAGCAAAAGCGACTCTGTTCCCATTGAACATGGTTTAAATTACATCGAACTGAAGCAGTACTATAGGTAGGACCTTGGGCCTTAGGAGGATAAAAAAGAAAACTCTAATAACTTCTAGATAACTACTTACCTATAACTATAATGTGGCTTTTAAGGCTTCACTCTTTGTGATTCTAAAAGTATGGTTACGTCAAGTATGGTAGAACTGTGGAACTTACTTTAAGAATGTGTAATTAGTTGCATAGTTTTTTGCATGTTCTTGCGGTTTTTGCAGCAGCTGTTAATATAACTAGTCACAACGAGAATATCCATATTGTTAAATTCTTGATCACATGTTACAAACTCTTATCACCAGTGATCGTTAATTTTCCAGCAATTTTGGTGCAGCATTGTTGGTTAAAAGCATACAGATGCTTTTAAACAAAAATGCTGCGCGCATACAGATGTCCGACTCTAGGTGGAATAGATAATTAGGGTTAATAACAGTAATATTAACCTTAACCAATCCTCTCCCTAGAAAAAAATTTAAGAAAATCCTTTATTGTTACTATGCTGCACCAAGATTGCTGAAAAATTAACGATCACTGCTTATCACTCGTCAGGTAATTAAAATAGAAAAATTAGAGTAATCGAGTAAGAAACGACCCCTGAAAAGTAAGAGGCACCATGGACAATATACAGGATGGCCCATTTAGATCGGTCAGTATGGGAAAATCTGAAACTATAAGACATACGACGATCTCTTCTTAGGAACCATGTCATCGATTTTAGTAACAAGAAAAACTGCATTCATACATTTAATTTTTTTTTTATGTAAAATGTATCGAAAAAAATGGTGGCCATTTCGAAAACATACTAAAATAAATTAAAGGATATGAAAACAATGCATTTTATTTATTTCAGACATCATGTTTCATAGTAACATTTACTGCTTAAGACCTACACAGTCGATATCTAAATAGAAATAATTTTAGATTTTTTTTTCAAAACGTCCGGGTTCGATTCCCGAGCTGAGTACACATTTTTTTTTAAATGTATGAATGCAGTTTTTCTTGTTACTTAAATCGATGACATGGTTCCTAAGAAGAGATCGTCGTATGTCTTATAGTTTCAGATTTTCCCATACTGACCGATCTAAATGGGCCACCCTGTAGAGCTTTTAACTAAGCGGCGAGTGAATGAACTATCATAACTTACCCTTTTTTAATTTGTCAAAAAAAAAAAAACTGACATAATGACTATTTAGAGTAATACTAAAATCATCCTCTTGCTGAAATAAATAGAGTTTAGTCCAGCCAGAAAATTATTTGAGACTGAGCTCAAATTATCCGCAAATCGATTTGCTCGGCCTACATTTTATGTTTATTACTGTATACATATTATGGTACCATAGAGCTGAACTAATGATGGAGACAGGAGTTGGCCATACCAACTCTATGCTAATTGTGTTTGGGTAAGTTAGAATTATCTCGATGAGTACCTACTAATTGGAAAGTACAGTCAGCGATAAATTCTTGTATCTAAAATGATTTTTTTTACAAAAAAATGTATTGCTCCTACCAAAATTAAAGCAAAAGACGTATCCGTTCGAAATCGGAAACAATCGTATGGGATGCACCGCAATGCGCTTAGTTCAAAGGTCAAGTCTAACGTGAATAAATTTGGGTGTTACCAAACTGTCCTGAGTCTAACCGAGGTATTTATGTAGGTATATTACTAATAAAAACGAAACCTACCGGTAATTTATTTCAGTATATCATCCACTTTTTATCTAGAATCCTCGAGTTTCTACGAACAAATTTGGCTATTTTTTACGGTACCTATCCTAGTTTCCTTCGCTGACCCTTTTGACCTAAACTAGTTTTGTTTGTTTGCTTATTTTTCTTATCGAAATTGTGAAACGGTTTTTGTACCCGTTCACAGATAGATTAATTTTTTTTAAATGGGCTCGAAAACAGTATATCTATGTTATTTCAATATTGTTCTAATAAAATCGGTCAATCCATCCGTTATAAAACACCGCATAGTACCTTACCCTCGTAATTGACATATTGCGTGAGGCTTCAATGCGTAGATACATACAGCTAGTGCTTTAATTACAATGATTAATGCTTCCTATAGCGTTACAGTGATTCTTTATCTACACCTATTCCTTGTTTATTCTATTCAGAAAACTTAAATCTATTATCAACATTTATTTGATTATGTAGGTATGAAATAGGTATATACCTAATCATTTATTTACAAACATGTTATATACAGTGGTATCACTAAAAGAAATTAAAAACTAGTTTAAATCTAGAATAGGCCCTTGCGGCATTGTACCAAGGATGCTGGCGACATATCCTCGTATTAGTAGGTATTAATGCCCAATAAATGACACCCTGCTGTTATTTTTTACTGTTAATGAACTGGGATAGTGGTCAGCGCTTGGACGTCTTCCTTCATTCAATTTTATCTTCTTCTTATATACACATAGTTTAAGTTAATTCAGGTCCGTTGCCACAAAAATATTAACTATAATCTATAACGTTTTTGGCACTGTATTGTCAATATTATGTGTAATATTTTCCAATGCATGTTTTTTGTAATGACTGTTCGTGCCAAAATAAAGAAAAAAAAATAAAAAAAAATTCTAAGTTACACTCAAGTTAGGAAAAGTCCACACCCTTCATTTCGGAAGTCCTAGATGGACTTAGCACGTGACTACAGAACGTCTTCGGATTTAGCACCAACTTTAAACTTTATAAAACTAGATTAGATATTAACTGAAGTTACATTAAAAAGCAGTTTTGTTATAGGTGACATATCCACAATAAAAATAAGTAACTTGCGTTAGCAAGTGACATTCACAACACTGACAAGAGTTTAATCACTTCTACGAAATAATTCTGTAATTAAGTCTGCACAGACACGGGCAGGCTCCTAAATTAGTAATTTCCAAGTTCCTAATTAAGTGCCTTAGTGCAAGTAATTAACTACTTTGTTTGAAAGAGTTAAGTGTCACGTATCTTAGAATAGTTAAAGTTCGTAACGAGGATACTTTTTTAAGTATTTGTTCACGTGGATAGTAGTTTTCATTACCTACGTGTTCCTTGACTACATTTCATCTTCATGTACCTACAAAATGTACTTTGTATAACAGTATCTTTGTTGCAAAAAAATGAACTTTTCAGGAGAGCTAAAACAAAATTGACTCATTTGTTTGCCAATATTTCATGAACTATGTGGGATAGAGATAACATTATTTTTAATTGTAAATATTGTAATGGCTTTGTACCTTCTTGTCTGGATAACGGTAAATCTTTTAGCAATTATTTTTTATTCTATTCAAAAAAGATTTGACCTTTTGAATTTCTTCTAACTGAGCAATTCAAAAGAGGCATAAAGTCGTATTTGCTTACATTCTGGACTTCAAATATTTTGGGTAAGCTCTCAAGATAAAATCATAATATACGTAGTCCCCATTATTTTCGTCCCTGGATATTGATTTTATGGAAAATATTTTTACACATTTTATTGTATATTCACCTCACCTTAGTTAACTAGGTATGTATACTGTGCCTTCGTTTGACTTTTTTCGAGTTTTTGATATTTGTAAGAGTTAATAAGCGAAAAACGAATTCCATACAAATATAACGCAATAACTTCTAACGCTCGCTCCTATTTAATTGAAAAAATCTAACGAAGGGGCAGCGGATGGTTAATATATTTAGTACATTAAATTATGTACCTAAGCATATTATTTTCTATAATGTTAATACCCAGAGAGAAAAAACATGGGGACTACGTTTTATGGTGAAGCGGTCATCCCCTTAATTATGTATTGTATATTTTACCTTTCCGACATGCACGACTGATATAAAAATATTGTTGATTATTAATATTGTATGTATACATATGCCAAGTAAAGCTTAAATACTCAAAGCACAAGGACAAGGTTTCTTAAAAGTGCGCCGGGAAAGCTTCCCTTCAATTTATCGCAAATCCCGGTGATGATCTAGATTTAGCCCCGCGCACGTGCGAGATCCCGGAACTCGGGGTGTAATCCAGGATAGACCGGTAAATGGTACGTCTTTATAGTGAAAACTTACGTCAGGGCTTCCTTCTTTTTTATTAGGGTTCCGTACCCAAAGAGTAAAAACGGAACCCTATTACTAAGACTTCGCTGTCCGTCCGTCCGTCCGTCTGTCACCAGGCTGTATCTCACGAACCGTGATAGCTAGACAGTTGAAATTTTCACAGATGATGTATTTCTGTTGCCGCTATCACAACAAATACTAAAAACAGAATAAAATAAAGATTTAAGTGGGGCTCCCATACAACAAACGTGATTTTTGACCGAAGTTAAGCAACGTCGGGCGGGGTCAGTACTTGGATGGGTGACCGTTTTTTTTGCTTGTTTTTTTTTTGCTTGTTTTGCTCTATTTTTTGTTGACGGTGCGGAACCCTCCGTGCGCGAGTCGGACTCGCACTTGGCCGGTTTTTTTAATTCCTACACATACTTACTAATGTAACACACTATGTGTTGTGAAATAACAAGCCTTTTGAAGACAACTTTGGGAACAAACCAAATTATTTTATTCAATATTTTGACTTGTTTTTTTAAGTAGTCACACTACTATATATAAATTATAGACTGAAAAAGATGTCATATATATTATTAAAGAAAAAGACCGGCCTTCACCACTGGAGGCCTTCGTCACTTTTTCTTTGAAGTTAGTTAAACAATATTTAAAAACAAAAAGAAGTAAGATGAACGTAACGTATTTAAAACAGAATGTAAACCAACTTTAAGATATTCTAAAATAAACGTACATATTAAAAATTAAGAAATTAATAATTATGGATTCAAATAGCTGTCACATACGAAGGAAAAAGTGAACAAGGCATGAAAACTGATCAGTGTCTTCCGTATTCGCGGCAGACGCAATAACCACTAGGCCACCCTACGTACCTATTATATTGATATTCTAGATATTCGATCAACATATTTTAAGCATATTAATCATTGAAAGGCCCTGCCCTGCACAACGCCCACCCAGCCCTGCTCTGGGCACTGGAGGTTTTAGTATAATAATAGAAACAATAATTATATAAACTTATCGTCAGGTGACAACCAATCTCATTAATCACAACCAAACGTTCAGAGTCATACTAAATTATACTAGTAATAAAGTAAGGGTTATCTTTGCAATAAGCAACTTTTGGTTATCACCTGAAGTTGTAAGTAATAATAATATATATCGATCGCAACGCCGGGCCGTGCTCGTTGACATCACCATCCCCCATGATGAGAATCTCGTGAAAGCCGAGAAGGACAAGTCTAGTAAGTACCTAGACTTGGCTCACGAGATAACCGCCTGGGTCTTGCCCCGCTGCTGGCGGCACCCTAGGTTAGGTTTTTTATAATATGTTTATAAGTATTTTGTATTGTTTTTGTAAGTGTTTTTGTATTTTATTTTTATATCCATATTGTAAAAAACCAACCTAAGAAGAGAAATAAATAAAAGAATATATATATAATGTAAGGGTAAAAACACCAGAGCACCATTTATAACAATATTTATTAGAGAATCACAATATATGAGAGTTAGGGACTTAGGTAATACGCGACGCCGTTTAGGCGCAAAAACCGATCTTCTAGATGACAGACGTCATAGTGCCGATATACAAGCCTTGGTCCTTTTGAGTAATTCGACTCGAGTTCCGTTGAAACGGTCTATTTCGTTATTGTCAACTTACACCAAGATATTTAGTTCTATTTCAGTCGAATTGGAGTAAGGGCTTAAGCCGACTGAACCAAATGTAAGAAAGCATGACCAGGCTAGGTACCAAATAATCCGTGGTATGAGAGGTGTTAGGATATGCAAGTCTGCTCAGCACTTGCTTGAAATACACAAAAGGCTTAATTCACGTGCATATGACACCAAGAGGATATAAATACCAATTAATTATGCAAAATAATAAAATATTGCGATGAGCGTGACATCTAGCGGCAGGTAGATAAACCACCCCCTTTTTTGTAACACCATCTAACATAAATTATTTTCTTGTGAATAACGTCATATAACTTTCAAGGATTTATTAGATTTTGATAAATTTCTAGCATGTATACCCATGCAGCTAGCCCAAACCTTCCATTGAGCGGTGCGTTCATACTGACCGCTTAACGTAACAATGACTATTTGTGTCGTTTTAAAAGCAAAGACTTGGAACAAACTCACAATTGGCTTCTCCGTTGTAGGATGTAAGACTCCCTCGCATGCACGCACAAAAATGCGTACAACTCGTGAGAGGCTAACATGGGACACGTCTCATGCATGTGCGGAGCTGCCTAGGCTAGGACACCACTGCCCTTGTAGGCGCAACGACCGTAGAAGTCGGCCCTTCACGATAAGGTTGTCACGGAGCCCGGTGCACGCACTCGCTCCAACTGGGTATTTCGAACAGGCACTCCCTCCAACTCTACTGGATCCGGTACTTCGCCAGCGATCCCTAGAAGGTATAAGTGCAAGCAACCCTTTCAAGGTAACCTTGAGATCATCAGTCTTAAGGTCATTAAAATATCCTTTTGTAAACAAGGTCTCAAGCCAACCTCTCAAGGTCAACAACAAATAGTACGATACGATATAGATAAAACATTCATCGGTAATAGAAATAATGGTCCTCTTAAGGATAATATCATATCACATGCAATGGTCCGCCTCTTAAAGCCTGCACTGCAGATACCAGGAACAAACTAGCCTGTTAAAGATAGTCTTGTATCACATGCAATGGTCCGCCTCTTAAGGCCTGCACTGCAGATATACCAGTAACAAAATTAGCCTATTAAGGATAATCTAAGCTCACATGCAACGGTCCGCCTTTTAAGGCCTGCATTGCAGCAAATACCAGTAACAACCATCCTCTTAAGGATAGTCTTATATCACATGCAATGGTCCGCCTCTTAAGGCCTACACTGCAAACACCAGTAACAACCATCCTCTTAAAGATAGTCTTATATGACATGCAATGGTCCGCCTCTTAAAGCCTACACTGCAAATACCAGTAAACAACCATCCTCTTAAGGATAGTCTTATATCACATGCAATGGTCCGCCGCTTAAGGCCTGCACTGCAGATATACCAGTAACAAAATTAGCCTATTAAGGATAATCTAAGCTCACATGCAACGGTCCGCCTTTTAAGGCCTGCATTGCAGCAAATACCAGTAACAACCATCCTCTTAAAGATAGTCTTATATGAGATGCAATGGTCCGCCTCTTAAAGCCTACACTGCAAATACCAGTAAACAACCATCCTCTTAAGGAATGCAATGGTCCGCCTCTTAAAGCCTACACTGCAAATACCAGTAAACAACCATCCTCTTAAGGATAGTCTTATATCACATGCAATGGTCCGGTTCTTAAAGCCTACACTGCAAACACCAGTAAACAACCATCCTCTTAAGGAATGCAATGGTCCGCCTCTTAAAGCCTACACTGCAAATACCAGTAAACAACCATCCTCTTAAGGATAGTCTTATATCACATGCAATGGTCCGCTTCTTAAAGCCTACACTGCAAATATCAGCAACAACCACCCTCTCAAGGATAGTGACAAGCAACAGACCGCTCCTTAAAGCCTCTGTTGCGATTACCGGCGCCAGGAAGTAGCCTATTAAGGATAGCATCCCTTGCCAAGACTAAAGTAACAGCCCTTCTTAAAGAGCACATAATAATTAAAGCTCTATAGCAGACATTGAAGAGAGTAAGTAATATAAATAAAATAATCACTCAGTTCTCAATCCGAGTGTCTAATAAAATTAATCAAGCACAATGTGTTTATTTTAGTCGGCAAACCCGTTAACAAAATACATAAGTATGACAACAGTAACCCAGTTCTAAATCTGGGATAAAATAAAATCACAACTCGATTCCAAACTCGAGAGTAAGTAATATAAATAAAATAATCACTCAGTTCTCAATCCGAGTGTCTAATAAAATTAATCAAGCACAACGTGTTTATTTTAGTCGCCAAACCTGTTAACAAAACACATAAGTATGACAACAGTAACCCAGTTCTAAATCTGGGATAAACAAAATCACAACTCGATTCCAAACTCGAGAGTAAGTAATATAAATAAAATAATCACTCAGTTCTCAATCCGAGTGTCTAATAAAATTAATCAAGCACAATGTGTTTATTTTAGTCGGCAAACCTGTTAACAAAACACATAAGTATGACAACAGTAACCCAGTTCTAAATCTGGGATAAAACAAAATCACAACTCGATTCCGAACTCGAGAGTAAGTAATATAAATAAAATAATCACTCAGTTCTCAATCCGAGTGTCTCATAAAATTATATCTCAGTTCCTAATCTGAGAATATACTCGTAGTCAGTTCTTAATCTGAAAACGGTACCTGAAATAACAGCATTTGCCCTTAACATGGGAAATATAAAATAATAAGCAGTTGCTACTATGCAACCAATTGTAAATGATCATGTGCAACTTGGCTTGCCTCTTCCGTGCCCCTAAATAAAGGCAACACTCTTACTATACCAACATTGAACTACAGTAGAGCCTGAACAGAAGTTCATGTTATCGAGGTTCCTCTCTTACCCAGGTTCGCCTTATCGAGGTTTCACAAATTGTATTTTTCAACCATCATGAAGTGTATATTGATAATGACCAATCAGTCAAATCATGGCACATATGCTTAAACCATAAAGCTTCCAATCCCAAGACACACATGGTTGATTTTCTCCAGCTGTGCATGTGCATTTTATGTGTAGATAACTCAACACATCATCATCCAGGTTAACTTATACCTGCACAAAACTAAATAATTTTGTTAAATGCCATGCAAGCACACATTGTAAGATAAATGAGTTCATAACATAATAAACCACAATTTATGCATTTTTCAAAACAATGAAACCTTACTTAGTGAACCCACAAAATTTGTGAAACATATTATTATTTATAACTTCTGATTTATGAAACCCAGAAGTAATAAAAGTGTACTGTTTATTAATGCAAACGGTACCATAACACACTACAAGTTCAGACGAAAACCGTCAATAACTTCAAACAGTAGCTCATGACATGATATTCTTCGGTCAATGTTCATTAGCAGTGAATGGGTTAAAATAGTTATTTGGAAAGCTTTAACCAAGCTATTTACCTTCGTTTAATATTCATCCATTTAACACTTAACTGACCGGTACGTTTAGAGTCCAGTAGCACTTGTATGTAAAGACATGTATATCATATAGACCGTCAATATTCATATTGACTCCTGAAAGTATTCACCTCGCTTACCATTAGCAACAACCTGCTTTACCAGTGTCATACTCAGCTCAGTAAGTATCTAGTTCAATATGTCCATCTCTTTGACAAGATTAAACCTTGGAAACACCTATAATCATACTTCATCGGTGCAAGTATTATAAAATTATGGTCAAAACTTCACCAGCAATAAAGTTTTGTTATAAGGAAATGCATCTGAAACATACTGTTAGAACACAAATGATTATCATTGTCAATAACTCAAACACTTGAAAATGTCATGCCAATAACTTTCATTAGTTTGGTAAGTCTGTTTAAATATATGTCTTTGGTTCATTTTATAACATGACATTTTGTGAAAAATATTTGCAATGCAAACTTAAACCAACATCCCAATGAACAAAACAGCAACCACAACATACTATAAGCTGTATGCAATTAATTTGTATAAACATTCGTAAGATTTTTCATACATAGAACCAATCAATAATAAATAATATATACAGACAGAAATTTTCTCAACATCTCAAATGATTTACTGCCTTATTTATCAGTATGTCTGCAGCTTAATGTTAATTGCAAAGATGCAGGAGGTTAAATGTGATATGAACTGTCTTTTTAAATATTCAGTCCGGGGAGGCTCCGGAAACATGGAGTGACTACATTTGTCACAGACACTACTAACCAGCTTGAAATAAATGTCACCTTTCGCTTATTCACAAAGCGCATTTTACTAACCACACACAGTCAATGTAACACATACTGACCGTTAGTATACATGTACAACATGAACAAACATTTTATTTCTAAATAAATACCTCATTTTCCATGACATCGGAGAATAGCCTATTTTAGCCTAAGAATCAACATATTTTCTCCATATATGAATTATGAGCACTAGGACATAATATACCTGGCATCCATAACCAATTAACTTTGAAATATTACCCATGTCCATTTGGGTTCATTATAGAGGCCTGACCCGATAGTCACTCTAGTGCGTTCAACGGTATGGTCGTTCAATTCAAGAAACATTGCTGTCAAATTTCTGGAAATTACACAAACCAAAAACACACCAACAAAGCATTATGTCAGTTGCAATAAGCATGTGTAATATCATACACACACACACATATGAAACAACAAGTAATTTCTCCTTATTGTTGTTGTAACCAATATTCCAGTGTTTTTGAAAACTTGTAATCTATTTTAACTTGACTGAAAGGATAAAGTATTAAATAGCACTCATTGTTAATCATGAAAGCATAATACCACCATACATATAGCATCAATCAAGGCTAAATTTACATTACCAAACTTGTTTTATAATATGCTTTTTACTTGAATGTAAATTTCACCATGACACAAACTTTAGAAAATGTTCATAGCTTTTTTTTTTTAATATGTCATGTAGACATACTTAATCACATTATGTTATGTATCTGAAAGCACATAGATTACAAAAATAACACAACATATAAGTGAGGCAGCATTTACCACTATGGCCCGGAGCACTGTTAGGTGTTGGATCGACAGACTTCTTACCTGAGTTAACTTTTACCTGAGTTACTCTATAATCCCAAGGATTTATTTCATTCATACCAATATCAAAATTCAATTGTACCTAATGGTATCTGTCAGCTTATGTCTTGTGATCTTCTGCTGTGAATATTGTAATACATACATGCCAGCAGCTTTATTGCACTGTCAATATGTTTTATTTTTGACAGTCATGATCATTGGTGTACATAAACTGAAATAGGTATCTGAAATCAAACACAAAACACACAAAACACACGGCAAAGGTACGATACGCCAGCCAATAGCCGGCACAGGTTAGTTTTGTAGGCTATTCTTGTAGGTATGATTTTGACACCAATCTTGGACTTTGTATATTTAAGTCCCTAACTGATGAGTGGTGTTGGTGCATTTACTCATTACAATCAGATTAACGATCAGAACAATGAAACAAGGAAGGACTACGCGCGGTAAATTTCGTAATGTCAATTTCGACAAATGATATCGTAGTAGGCGAGGAATCACTATCGCACTTCTGAAGCTGTAAGGGTAAAAACACCAGAGCACCATTTATAACAATATTTATTAGAGAATCACAATATATGAGAGTTAGGGACTTAGGTAATACGCGACGCCGTTTAGGCGCAAAAACCGATCTTCTAGATGACAGACGTCATAGTGCTGTCGCAGAGGTTATTGTAGTGATGTGAAGACCGCTAAATTACGATACCGCCTTTTAATAATATATAATAGTATACAACTCACATTTATAGACGGGTCTAACGCGAAATTTATTCACATACCTTTATTTACCGACGATTCGACACAGGTTTCACTGGTCATGGTCGCGGCTAACTGATGTCCCAGCAAAATGTCAAAACAGAGATTTGAAACGTCGAGAAACGTCGGTAAATAAAGGTATGTGAATAAATTTCGCGTTAGACCCGTCTATAAATGTGAGTTATATGTGTTCAAAACGCGAAAGTTCTAAATATTATATTAAAAGTATGCTGAATTATACCAGTCTGATTATTGAATTTAGAGAGCGCACATTTAAATCTCGTAACCCCTCCCATTAAACCTGCACACTGTGCACAAAGCCGATTTAATTGACGACCTAGCATTAAGGTATGCTGGTATAAGTGCGGATATGGAATAAGAGCGGATCTATAAAACGAAGCGGTATTTTATTGAAAGCCACACACCTTCCAACACCCTTTTCGTCACTTCCACCACCACCTTTCCCTGAACAACCGAACAACCCCATGACCATCCCCATTTTTAAATTTGTATCACCCGTATTTCAAAAACAAAGGCATATTTAATTGTCTTTTATGATAGAAAACCAAAAATTGCGCCCCACTTCCAGTCCAACTTAAAACTAGTTCGCTTAGTTTAACCTTTATTTTATATTTGAATTGTTTTATATTTGAAGTTTACCTTTTGACCAACTAATATTGACACTATTGACAACTCCCTGGGGTTAAATTTATCATGTGACTTTTTAATATTGGTCCAAAATATATAGATTTTTTTACCTAACGGGATGAAGATAGGCCGGATTCATAATTATTGCTATAAATCACGCGTCTAAAGTAAACAGGGTTGATAATAGGACATAGTCCGCATTATACCTACCAAAAATGCCAAATCCTATGTTTGTGTGCTTAAATAAAGCAAAAATGAAATCTTGTAAATATGTTGCAAACAAAATATGAATCCAAAAGTACACTTCATATCTTACCGTAATGGCTTACCATCTTGTCGATAAATAGTTCGCACTTACCCCAATTAAATACACTTTACAGGCAGCCTACGGTTACGCACACATATCGTATTATAATCACAGTCTAAAGCCTGCTTTCTATCGCGGCTGTCATGTGGAGCGAATAGCACTGACCCGCTGGTGACCTATTTTGAAGCGGGTTCATTAACGTGTGATAAAACCGTGTATACCTATATTTTTAACAGCTCCTATTAATCAACGCTTCTGGAAACTGAAAACGTTTTTGGTGTAGGTAGGAGATTATTGTTCCCAGAATTAGAAATAATAATGTAGACATTGTTCATGTTCAGTAGGTAGTTGTTTAAATAGGTACCCTTTTATAATTCATTATAATATGTTTTGCAAACAATAGGAATGATGACACACGTTGAATTTTATGATGACACATTGCAAATGAGCAATTTACCACAATAGGTATCATTGTGGATATGAAAAAAAAATACGGAAATAATACAAAAATACAGCACCTAAAAGTTTCTAAATTTAATTTTTTTTTAATCTCCAAAAACGAAATAAGTACGGATGGATACCATTCCATTCCTCACATTTTATCAAAAAAAAGATTGTAGAGCAACTGTATACTTAAACGCAATATTTCACCGACAAAAACGCAACTTTCTTGTTTTGTTCATACTTGAAGATGGACTTTCAGTGACCTTGACGTCACGTTCACATATCGTTTTGTTAGGGGCGTTTCGCGAGTGAAGTACGACTGTCGGACTTTGACTATCTTTTTCTGACTTTCTATTGCTTTAATGCAATGGGCAATATAGACATTAGATCCTAAAAACAAACGATTGATTGATAGGTATCATAAACGAAAATTTGTCATCTAGCCTATTCTTTAAGTTTTGCTTATTTTTTTCTGTAAGTACTTAATTTTATTTATTTGCTAAGTAATTCGTGTAACTATGAGTGCCCAGGGAACAAGTTGTGATTATGGTGTTTAGTTTGTATGCAGTGAGAACGGAGTTTTGCTTTTGTGTCGGTACTATTTTTACATTGCTTTATTATTTTAAAGGTGATATAAATCACCAAATGCTCTAGCCACAGAAATGAACTGTGTATTATATGGGCCCGATTCGGATTTTGAACTAGACATCTATTAGATATCTATTAGGCATCACCAAGACACAATAACGATATTTTTAAGATCTAGCCTGTCAAATTTGATATTTCCGCGATTCTGGAGATACTCTTGAACGATTTCCACAAGATATTATTACGATATTTTAACGTAAAAGTGACATTTGTTGCCCGAATTGAGCTGCAAAAGAGAACTAGTTGAAATCTTAACTACAACGTATCTAGTACATATCGTATCGTTCTCTAGTCTAGAACGGATCTTGTTTTCCGAATACAGCGGTATATCTCATAACTCTCGACCTTTATTCTATCCGTTGTATGTATAAACTCAGCAAGTACTTAAGTCAATTGATATGGAGAATAGTGTATTTATTTATTGCCCTATTTTTGTTTTTTTTTTGGCTAACTAACTAAAAACAAACATTAACTTTGCAAATAGTAAACATAAATAGTGAGTGTTCCAATTACAAAATTAATACCTAAATAAAAGAAAATACAGCGAGAATATATGAAATTACGTTAGCTAACGACTTGGTTAATAAAAAATAATTGAGTAGATGTTGATATCTACTATTCCAAACATACTGCCGTATTCGAACTTCAAGATATTCACAAGAGACGACACGTACTAGATCCATTCTAGATACGTTACAGTTTAGATTTCAACTAGTTCTCTTTTGCAGCACAATTCCGGCAACCAATGTCACTTTTACGATAGATCGTGTTAGATATCTATTAGATGTGAATTAGATCTCTAAGTAATATCTTGTGGAAATCGTTCAAGAGTATCTCCAGAATCGCGGAAATGTCAAATTTGACAGGTTAGATTTTAAACATATCGTTATCGTATCTTGGTGGTGTCTAAAAGATATCTAATAGATGTCTATTACAAAATCCGAATCGGGCCCATAGAATTGTAAATACATTCTTCATGAAATAGTCGCAAATCGCAATGTACATAATTTAAGTAAAAAAAAGTTAAAATAACCCGTTACAACTATTTTTAATCAAATAACGAATGGGAATTCCTGTTATTTGACGAGAAATTTGTTCATTTTCAATAAATACACTAAAGGGATTTCACGTAAATGAAATAGTTTCCGTTGAAAATTGTTGCGGCGTGATTAGGGTACGTCGGTTTAGGCCCATAGGGAAATACCCAATTAAATGAAGCAAAAGTTTTGTATTCGAAGTTTTGTTTTGTACTGTCGCCTGCGGTATTTCCGGACCGATACGACCTTCAAACCTTCAAGAAAAGAGCGTACTCCCATCTTAAAGGCCGGCAACGCGCTTGCAACCCTTCTGGTGTTGCGAGTGTCCATGGGCGGCGGTAATCGCTTACCATCAGGTGATCCGTCTGCTCGTTTGCCTCCTATATCATAAACAAAAATGGACAATGTTTTTACTAATAATGCAAATTGTTGACGTAGTACGTCTTGGCGAAATAAAAATATGAGTGATAATGTTCATAACACTTGTGGGTAATAATGTGGGTTTGCCCTGAGTACCAATTGTTTTTTTTATCATTAAATTTATTTGGTTATTCATACGAGATAAAGATGACATGAGATACGCATCTTTTGGGAACAAATCAAATTATTTTATTATATACTAGCTGTGCCCGCGGCTCCGCCCGCGTGGGATTCGGTTTGTGTCAGTAAGCTAATTCATCCCTAATTTCTCTTTCTTTCCCCCTGGAGGCGGAAATTGAAGTAAAGTTGACAGATGGATACGATTAGCGGACTGAAGTCCAGATAAAATATTTTACAATTAGGTAGGTTAGGTACCTACCACTAAACAAAACTACGTATACTCCAAAACCAATAGTTTTTTTCGCCCTTATTCCAATATTAGCTTTGAGTATATAGCCTAAGGAGATGTGATACACGGGCGACCCCCTCCGGCAAAGTACATTGGTCAACTGTTCAAACACGTTATATAAAACTACTTGAAGTCGCTTCACCGCCATTTTGCATCGTTCCGTGTCGCGAGACGTTTCTCTTAAAAAATGGTGACTTGTTCAGTATTATCGTGTAAAAGGTGATCTGATAGCTCAAATTCGCAACAAGATTGCGTTTCCTATCATAAATAAGTATTTATACTAACTATTAAATGTATATTGAAGTACAATCTCCATTTAAAGAAAAAACCGTTGCGATACATAAACGACAGAAAAATGTAAACATGAATACAGTGGTACGGGGACGAATCGGTCTTAAGGGATGTGACAAAGTCAAAAAAGCGACTCAACATTTGAATGATTGAATGAATCATTCATTCATTCAATCACTGCAGTTTGTTTAATATAGCTGATCAAGCAAATAATGTCAGTAAAAAAAGGCGCGAAATTCAAATCTATATATATAAACGTGAAAGACCTGACTGACTGACTTAAATCAACGCCCAGCCCAAACCGCTGGGACTAGAAAGTCCAAATTTGGCAAGTAGGTTCCTTATAAGGTCTAGGGGTCCACTAAGAAAGGATTTTTCAAAATTCAAAGCGCGAAATTCATTCAAAAATGGGGGTCCAAAATTTAAAAAACTCTCCTGCGCGTGCGAAGCCGCGGGCAAAAGCTAGTTTTCTATAAACCCGGAAAACCCGCGGGCGACAGTTCATTCCACAGTTTAGCTGTGCGTGCGGGCTAAGACACAAAGACACATAAATACAGACAACCATACATACAAACAATCATTTTATTGGCTACCTAATATCTTCAATGTACAGAATTTTCACTTTTACAATTTTATAATAAATAGTATAAGACAATTCAGTTCATTCATCAAACTGATTTGACTCATTCTTCAGATGTGACCCATCACTATTATGTTCGTATGTATGCTGCATAGTTATGTGAAAACTCTGTCTGTGTGCGTGTAATTTTTGATGTGTTGAATTTTATTGTAGTGTGCGTTTGTCGCAACAGCAAAATCTGTGTCTGTTGAGTTACTTATCTTTTGGTGGTGTGCTGTAGGTGTTTACCTTGCCCCCCGCTAAAAGTGGTGAAAAAATTTGTTCGAAGAGTTTACGTTATCGTTATCACATCTCCTTAGGCTATATACTCAAATAATATTTTCACCTCAGCAGCTCGAACAAGGGTACTTTGATTCTTAACCACTCACATGATTCCAGCAACTAGAGTTTCAAGATTGCGCACCTCTAAAATGATCGTCGCAACTCGAGTTGCAAAAGGAGTGTATGCGGTTTTTTATTTATTATCTGTGAAGGGCTGCACAGATACGGTATAAACAATTTTTAAAACACAGACTACCAACGTGACAATATTTAAAAAATGTTTCAACCATATAGACACAACCACAGTATTTCTTATCTATTTTACTTTGCAAGTTGTTCAGGAAGTGCGATGTGTAAAAAGTTGCTGCGTGTTTTAAAATGCCTCAAGTATTCAAATTTAGATATTTCTATTAGTAATGTATATTAAACTACTCCGCGTTTATTGGTCTATTAGTTTAAAACTATATTTTAGACCTACTTAATATTGATGACCAAATAATATCACTTCAAAACAATAGTTCTGTAGATTCTTGACGTGTTTCTTATTTGAATGCCCTACATTTCTAAGATTACTAAATATATCTTGGGCAACCAATAGACATTAAATAGTTCGATTATTAAGTTACATTAATAAACCATAGAATGTATTAAATCACTGTGTATTACACAGGATTAGCGATCAAAACATGTGACGGTAAATTGTAAGTACAAACCCGGCAACTGTGGTTGCTTAAAGCATTTCTGCATATCGTAAGGCATGTGGTGTACTAGACGCGTTGCATACGCGTTTTGGGATTTTTTTTACTACTTACTTATAATTTGTATTTACTAATATTTCTTTGCTATTTACATTGAATAAACTAAATAATTATACGATTAAATAAATAATTAATTAGGTATTACAATTTTAAAGTTCCTATTTCTGTTGAACATCTGCACCGCGCGCTGTTGTGTCTCCACCCTAAATGGGTAGCCATCTTTATTTTTGAGATGGAAGAAGTCAGTTTACCGGCTTATTTACGTTTGTAATCAGTATAATTTTATGTGTTAATAGTTATTATTGGTTTATTGTGCTTAATATGTTGTGAAGTGTGTGTTATGGTGGATGTATTAAACGTGTTAGTGTAGTTATAAGTTAGTTCGGTTGTTGGTGATCGGCAATTATAAAAACACCAAAATTTAGTAGGTACGTAGATACTCTTTTGTTATTTTAAGTTATATAGCTACTATCATCGTTATAATTGCATAAGTTATGCATTTTATTTCAAGATTATTAGTGTCTTAAACTGTTTTTTACTATATTTTAGTACTTCAGTGTCTAAATTAGCCACAAAAAAATCATGAACATAATATATAGTTTCACAGCAGATTGAGCAATTCGAAAGTTTCTTATCGGAATTTGAATTAGTTTTACTCGGCAATTTCATAGGTGAGTTATCAAGATGTTTAGTACCAATTAAAAGCTTATTAAGTCTTCTTTAAATTGAATACAAAAAAAAGATACGTTATCGATTTAGATTTTTAATTAAAAATAGTTTTCTACTATAACGCGGACATTATTTCATTGGGTCAACTTTGTGAATTTTTAATAATTATTTTTATTATAACAGCACAATGCTATAGTAGTAAAATAAATTCTTTGTTTCTTTATCATTAAAAAACCAAAAGAATCGTTGCAAATGCTTTAGCAGAAGTAAAGTTATCGATTTTTGAAAATATCATGACACTGTGCCGTCGTATCTGCGAAATGGCAGAGCAGTTCAGGGCACCTTTTGTTAAAATCGGAATCATGTGAGTGGTTAAAAACAGTGAGCAAAATGCGATTTTGCTCACTGAGTGAGACAAAATGACATTCAAGTGACCTTTATAGTCAAATGTCATTTCAACATGCGGGGTCTAATAAAAGTTCGAAATACTTGGGTTCTATTATCTCTATCCCTTTCACACTGTTAGCAAAAAGAAACAGACAAAAAAAAGTTAAAACGACATTCAACAGTATATTCACGGTTTATAATAGACCCCCGAAAAACTTCAGACCGCATCGTTCCAAACCACGTACGAGTATGAATTCTTAATAATTAATAAATAAAAATAAAGTTTAAGATTTAATAAAAACTGATATAATACTATATTTTAGGTATTTTATTGTACAATTAAAATATCGAACTCAAAAAATACATAGATCATCACGCAAAATTAATTATTTTACTTTTAAGAATCTCTACCATAGTTGACAAATAGTACGTATCCGCAATTCGGACCGTATCTTACAAAGATTTTTTTTTTCAAAAATGTTGTCGATTGAAGTGTCAGTTAATGTTTGTTATTTCTATATTATTTTAATGGAATTTAGGTATTATTACGTTTTGTTTTTGTGTTCCATTGCGGTAATTAAACTTAATTGTTTGTATATCTTAAGAAAACATGAGTGCAGGTATTAAGTGATGAAAAAGGATTACATTTTTCAAGTTGTCTAATAGGTATGTTCTCACTGCGCTGAGGTGAAAAATGTTGTGTACTACACGAGATCAAAGTTATTTACATCTCGTGCGCTTTTGAGTCCCTTACTACGCTCAAGATTCTAAATTAGATTCACTCGCTACGCTCGTGAATCTATTATAGAATCTTTCGCTTGCACGGGACTCAAAATAAGCACTCGAAGAAATATCAAACTTTGATCACTTGTTGTACAAATAACTATAGACGTGATTTAAACGACACAGAGTAGTAGGTGTATAACGGACAATACAGTACTACTTTTGTATTTTTACGTCCTTGACTGTACCTATCCAAATCATGTCCATGGCAAATATCATCTAATTCTGTCCTCCAGTCAAATCAGTCTAAGCATGAAAAGTTAAGAAATATACAGATAGAAATCCATACTTCCTAAAGAATTTAGGTCTAATATTATTTAATAAACAACACTTAAATTAAAAACTTATTATTAAAAAATTTGGCCTAAGTCGTAGTCGCTTGGTAGGGTGCCCAGAATACCATCTTTATCAAAGTAGGCCCTTAAAATCGTATTAAAACGCCAGCGTAGCGAGCGCGAAATTTTTTTGATAGAAAAATGAGTCAGATCAGCCGCAATGGTTTACGTGAAATTTTGGTGTGGATATTTAATGCGAAAGCCGAAGGCCGAGCTCCATGTAGGGCCGAAGGCCCGAAGCGTCCAGGCTGTCAGTGCTTAAACACAGAACAATAGTATAAGTGTTTAAATGCGAAGGCCGAAGGCCGAGCTTCGCGTAGGGTCGAAGGCCCGAAGCGTCCAGGATGTCAGTGCTTAATCACAGAACGATGGTATCAGTGTCTAAATGCGAAGGCCGAAGGCCGAGCTCCGCTTAGGATCGAAGGCCCGAAGCGTCCAGGATGTCATTGCTTAAACACAGAACAATAGTATAAGTGTCTAAATGCGAAGGCCGAAGGCCGAGCTTCGTGTAGGGTCGAAGGCCCGAAGCGTCCATGATGTCAATGCTTAATCACAGAACAATGGTGTAAGTGTCTAAATGCGAAGGCCGAAGGCCGAGCTCCGCGTAGGGCCGAAGGCCCGAAGCGTCCAGGATGTCAGTTCTTAAGTCGTAGTAGTAGTCGCTCGGTAGGGCGCCCAGAATGCCACCTTTATCAAAGTAGGCTTAACTTTAAAAGTAAAAAACGCGAGCGAAGCGAGCGCGAATTTTTTTGATAGAAAATAATTGAGAGAGGCTATGTTAGGGACACAGACGCAATGGTTTACGTGAAATTTAGGTGTGGATATCTAATGCGAAAGCCGAAGGCCGAGCTCCATGTAGGTCCGAAGACCCGAAGCGTCCAGTCTGTCAGTGCTTAAACACAGAACAATAGTATAAATTGCAAGTCCCAAATAGGAATGTTGACATGAATCGCGAATATATAACATGTTATGTTTTTACCATAGCAGGGAATATTAGAACGCGGAAAATCATATTTTGCAAATGTAAATATGCGTAATAAATTAATTAAAAATAATCAAAAGTATTTAAAATAATACCCAGTATCACGTGACTGCAAACGCCAATCGGAGCGCGTGACGTAATCACAGTGGAATCACCAAAGACAAGTTATAAAACCTGCCTAAGTGTCTACAGATTATCGTACCGAAACGCGATCTTGGTGCGGTGCGGCGCACGAATCGATAGTGTGTAAGGTGGTGCGTTAAGGACGCAGCTATAAGTTAGAGCGAGAAAGAAGGTCGCTGTCCGATGCGGTAGTGTGTTAAGGCTTTTAAAAAAATTGTCAGTTGCCATATAAAGAATTTAAAAAAATGACTGACAGCACTTTGTTTAAAACGCCGTTACGTCATCAAGGTCACGTGACAGTTTGGAGCGTTTAGGCGCGAAATTTAAACACGAAACTTATTATACATGTTTTTTTATTCAAAATTAATGAATATATTTTTTTCTGTAATTATTACGTGTCTATCTGCAAAATGAAACCAGTTCCAAAAAAATGTCAACATCCCTATTGTTTGACATTTACAAAGACATTGTATAATACCTATTTAAAAACTTTCGCGTTTTGAACACATATTAATTCACATTTATAGACGGGCCTATCTCGAATATTATTTTATTACCTTTATCTACCCAAATATCATAAACCCTCCATGATGCGTCCAAGAACCACACATTATGACCACCATAAAAATATATTGTTTTGTTAGAACAAATTTCTTATCTGTAACAATGTTATTATAGCTAAATAATAACATCGATTTCGATAATATTATGCATTCAAATTTCGAACATCTTTGAAAAACAAAGAAATTTGATTTGACCTCTATTCTAATATCAGTCGAGATGACGTTTAGTTCGAAATGAATTGTTAATTTTCAAACAAATTTGACAAATGTCGCACGTAAGTAAGATATCGAACGATATGATAGTTGGGGCAGACTCTAGTTTGTCTCTGAATTAAAAAAAAAACTATGACAGCTGCCAGAAAACTTTTCAATACTGCCATTACAGGTTAAAATTTGTTTTGTTGCATAAAATTGTTCAATTTGTTGAATTTAAACCATAAAATGAGTGATCAAGATGATATAGATATTTCGGCAACGCCTCCTGATATCCGTGACAAAGCAACTAACGTTATAAATGACTTATTACCAGCTAAGTCAAGGAAACAATACAAAGAAACATACTTCTGTCCGAGCTGGGCAAGTGAATTATAATAACTGCACCATCCAAACTGTAAGTAAATAATCATTATTGTTCTAAATCAATTTCTTCATTTTCGCATTTGTTTTCTGTTTTATTTTACTAATAATTGTTGTTAGTGGCCCTGAACAACACCGCGATGCCGGTCATAATATGCGGCTCCTGAATGCATCATGACGGCTTATGATATGTGGGTAGATAAAGTAGTGTATGTAACTGTACATAATTAGGCATTAAAACACTCGTGTGATCCTTTTAAGAAACTGACTTCGTTCGTTTCTTAAACCCACACTCGTGTTTAATGCCCTTCATTATGTACAGTCACATAATAGTAGTTTATGCAACAGTGATATAATAAGGGTTCTTAAAATTCAAGGGTCGAAGTTACAAAACGAGACGTAGTCGAGTTTTGTAAAAAAAGACCCTTGAATTTTAAGAACCAATTATGAGCTGTTGCATACATTACTTTTTCTATGACAGCTGCAGCAAAAAAAAAAAAAAAAAAGTTATTATTAAAAAAAAAGAGTTATTATTTAATTATTTAAAAAAAAAAGAGTTATTATTGTAAATGAAAACATACCTCTTTCAATCAAGATGATCGGAACTTGTATCTTTAAAAAAAATAAAGCAGTTGTATTATACTCATAAGATGACTGCTAGCAGTCATCTTATGAGCCTATAGACAAATCATTCAAATGACATTGCTTTAGATATCACTGTCAGTCATTTAATTGACACATTTAAGTGCTGGAGTAGAAAAACTACTATTATTTACCGACGTTTCGACACAGGTTTCACTGGTCGTGGTCGCGGCTAACTGATGTCCCAACAAAATGTCAAAACAGAGATTTGTGCAACTACCCGACTAAAAGTGTATGAAAAAGTTTGGGGTAGACCTCATATTTTCAAACCACCCACTTCAGAATAATGTTAATTATTGTCAATAGACCCGCGATAGACCCGTCTATAAATGTGGTTTAATATGTATTTGCAAAGACGTTTGACATTGACTAAGGTAAATGTTGTTTTTTTTTTACAAAGTACCTACAAAAAAAAAGTTTGCACCACTTTCTTAAGTTAGCGCCATAAGATTCAGGTGCAAACATAACTTAATTGAGTGTAGTGGCCACCCCCCCTTTTAGGGGTTGAATTTTTCTAGCCTAAAATATGGCCAGGGATTTTCTTGACAGATTAGTAAAGTTTTCATCAAAATCCGTTCAGTAGTTTTCACGTGATGCGCGGTCAAATAAACAGATAAACAGACAAACAGTATCGTAGGGAAATGATCAAAACAGAGATTTGAATAAATCTCTAAGGGATATGATCAAATCACGCAGGATGTTAAAATGGCGATTCCATATCATCATTTCCCTAGAAAAATTCAGTCATTTGACCAAATCACTGACTCTATTTAGTGAAAAGACAAAATCGGCCTATAAACTCGAAACGCTTTTTCATTTCACTAGATTTGTTTAGGGATTTCACAAAATCCCGAACCACGACAGTAAGTTGACGAAACGAACTCAAAAAGTCAACTAGTTTTATCATTTCGCTAAACAGGTTTAGTGAAATGATAAAGTCTCAACTGGAAGATGGTATATGGTGATTTGATTAAATCTCTGAACGGTTTAGTGAAATGACGAAAGCAAGTACAGATTATAACAGTTTACTCTCTACAGTTAAGCGATTTGATAAAATCTCTGACTAGATTAAATGATGTTTTTTTGAAATAACAGCTGAAAAAATGAAAGAGACTTCTCTGCACAAATTCGAAGAGTTGCTAATCAAATCAAGCGTGTTGGTGGACATTGCTAAGGTAGACAGAGGTCCATTAGATGGAAGTAATATACCGGGGATTGTTTTAAATATTAAAAATAATCTGTACCAAATCGGTACATCTGCCGGCATCATAAAAGACTGGCTGTCTAGAAACGCACTTCAGCCAACGTCATTTGCTGCAGCAGTTCCCTCTACGAAGTACAGTCTACGTGAAATTGTAGCTAAGTTTGGAGGTCAGGGGTTCAAGAAGTGTTCTTGTGAAAAGTCAAAAACACAATGCAAATCAATTAGATGTGCCTGTAAAAAAAATAATGTCATGTGTAACTCAAGATGCCACAAATCTACACATGTTTTAACAAATAATTGGCTACTTTCCTACTAGTCAAATCAGCTACTTTTTTAGAACTGTCTAAACGATTTCCTAATATGGAATTTATATGAAAACCTGTATAATGACATTAGTGACGTCACGATCAACTCACATACTTTATTACATTTCAATCCGATTTATTAAATAGAGATTATGTTTAAAATAACTGCTGTCTATGTTATTCTAATAATTATCTGGTGCTTTATTTCGTGCACGGTGTGAAATAATTAATTTGAAGCAGAGGAAAGTACTCAATTAAAATTACGTTTACGCACTTGTAGCTTCGTTTTTCATTACCGTCAAAACTGGCAACTTTACCATTAGCCCGTGGAGCGCCCTAACTAGGGCTTGCAATTCGAATATTCGAATTTATCGAATATTCGACCTGTTTTGATATTCGAATATTCGGCCGCTCAGGTTTCGAATATTCGAATATTTTTTATTACTATAGAAAATCTATTTTATCTGCTGTACTTAGTTACGGTTTCTGTGTGTTTTCCGGGTATTTACAGTGAATGAGGAACGGTAGGTACCCAAATACGAAGGAAATAATATTTTTACTGGTTTCGTCCCGATAGACTTCGCGAATACAGTGAAACCTAACTCAATTTGAAAGAAAACGAAATCAAAAAGTATGTTATTTTTACGGTGTGTAAGTTTTAAGTTAAAGGGTCATTTTGTTTATTCAGTACAAGCGTACGTTAAGCGAATTTTTGAATTCTAAACCTTGCCACTTATCGCAATTCTCAAATTTGATCATACCAAACCTGCCCAACTAGGTAATCTAACCATGCACCTTTAGCTGACGAATAATCCACCCAGTAGTCAACTAACTTTTTCCCTTAAATATTCCAATATTATATAATTAGCCGACCATTAGGAATAAAAACTTGCCAAACAAATAAAGTCAATAAAGATTCAAAATACAATGGAATTAAAGGCCTTTTTACAGGCTGCTGAGTGACTACAAGTTAATTTAAATCGGAAAATAATTGCCTAATAAAAAAATCTTACATACCTAGGTGTTTGGATGGTTAAAGTTATATTATTTCACGCAACGACGCATTTATAATAAAAGTTTTATCTAGAAATATTGAATACGTCTAATTTTGGCGTTTTACTTGTTTTTATAAAATGTGGGCGTCTCATAGTAGGATGATAAAATCTAGTCAATTAAGTGGATTTCTGCAAAATATCATTAGTTTTAGCAATATGTGAAAAAAGCTTTTGAATAAAACGATAATAAACCGATTTCTCGTTCCTTTTCTTATTTTTTACAATATTCGAATAATTATTCGAATATTCGAATATGTCGTCAGAAAAAGTCGAATATTCGAATACCTGAAAGTTTCGAATATTTGCAATCCCTAGCCCTAACAAGACACGTGTGCTAGTAACTAGTATAGGAGTTCCATACTATACGGTAATTCTGGGGCGCTCCAGGGGTTAGAAGGTAACTTTACCATAGTCTATTGTAGTAAGAAGGTATGGTATAATTATAATAATTAAAAAGACAATCCCTCTTAATAATTAATTATTATGTTTTAATTTACAACCACCTATTATTTTATTCGATTAAAATAGCTGGTTTAATAAACAAATTTGATACCTACAGTACTATTGACATGTTATTTTACCATTTTACTTAATCTAGTCAGAGATTTGATTAAATCGCTTAACTGTAGAGAGTAAACTGTTGTATTCTGTACTTGCTTTCGTCATTTCTCTAAACCGTTCAGAGATTTAATCAAATCACCATATACCATATTCCAGTTGAGACTTTATCATTTTACTAAACCTGTTTAGCGAAATGATAAAACTAGTTGACTTTTTGAGTTCGTTTCGGCAACTTACTGTCGTGGTTAGGGATTTTGTCAAATTCCTAAACAAATCTAGTGAAATGAAAAAGCGTTTCGCGTTTATTGGCCGATTTTGTCTTTTCACTAAACAGAGTCAGTGATTTGGTCAAATGACTGAATTTTTCTAGGGAAATGATGATATGGATTCGCCATTTTAACATCCTGCGTGATTTGATCATATCCCTTAGAGATTTGTTCAAATCTCTGTTTTGATCATTTCCCTGCGTTATATAGATTTAAGACTTGTGTTTTTTTAAGTAGTCATCTTACTAGTCTTAGTAAGATGGCATGTAGTCGAGAAATTGGGACGGGTTCCACCGTGGCGGGGTGGCCAAGGGGTTCAAGGCGTTAGCCCGGATTGCTAAAGATGCTGCCGGTTCGTATCCGGCCTTCACCACTGGAGGGCTTCGTCACTTTTTCTTTAATATATGACATCTATTTCAGATTATAATGACATGAGATGTTTTGAAGTTAAATAGAATGTCATTCTAGAAATAAGACTTGTAATTTCGTAAACAATATTATTGCGTAAAAATTAAAATATAAATAGTCACTTTCCTGGCATGTTTTGGACATCCTGGGTCTCCAATTTCAAGCACTAAAAGATGGAAATAAATAATAATAAATAAATATTATAGGACATTCTTACACAGATTACTTATAAAAGTACTGGTTTTCGTTCTCTGTGCGCCGTATCAGAAAGATAATATGAGCAACTGTCTGATCTACAAGAAACAGTAATTTTATTGAGCAATGCAATTTTCGGTATGGCTGCTGACGGCATGCTGCAGGAAATATAAAAATCAATATTTTGTTCTACATAATCATCCAAGCCAATATTTGTACATAGATTTGTATCCCGATCTAAAACATCGTGCCAAAAACATCAGCTATCAAATCTATCGCAACCAAAATTCGGAAACAATATACTACAAAAAAAATGAATCCATCGACGCAAAAATATTTGCGAGCCGCGAAATTCGCCCTGTATTTCCGTCGCTTACCGAGCGTTTTAACTAGGCAAATCAGTGACTTTACGAATTCTGGAACAAAAATATCCTATATAATATAGTAAATAGAGTTCAATCATGAATCGACATAAATCGAATTCTGGCATAAAACAAAACGGGGTAACTCGAACTCTTATCATGAAAATTGTGCAAATGATAATAATGAATCTGCCCCCCCGATCCCCCTTCCCCAGAGACAAGTGCCTATTTATAGATATTTATATATTATATATTTCGTTGTCTAAGTACCCACAACATAAGGTTTATTGAGCTTACTGTGGCACTCAGTCAATTGGTTTAATAATGGCCTATAATATTTATTTATGAGAGGGATAAGAAGACCCTTAGATATAAAAAATATTTCATTTAGAAAAAAATTGGGCATATCTTTTCTGAGCTTTTTATAAATTATTAGGTAGGTAGTGCTAAAACTTATTCGCCTTTGGTTCGATCGTCTGTGTGGTTGGCACACGATGAAACAATCAGCCATCGCCTGTTACTGACAATGCTCACAATCCACGCCACTCCAAAAAGCGCACTAAAAACAGCACAAATATCAGACTACCGAATAAGCTCCGTTGATCGTGCACAATAGTGATGGGTAGGACATCAATTTAAAATGAGTTTGTATGAGTACCTCATTTTCTAAAATGAGGTGTTACAATGTCTTACTTCAAATGAGGTGAGGTACTAGCATATTTTCACCGTCAACTATTCCATTAATTCCAACAGCGACAATTTTTTAAGATGTATGAAAGCTTGCAGCGCTTACGCTTGTTGTCTTTCGTGTTTAATTGTTAACGTATTTTCGGTGGTGACGCGAAGCGATATTGAAATACGTCGCGTGTCGGTCTCACTCCCTCTTTGGGTATTTCTAATTCATTGTTTCATTTTGAAAGGATTTTTGAGGGGTTCATGTCACAGAGAGGCGGTGAGTGGTACAAACTCAACGCATTTCTCGGTGGACCTTTTGTCGTTGCAATAAGGTTTGTAGTTCGGCAGTTGACAGTGTGGATCATTACTCGTTTCTTCATTTGAGACATTTGAGTTTTGAGTGTCGGCGAGCAGGCGAGCACCTAGCGCCTCGTGCGATCCAGGGACTGTTGCGAGTTGTGAGGAGTGTATGCGGTTTGACGGTCGCGAGACTCGCGAGTGAATTTGAACGGATAAGAGTTTTTTTGAAATTTGAAGTGTGTGAATGATTTGTGTGGCAAGAGGTGTTTGTGATGCGCGTGAGTAAATGAGTAAAATGTATAGAGGAGTGAAGTAAGACATTTTTGCGGTACGAAGTACTGCGACAAATTAACAAAATGAGTGGTACAAATGAGGTGCCTCACGAGTGAGCGACTCAACACTAGTGCACAAGGCCTTGGGGTTGGTCTGTGACAAGGCCTATCTGCGTGAAATGACAGGTACCTACTCAATACAAGCTAAAAGTAATTCAAACACGCGCAATAGAAAAATAAATGTAATACTTTTTAATATACTTAAGTATTCTTTACTTGCAACCGAAAAGCCTACAGAGTGGAAGAGAGTCATTCTATAAAAATCTCATTCCCCTGGCTATATCTATTCGCAAATTCCCAAGAGATTCCGCTTAGCTGTTTTGGTTGTGGATGGAACTTGGCACGTGTTACACAGTCACCATAAATGAGATGCTAATCAAGCGGATTCTGAAAATTTGCAAATAGGTATGGCCAGGGGAATGAGATTTTCATAAAATGACCCTTTTATGGAATTTAATACAATACATTTTCATGGTCGCATATCGTACTCTCATTTGGTTATTCATGCCTTCTACCAAGCGAATGCACAATAAAAATATAATATATGTTTTTAATGTAGGTACACTATTATTCTTATTTATTTCTCTTCTTAGGTTAGGGTTTTTTACAATATGGATATAAAATTAAAATATAAAAACACTTACAAAACAATATAAAAAATAAACACTGTGAAGTAGTTGACTTCGGGAGTGGTGGGGCGTGCGAGGAGGAGCGAAGAGAAACACGGAGTCGAAGGCAGATAGCCGTATATTAACAACAGTCGGCGCTAATACTATATACAAATATGTACATCTAACTAAAATTAACGAATCTCCTATGGCCGAGCAGCGTCCAAGAAGTACAGCTGTCGTGCGCAAGGGGAACCGGGAAAACTCCTAACAATCGATGAGATAGTCCGTCAAGGTCCCAGGGGGTACACAGAACGTACAAATCTATCGCCTAGCTAATTCTCAACAATTACAAAATTAGATGCATCGGGTCCTTATTCTAGGAAAAATCTTAACACCGCCATGTAGGATGGCTATGCGCACTGTACAGTGACATCTAGTGAGTGATTTGGCAACCAGTTAAGTTGTACAAACATGCGCATTGTTTTTATATGTTAAACTATTTGGATACATTCGCTATATTTTTAGGAACATGTTACATGATGTTCTGTTTTTTTACAGGTTTCAGAAACGAAATATCATAGGCCTACTAACACCATCTCTGTGTGTATAGGTGAACTATATATGTATGAGTTGCCAAGATTACATTAATCTATATCTATACATTTGCTACGTTTTAGTAAAAATACAAGTGTTACGAAATGCTTAAAGTCATAATTTTAAGACTCCAGGAACACTAGGATTAAGATCAAACATTGGGTATTAGTAACGCCATCTTTTGAAGACACAGTGAACTATGGTTTACATAGGAACTGAAGGCTAACTAATTTACATTAATCTTACTTTGCACATTCGTTATGTGTACTCAAAAAATCTAGGCAACACTTAACACAGGTTACGCAAGGTTTTGGATTTTTAAAACTACGGGAAAGATAAAATATCGCTAATGTTTACGTCGAAATCGAGGACTAATAGCGCCATCTAGTAAGAGATCATACGAACTAAACATAGCGTATTAATGTATTTGGGAAAGTTCGCGTTACAGTCTCCTCCTCTGGAACTGCAGACGACCCGGCGCGGTGACAGGAAAGTCTTCGTTGCGTTGAGGCCGTTGGGCGGACGTCCACGTCCGCTCGTGATTGCTGGTTCAGGGGTAGTCTTTTGGGGAACCCTCCCCCTCTTCGGTAAGACTGAACGTATTCATGACGTATTTATAGTCTGTTACCGGGTGAAACTTTGGGAGGCACCCATCCCTTACAAAGTACGGCTGATCCGACTGGGTTCCGGGAACAACTCCCGTGAATGTGGGGATAGCTCAATCTCCGTCATGGTGAGAGTCTTTTGAGCGTCTTTGTACATATCGTCCACAAACCTCGGAGAATAGCCGTCAAATAGCGGGGCGTCTAGGGCTTTCACTCTTTTGGGAGCGGGTACTTCCGGCAAATCAGCGAATGTAATCGGGATCAATTGGTAGGGGACGGTAGCATTCTCGGAGGGTAGATCGGCGTCGAATGGCAAGGCACGTTGAAGAAATGACCTTCTTGAGCAGCGCGTTGAAGAAATGCGTTCCGCAGGAGCGCTCTCTGACACCGCCGATGCTGCTATGCCATGGCCATAACTTATAGCAGGGTCTGACCAGTAGGTCGATGAAGCCCCCTCTTCATCTTCCTCTCCCAACTCATAAATGCTCGTGGGGTTGTCAATGAAGTGCCACGTCATCTGTGGCGCATTCACTATGATGCCAGCATCCTGTAGGAAAGGTATCCCCAGGAGTGTTCGTGTATCCCGTTTCCCAGGGAACACGATAAATTTGGTAGGTACGGCGCGGTCACACACGTTTACGACGCATTTCACCTTCAGGACTTCTTGCAACCTTCCTATTCCATCGGCAAGCGTCACTCGAGCGTGGTCGACAGTGATACGGTAGCCACGCATTTTCAGGCAAGTGTAAAGTTCATATGACGCCACATTGCTCTTGGCACACGTATCAAGGAACGCTGTCCCCGTAATTGGTCCAATACCGATGCCAATGATGGGTCGCTTGCGTATGTCCACTGAGTCATCTTCGGCTATCCCAGTGGCGCAGAAATCGACGTGTTCCGTCTTGGTCGGTTTCTTAGTTTCGGCACACTTCGGGCATTTGCTTCGAGCTACGCCTGGCGTCCCACAACCGTAGCACGCGAAGATGGGCTGTGACGGAGACGGTGCCTGTGTCGTTGCCGTCGCAGAGGCTGTAGCTGTGGCTGGTGGCAGCGCTTCAGCTTTTACTCGGGTTGCTGCACGTGTTGCTGCCTCCCTCTCTTTCTTACGGCACACGTCCTCCGTGTGGCCTTTCACTCGGCAGTAACTGCATCGGATACGCTCCTTCGGTTTGACAGTTGGCGGTAGAGGGTGTTCGTCATCCAGCAACTCTTCGGCCGACTGTGCTGCTTCCAGAAGGGCATCGAAGGAAAGAACGGTTTCCCTCGGAATCTTCTCCTTGATCCGCTTGTGAAGAGACCCGTACACCATATCGAGCTGCTGAGTCTCAAGGAGTTGTGGCTCTGGCATCTGTGCCAGCAAGTCCCTTTGCTTGGCAACGAAGGTCTCGGTGAGCTCCTGAGGACCTTGTTCCGCCAAGCAAATCTGCTTATAGAGCATATGCGCAGGCTTCTTGGGTGCAAACGCTCTACGGAGTCTGTTCTCAAAATTACTCCATGTCTTGACTGCGCTTCCCACACCATTCCACCAAACAGCTGCCGCATCCGTCAAGACTAGTGGCAAACTCTGCAGTGCATCTTCGTCGGTGATGTTCCCAACGCGTTTGAAGCACGAAGGTGCTGTTAAAAATGTTTGCACGCAGGTCGGATCACGTTCGCCGTTGTACGAAAACGTAGCCTTCGCGAAGGAACTGGATTTGGGTGGAGCCGGAGCTGGTCTTGCTGCAGTCGCGATGGCTCCTAACAACTGCTGGAATTGGCTCTCTGTCAAATTGACTGCCATCTCTTCGCTTTGCCGCAATAGCTTCGCTCTTCGTGTCTCGACAGGCATAAACCTTGCGACGTTACGGCACGGCCCCACGTTGGGCGCCAGATGTAGGAGTAGTTTTCTCCGAGAGGTGGGGCGTGCGGGATGAAGGCGAAATCAAAGGCGTTTTTACGATGGCAGGAGTCTATTCCAGTCGGCGCTAATTACAACTACACTGATAATGACTAAACTAACGTATCTCCTAAGGCCGAACAGCGTCCAATAAGTACAACTGCCGAGCACTAAGGAAACGCGGGATACTCTAATTAGGTTTTACTACTAATAGTCAAGATGGCCCACTAAGGTCCTAATGGTACGCAGAGTGTTCGCAGTCTCGACTCCTAACTAATTCTCAACAATTACAAAATTAGATGCATCGGGTCCTTATTCTAGGAAAAATCTTAACACCGCCATGTAGGATGGCTATGCGCACTGTACAGTGACATCTAGTGAGTGATTTGGCAACCAGTTAAGTTGTACAAACATGCGCATTGTTTTTATATGTTAAACTATTTGGATACATTCGCTATATTTTTAGGAACATGTTACATGATGTTCTGTTTTTTACAGGTTTCAGAAACGAAATATCATAGGCCTACTAACACCATCTCTGTGTGTATAGGTGAACTATATATGTATGAGTTGCCAAGATTACATTAATCTATATCTATACATTTGCTACGTTTTAGTAAAAATACAAGTGTTACGAAATGCTTAAAGTCATAATTTTAAGACTCCAGGAACACTAGGATTAAGATCAAACATTGGGTATTAGTAACGCCATCTTTTGAAGACACAGTGAACTATGGTTTACATAGGAACTGAAGGCTAACTAATTTACATTAATCTTACTTTGCACATTCGTTATGTGTACTCAAAAAATCTAGGCAACACTTAACACAGGTTACGCAAGGTTTTGGATTTTTAAAACTACGGGAAAGATAAAATATCGCTAATGTTTACGTCGAAATCGAGGACTACTAGCGCCATCTAGTAAGAGATCATACGAACTAAACATAGCGTATTAATGTATTTGGGAAAGTTCGCGTTACAACACATTATAAAAAAAATCTAACCAGTAGCTGCCGGTGGTCAGGGCTGCAGAAAGAGGAAAGTTACTTTAGGTTACTTTTTATAAATATTAATATTAAGTTTGTTATTAATTATGTTTATGGTTTTAATAAAAAAAAAAGTGGAACATGTACATTAATTATTAGATTCATTTACTTTGTGTAGTAATTTTAGTAACTAAATTTAATTTGGATTATTTTAACACCTTACTTACTCGTATCGATTGAAGCATGAGGCAATTCATTTTTCTGTTGATTTTATTTGTAATGTTCTTAAAATAATAATTATCAAGGTCGTTAGCAACGAGTGCACTTTAAATTTATTCAAATCCATTGAATTCAGATTTTCATTTGGTTATTTGTGCTTAAAGCAATCGAACGCCAATAGTTGCTGTAATACAAACAGTAGTTTTTTTACTAAAGATAGGATTAATTTCTTTAGGATTTTTTATTAAATTTAAGTTGGATTAGATTGTAACTTATGTAACAACTTTAACTTGTGTTAAGCATTTATATTATACGAACCGATTATATACATATAAGCAACTTACCTTTATTGTTTATACATTTTAACATTCAGTAAAGCTTGGTTATTTTAAGGCAGCCACCTTGTAATATTATATCCTTCCAAGTTGCCCATCAACAAACTCGGGCTAACAGTTATTACTTACTTTCTTACTAACTTTTTACTATTCGGAGATCCAACAGCTGTTAGCATATCAATAGGTTTTATAAATGTGATACAAAAAGCCAGTTACAGGTTCTCACCAGTTAATAAATACAGATTAACAAAAACAATTGGCTGGGTAGATTAACTTTAAAGTAAAAAAAAAAAGAATAAGAACGTCTTACGTCATCCGCATGCTTCTTTTTCCTGACATATAATAACTATTCCGCGTGTGCAGCTATGAAGTTCTCCGGCTTTGAACGTGACTTGACTATAAAAAGAATCTATATTATGTTTTTGTTCACCCATGAAGGCCTTTGCCAACAGAATAGGTACAATTTATTTTTGTTGTAAATCGAATTCGATTTTGGAACTTCGCTGACAATGAGCTCATATTCAAGAAAAGCTTTATAAGACACGTGATATATCGCAAATACTTCTGCATAGAGGGATATAATATCGACTGAAGTACTTCAACGCTACGCACGCACTGAAGGGGATTTTTCAGAGAGCTGCGCATAGTAACATAAAAGGGAATGTAATATTCTGAGAAATATTCGCAAGAATATTTTTAAATTGGCTTAGAAAAATACCACGGCGAAATGGCAAAAGATTTGGAGAACATAAAGCGAGAACAAGAGAACATAAGCATCTTAAAAGCGTAAACTTCCATGGGCAAAACAACACGAATCTGGATTCTAGAGAAAAGAATGTAGCTTTTCTTTTTACCAGCGACAGATCACATACTCATTAGGGATATAATTTGGAAGAATGGAATGGGCAATAAAAAATAGAATTGCGTGATAACGTATATCTGATATATTTATACTACCTATGTATTTAACTGGATTCTGTTTGACGTAAATAAATGTATTTTCTTTCTTTCTTTCTTTCTTTCTTTCTTTCTTATAATGCAAAACAATTTTGTCCATTTTGCTCTAAAATTTATGAGTTTGAATTTGGTTAAGCTTTTCTGTTATGCATACATACGTTTATTATTCACACAGCGCTTTATTACTATTTGGCGGCCATTTTGAAATTTCGTCGCATGATAGGTATTTTCTTAAGAAATCCGGCTTGCTGTTAATACATGACATCTTATGTCTCTTTATGCAAGCAAAACATTTTTTCTCTGACCTATCACTTCCTATTGACTGGACAGTTGGAGACACAATCATAATGTTCATCTAATTCAAATATGATTCAATAATTCGAGTTAAAAATAAAGAAACAAATTGCAATTCAATATAGTTCTTGTTGACAGAACAATATTGAATATATGTACAATAGTTTATACAAACTAGATAACTAAATATATACGATGCGCTGAACAATGGTCCATCGCACAATCAAACACGCCACTAAATTGGATTACCTAACGATTGTTTGTGAATAAGGACTATCCCAAAATGGCGGCTACTTTAAACTTGGTACAAATACAATAATATGTACAAATATTTTAGATGCTACCTCTCCCTTGATCTAGCGCCGAATGTGTCCGAAAATTTATAAAATAATTAGAACTTTTTCGGGGACTGAATAAACTTACCATATTCAGGGCATATGATGCAGAACGCCACAGCCAGGAAAAAGCCAATCACCTCGCCGGCAAAACCTTGGAAGGCCATTTTTTCCTTTTGCTTAACCCACGCTAGCTCGAATCGACATTTTTACTTTTTTCTTGTCCAATTTCAGTGTACACCCATTCTTTCCATTGTTCTGGGTACTATCGATTTTTTCGTCGACATCTTTCTTTGATAGACCAGAAGTCTATGCGGTCACATCTGAAACAAAGAAACAGATTGGTTAGGTGCCTACTTAATTTGCTAACTACAACGGAATCTTTAGAAGTTTTGGTCTTCAAACAACAACAATATGCTTGAACAATATTTATATAAAATGAGGGTGGAAAAACGGACGTAAAATATATATGAATCCATTTTATTGTGTTGCGTGTGGCGTTGTGAAGTTAAAATGCGTAGATACTTATGTAGTTACCTATACCTACTACTAAAAATAAAAAATATAACTAACAATTCTAAAATACTAGACTTAAGCATAAAACAAAAATTGATTTACCTACTAACCATCATAATAAGAAATCATATCTGTAATAATTTAGCGGGAAATAAAAGGCTTTTTATTTTATTTTTATTTTACTACTAAAAATACATAAAATGATTACGGGCTAAATATAAATTTGCCGTAATTAGTACCAGAGGCGGCTGGTAGCTATGTATTATGGGTGTTCACTCACAATAAAAAACAAAAACTAAACCTACACATTCAATTAACCGTCGCAAAGTACCTAGATGTCGGTTTTCGTCCACCCGGTCATTGAACTCTCTCATAGATTTTCGGTATTACGAATATCTTCACGACCGATAGACACCGATTTTACAAATGGATATAATGTTTTTAATTAAATTTTATGGAAAGATGTGCTAAATTGTTAACACACCTGTTTCGGTCCAAACAAACTCACCGCACAGCCGTCACCCGCGCCCGCGCCAAACACAAAACATAATATACCTAGGTAACACGAAAAACAAAATAAGCTAGTTTTTTTTATCACATTCACACAACACAACCACGGTGTTTTTGGTTATTGATCTGATTTAAAAAATATATAAGTTTTTGTTTTTGAGTAACATTGCTACGAAAGTTCAAGGTCGTCCATAATTTAACTCGAGTCGATTTTGTAAACTTTTTCACATTCTCACGTTAAATTCATTCATTTTTGAACACCTCACAACAAACAAATTATGTGCTTTAACTGTTTAAACTCTTGTTTCATTATTTAGAATGAAAAAAAAAGCCAAAATTGCATTCCCGCACATAATTTAAAATTGACTAAGGTCTGTTTAGAAACAAGTGACAACAATATCAACATGGCGCGCGGGATGCGCGCGCAGATCAACCGGGCTCGGAGCGCCGCACCGATTTTGCCTCTTCCCTCATAGAAAATATTCCGTTTCACGCGCGGAGTTCTGGTAAAACTTCTCTTTCGCTCTTATTGAATTTCCTATTGATCGAATGTACTAAATCTTTTTCCATAGGAGCGCAATCCAAAGCGCTCCGCTTCGCGCGTTACCTTTGATTTCTATGAAATTATAGGAGTACGCCGTGTAGGTAGTGGTGACTTGGTGAGCTGTCTATAAACTTATAATGAATAAAGGTTATTATTTAATTGGTATTGAGTTTTTTACGATCTTAAATAGTAATATATTAAATAGGTACCATAATTTCATTTTGATTATATATGGGAGTGCACCGCACGCACAAGCGCTCCTTAAGGCGGGCCGCGCCTGATTAGTACTTCTACAATCAATCAATGAAAATGTTTATTTCAGATACAGATACATTCACATTAAAATTAATAATAATAAGTGGTCATCTTTACTAACATGTGATTAAATACCACTATAATATCGAGATGCTAAAGTAGGTACGCAGCGTTTACGAACTACTTATTGGTCCCTCTTGCCGTGGAAAGCACTGGCTGTTGGTGTGCTGGGGCCAAGACATTTATTGGGGAAGTAGGACTTTTGCGGGAAAGTGGTCATGACCCTTGCTCCGGGCCGTTCCTTATGCAAAGGTTGCCAATCGCTGTTCGACGCGGTGTGCATGATGGGCTCCTTTGCACCTGGAGGGGCGCGGGGCGAATTTTGTGAATAGTTTTGGTGCTTGTGCATAAGGATTTAGTTTAATTTAGGTTAGGATTTTTGGTAATCTGTATATCGTGTAATAATATTTGTTGTACCTACGTAATAAATAAAGAAAATGTTTTGTAGGTACAAATATAATATCAAATATATTATTACCTATTAGGTAGGAAATATGAAAACCTGCGACGAACAAAACGCCATTTTAATACGAGTTTTTGAATCAACTAATCTCAAATTGTAAAGAAATAGGTACACTTCTAAGTAAAATCTCAGTAAGAATGCTATCGAGGTAACACAATAGAAGTCTTACAGTTAAATTAAATTACAGTAAGTTGAACGGCATTCTGTAAGTCATCCTCGTACTTAATAATGGCAATAAGACTAAGTTAAAATATTTTTACTATTTTTTAATAATGCAAATAACGACTTTTCTCATTTAGTTTTAGAAATCAGTTTCAAATTGATGAATATTAATGTAGATGTCTTTTTTTTGTGTTGTTTAAATGTATTTGTTATCCCCTTGTTAATAAGAATAAATATATGGTTACAACAAAACGCACTCATCGAAACCGAAAGCAGATTCTTTCATTCGTGATGGAAGCTATAACATAAGACCCGAATCATGGTTGTAGTTCTTTCATGCTTACCAGTTGCAAAAAATGCTATTAGAACCAAAATACCATAAGCTTAAAATATTCTTATTTAAAGTGATTTTACAAATGCCTACCTAAGATTAACTTGAACATTATAACTACATCAATGAGCTTTTCATACGCTTCCCAATATTTTACTTATTACATTATTGTAAGATATAGTCAGTGAAACTCCAACACTGTAGCACAAACTTATATTTATTATCAATTACAATAATAAACATTTAAAACAAACAATTTTATGTCAGCCTTTTTATTTTTCATTTTCATTTCAGCTCTCGACAATCTCCCGATCTACCTCTTGTCTTTTTTTCTAGCCTATTTTTTCACTATTTTTTTTTAATTTTCATGTTTTCCGTCGATGGGCAGCGACCCGCCAATTTTTGAACAACCTACAGCCAACGCTGGTATTAAATTTGTTTTTAATTGTCAAGTCGTTTAGACATTATTAAGTAAATTAGTGTTTTGTATTTTCAAAAAATTGTAAGTACCTATATGAAACGTAGGTATTTGTGATAACAATTTTGGAACCTTACAATATTCTGTTTCGTTATTGTAAATTTCCTATTCCGTATTGAACCCCTGAGATACTTCATTCAAAAGCATTCTATGTATTTCCGCACGTGTAACACGTTACATTTTAGCTGCACGTGTGGCTATAAAAGCGGCATAATTATTTGTTTGAGTACGTTACTGGAAGTGATCTGAAAGGTGTAATATAGGAGTATTGAAAAGAAACCACGCAGTCACGGAGCAACGGTATATTCAGAATGACACATTTAATGACAAGCGCTTATATCTACCCGCTATATAGCTATCTAAAATATAGATGTACCTACACTACACCTCCACCCTTATCAAGAACCTTAGAACTAACATTTTAGGACTAATGAGTAAAGTTATAGCCAATTATACAAACTATACACTGAGATCGGCATAGGTATAAATTATACATTTTTCTTGTGTTGAATAACACTTATTCTATAAACAACAACTAATAATGCTTATGGCTAATACATGTTATTACGGACTAATACATTTATATTAATTACGTAATTACACCTTATAATGTGGCGGATTATCCCTACGGCATTGACGTACCGGACGGGGTCGGAGCGGTAAGGCGGTTGGCGGGTTCGACTCCGGTATGACATTTCCAGCAATAAGGTCGGCCTCTTCCTCTCCGAGCCCTTGTGGCTCTGCACTCGCTACATTAGGGCTCAAGCTGCCCGCCTCCGGTGTACTGTCGGCGATCAAAGACCTAGCGACCTCCGGACTGATGGAGTCCCTCCCAGGCTGAACCTTTCCTTCCAAAGACGGGCGACTCCCCTGCCGCGGTGGGCTGTCAGGGCAAACTAACGAGTTCCTAGTTCTACGTTTAAGCTGATCACTATGCCTATGTGCTGACCTACCCTGCTCGTCTAAAATCTGATAATCCCTAGAGCCTAGCTTTTGCGTGACCTCACCTGGGACCCACTTCGTCCCCCCTTGATACTGACGCACCCACACAGGTTCTCCAGGCTCATACATTCGCTCTGCTGTGCCCCCACAGTTCCGCTCTTGTCGCTTTTGCGCTGCGCGGACTTTGGACTCACAGTCGGGCCTTAACGCGTCTAGCTTAGTGCGCACCTGTTTACCCAACATGAGCGCTGCGGGACTCACCCCCGTTGAGCAGTGCTCGGTATTCCGATAGTATAGCAAAAACTTATTTAAGGCTAAATTAATATTAATATTTTGACGTACCGCTTTACGAATAACCCGCTTAATAGTGCGTACACCATTTTCCGCGGCACCATTAGATGAGGGGTGGTACGGAGCGGCAAAAACATGTTCTACACCCTCGCTACTTAAGTAAGTAGCCAGTTCTACGCTAGTGTACGGAGGGCCGTTATCAGAAACTATCTGTTTTGGTATGCCCCACCGAGCAAAAGTTTCACTCAACTTTCCGATCGCATGTTGCGCTGCCGTACTTGGTACTTCAAATACCTCTAACCATTTTGACCCCGAGTCTACCATTACCAAATATAACTTCCCAAATAGCGGCCCTAAATAATCCATATGTACACGTGACCAAGCTTTTCTTGGCCACGACCAAAGGCTCGGCGCTTGCCTGGGTGGCGCGTCGGCCTCCGCCGCACACACGGGGCACGCACGGCATAGACCCTCGACGGCCTCGTCAAGCCCTGGCCACCAAACATAACTTCTCGCCAACGCCTTAGTTTTAACTATGCCCATATGGCATTCATGCAACGCTTGTAAGACCCTACTGCGACACGACTCAGGAATAACGACCCTATGGCCCCACATAATACAGCCTAACTCCTCATATAACTCCGCCTTTCGATTAAAGTACGGTTGCAATGTCTTGAATTCATTTGTTTCCGGCCACTGATCTCTTAAATACCCTAATATACGACTCAATGCCGGATCACGTTGTGTATACTTTTTAACAGTATTGCAGTCTAGAGATAAAGCGTCTTGCGCAAAATGCAAATAGGTTTGTTCGGGAACCTCTCGCGCGTCCCCGCTACGGGTACTCTTTACCGGTAAACGTGACAAACCATCCGCGCCGTTCGACTTGGTATTAACGTACTCAATGTCGTAAGTATACGCTGATAACTTGACTGCCCAACGCTGTAACCGACTCGCCGCCATAGTAGGTACCCCGTGTTTAGGCCCAAATATGCTAACTAGCGGTTTGTGATCTGTACGTAAAATGAAACGTCGCCCGTACAAGTATTGATGCAGTCTTTGTAAACAAAACACAATAGCAAGCGCTTCCTTATCAATCTGGGAATAGTTTTTTTCCGCATCCGTTAATGACCTAGATACGTACGCAACCGGTCTTTCGATCCCCCCCGCGACGAACAACTCTAAGGCTTTTTCTTGACCTTCGTACTTTACAAGTGGCTTAATAATACCTAACGGCCTTATCTTGGTGCCATTGTAAAAGTTAAAAACAACCTCTGAGTTACAAAGTGGCCGATGTTTAAAATATTGTAAATAAGTTTTTTTGCTAATACAGGCAACAGCTGCTCCTGTGTCCACCTCCATACTCATTTCCACATTATCAACTAATAATTTAACGCTCACCGGTTTGTAGCTGTTCAAACACAACTGATGAAGATCACCCTCCAGCTCAGAATCCTCTGACTGGCCGCCATCCGTAGCCTTCCCGTTCGCCGTAGTTTGCAGGCTATACACGCCTGAACGGCCTCTTCCTCTGCCAGTCGCCCCCGCTCGCTCTGGACAGGCTCGCTTAAGGTGGCCTTTATTCCCACATAAGCGACATACAAAATTCCTGAATCTGCACTCGGTGCTGGCGTGATCGCTCGCCCCGCACACGTTACAAAGCGCTGCACCGCTCGGCCGCCGAGCCGATGCTGAGCCAGCGCCCCTGCGTCGACCGTGCCCCTGCTGCGCGTGCGCTGCTCGTGCTGCCAGCGAGTGTACCGTGCCCGTGCCCTCTGCCTGGCCCCGAGCCTCGCTTGGTCCCGCCTGGTCCACAGCCGCCGCGTCTCGCTCTGCTGTCTCTAAAGCACAAGCTAGGCGCACGGCACGCTCGTATTTCAAACCGTCCTCTGCGAATAACCGTTGTCTAATGACGTCACTTTTTAACCCACACACCAACTGATCACGTAAATTGTCTTCAAGGACCGAAGCAAATTCACAATGTTTAGCAAGTTTCTTCAATTCCGCAATGTACTGTATAATGCTCTCGTCCTTATTCTGCCGCCGTTGACGAAAACGGTATCTTTCCGCCATGATGGATCGCTTTGGTTGCAAGTGCTTACGTAACGCCTCTGTGACTAGTTCGTAGGTCATTTCTGCCGGCTTTTTTGGGCTAACCAGGTTACTCAACAAATCGTATGTTTCCTCGCCCATCACCGCAATTAACGTGGGCAACCACAAATCCGTAGTAATGGTATTCACCTTGAAGTACATCTCTAACCTCTCGACGTATAGCGACCAATTGCCCGATGCCACACAAAACTCGCCAATCTTGCCAATCGTCATCTTGTGTTCCTCTCCAACAACAATAAATCCCAAATCCTCGTTTGCCAAATGTAATATAGGAGTATTGAAAAGAAACCACGCAGTCACGGAGCAACGGTATATTCAGAATGACACATTTAATGACAAGCGCTTATATCTACCCGCTATATAGCTATCTAAAATATAGATGTACCTACACTACAAAAGGGACGACACGTATTGTGGGACGACGTCCGACACAGAAGTATTGTGCAAAGGCTTTCGACACAGAAATTGTATTGTGAGCGGACGTTTTATGCCCGCCGCGGGTGTTGCTTCTGTTTGTCGTGTACCCGTCTCTATTCTTTAGCGTGTCACCTACTTAACTGAAGCGGTTGTGCACCTTTTGCTTGCTGTTATAATATTTATTTGTGCTTCGCTTTGTTTGTGGCGAATTAAGATTCACAAAGGGTAAGTATATTATAGTTTTAGTTTTATTTTATTTTTCTTTGTTACCTACTAATATAGTTTTGTAGACAAAAATATGGATACCTGGTGTCTGAAATAAATATTTTCATTTTCATTTTTCATTTAATTTTTTTTTCATATTTCTGTAAAAACTGGAAAGGACTTAGCAGTATTCTCACGTAACCAATCCCCTTTTTCGTATAAGTGAGTCGGTTGTATTCTAAAATATCCCAAAATCTGCTTTGGCAATATAATTATTTATTTATTTATAATTCCAAGCCTTAGTGCAAACAGATGATGCAACACCTTACACTACCCAGCCAGTGATGTTTTTTTTATATGTAAAGCAAGTGTTTTACTTGCAGTCATCATTGCACTTCTATATTTTGCTTATTTAAATTAATTCTTTATTAAAGTTTTATTTCAATTTATGTTTTTACTGTGATTCTATTTTATATTTTAAAATTAAGTTGCTGGGATTTACATATCATTTGATTTACTGAAGCGGTGGTGGCCTAGTGGATATGACGTCCGACTTTCAATCCGGAGGTGGCGGGGTCAAATCCTGGCTCGTACCAATGAGTTTTTCGGAACTTATGTACGAAATATCATTTGATATTTACCACTAGCTTTTCGGTGAAGGAAAACATCGTGAGGAAACCTGCATACATCTGCGAAGAAATTCAAAGGTGTATGTGAAGTCCCCAATCCGCATTGGGCTAGCGTGGGGACTATAGCCCAAGCCCTCTCGCGCATGAGAGGAGGCCTGTGCCCAGCAGTGGGACGTATATAGGCTCAAATAATTATTATTATTTATTATTTGATTTACTAGTTGACCTAAATGTGTACGGGTAAACGCCGCCGAATACAGATTAATGTTGTTTAAATTTTCGGACTTTACCCAAAATCTACTAGTTATGCCAGGGTAAACTTGAGTTTAATTAACCTCCTAAAATTACCCGTCACAATAATAATTTGGGATAGACCGCCTGTTGTTACCTAGTTTTAAACTTGTATGTATGTAAACACTTTATTGTACGTAAGACAGGTTAAGATACAATTAAAAAGAAAGCGAACTTAGCCCTATAAGGGATCTCTTCCAGTCAACTTGTATTTTGTTTTCTGTGTATTTCTAGGGTTCCGTAGTCAACTAGGAACCCGTCCGTCCGTCTGGTCTGTCCGAGGCTTTGCTCCGTGATCGTTAATGCTAGAAAGCTAAAGCATTTTTTTTAATTTGTATTTTGGTATGAAGAGACTGTAACATAAAAAAAAAAAAATTAACTTTCAACTTGGTGCACAATAAAGAATATAATATAATATTTCCTTTATTTATTATTTTTCTCAGATTAGGGTTTTTAAAATATGCAAATAAAAGTAAAATATAAAATATCACAAAATAAACACAAAAAACCCTATCTACCCTTTAAAAAACTAACCTAACCTAACCAAAAGTGCTGCAAAGGTACTCCTTTTGAACCTTTTGCTTGTTATACACAGGAAACCACCTAATAGCCGCCATTCAAGGCAGCCTATTATGACAAGCGGGTAACTAAGGAACCTTACACCGAACATGGCCCGACATAAAACTGGCCTAGATTTTTTAACATTCGGCAAAATGTGTGTTATTTCTATTCAGAATCACGAGCTCTTTCGATCCTAACAAGAGAAAAAAAGTGTCCCAACAAATGTCCCAGCCGGGCCTTGAAGCATTAGGTAAATTTACGGACATATTATGTTTCTCCCCCGTCCACTGCCGGCTTCATGAGCACACCCCTCAAAGGTACTCCTGAACAATTTAGTTTATGTATAAGTAATATACAGTATATATAATAACTTAATATATTATGTAAGTACTTAACTCAACGAAACGATTAAACTAAAACTAATAGTAGATTGTTAACCAAGGGATGAAAGGCACTCATTTCTGCCGAGTAGTTTGGTGCTCGAACGCAGTGAGAATTTTAATTATAGGTTATGGGCGTTTAAAATTGATAAATACGGGGGGTTAGTCCAGTATTAGATTGCTAGTTTATAGTGTATCGTGTGTGATATATTGTGAGTGCGATCTGTGACAGAAATCCGAAGATGTCGTCACCAAACTATGTGACGAATGTGCCCAAGTTACGTGGTCGAGAAAACTATTGTGAATGGGTTTTCGCTGCAGAGAATTTTCTTATCCTAGAGGGCACGCAAAAGTTTATTGCGCGTAAGCCAGAAGCTACGGGTACAGAAGTTGCAGATGACGAAAAAGCCCGTGCGAAATTGATTTTGACTATCGACCCTTCCTTGTATGTCCATGTAAAAGGCGTCAAAACTACGTTTGAATTGTGGACTAAACTCAAAAGCTTATTTGATGACTCCGGTTTCGCCAGAAAAATTACGTTGTTACGAAATTTAATTTCCATAAGACTCGAAAATTCGACTTCGATAACAGAATACGTAACGAAAATGGTGGAAAATGGTCAAAAATTAAGTGGTACGGGTTTTGCAATTAGCGATGAATGGATTGGCTCGCTATTATTAGCAGGTTTGCCTGAGAAATATTCCCCGATGATCATGGCAATAGAGCATTCCGGCATTTCTATCACGACAGACGCCATCAAAACGAAACTTTTAGACATGGAAGAGAAAAATTCAAATTTGACAAGGAATGGGAACGAGACGGAGAGTGCGTTCGCGAGTACGTCAAGTTACCAACATAACAAGAAGAATAAAACAAAGATTGTCTGTGGTAAACAGGATGGCGGCGAAATGACAAAAGTCAGAAATGTCAGTGTCAAATGCTTCAGGTGCAAGGAGCCGGGGCATTATCGAAATCAGTGCCCAAATAACGAAAAAAATAGTACACGTAAACAGTCTAATGCATTCAGTGCCGTGTTTTTAAGTGCCGACTTTAAGAAAAACGATTATTACATTGACAGCGGCGCTAGCACTCATTTTACGGCGAATGAAAGTTGGGTTATGAATGCATCGTACGAGCCGGCTACTCGCGAGATAGTTGCAGCAAATAAGGCATGTATGTCAGTGTTGTGCTCCGGAAACGTACAGATTGCGACTGTGACTCCCGACAGTGAATTCGACATAACTGTTGAAGATGTTTTATGTGTACCGAGTTTAACTACGAACCTGTTATCGGTAAGCCAACTGATAAAGAAAGGTAACAAAGTAGACTTCACTAAAAAAGGTTGTAAGATTTACAATAGAAGTGGACAGCTTGTTGCTACGGCTGCTTTGACAAACGGCGTTTACAAATTAAATATGCCAGGAAATACGACCAACGTTGCTATGGCAGTGTCTGCCGAGACTTGGCATCGTCGTCTCGCCCATGTTAATAGCTCATACATGGCGAAAATGAAGGATGCAGTTGAAGGTTTCAGTATTGGCGACAAGATTGACATCAGTAAATGCAAGGTATGTTGTGAAGGCAAACAATGCAGACTGCCGTTTCCTAATAATTGCCATAGAAGTGATGATTTACTGAATGTTATTCACATGGATATAGCTGGTCCAATGGAAGTGACATCTCTTGGAGGATCACGATATTATTTGCTATTTGTGGATGACTATAGTCGTATGGCATTTATATATTTTTTGAAAGAGAAAAGTCAAGCTCTGGATTGTTTCAAAGAATTTAAAGCCAAAGTTGAAAATGAACTTGACAAAAAGATCAAGATTATAAGGAGTGATAATGGTCTTGAATTTTGCAGCAAGAAGTTCAGCGAGTTCCTGAAGGTAAATGGAATACTGCACCAAAGGACAAACCCTTATACGCCTGAACAAAATGGGTTGTGCGAGCGCCAGAATCGCGTGGTGTGTGAGAAAGCTAGATGCTTATTATTTGATGCTGAGCTTCCCACAGAATTCTGGGCAGAAGCATGTAGTTGTGCAGTTTACCTACGGAACAGGACAATCGCTTCGGGATTGAACAACAAAACTCCTTTTGAAATGTGGACAGGGACCAAGCCAGATCTGAGTCACCTAAGAATCTTCGGCAGTACTGTTATGGTCCACATTCCCAAAGAGAAAAGGTTAAAGTGGCAGAAAAAGTCTAAGGAAGCTATCCTAATGGGTTACCCAGAAGGGGTCAAAGGATATCGACTTTTTGATCCTGAAAAAAGAACTTTTTTCACAGCGAGGGATGTTAAGGTTTTTGAAAAACCAGAGGAGTATTGCGAAATTGAAGTTCAACCACAAATAATACAGAAAGCTGAAGTTGGGTGTCAAAGTTCAGTGGGGAATGACAATCCAGACATTTCTAGAACTTTGACTGACTCATTTAGTGAGTATGAAGATCCAGATACCACAACTGACAGTGTTTCAGCTCCAGATAATGTTCCTAGTCCTGAGAGGATAGGACCAGTCCTGAGAACAGCAGAACAAAGAAAAGCGCCTGAAAGGTATGGCATTTCAAATCTATGTTCAGATGCTAGCAGGATGGATGATGCTAGTGGTCTTTCACTATCAGAGGCTTTGCCCGGACCAGAGAAAGAGCAATGGAGACAAGCTATGGCAGAAGAGTTGAAAAGTTTTGAAGACAACCAGGCCTGGGAGCTTGTCAGCGTTCCAAAAGACTCTAGCGTCGTAAAGTGCAAGTGGGTACTTAAGAAGAAGTACGATAGTGAGGGCAATGTGCGATTCCGAGCCAGGTTAGTAGCCAAGGGCTATACTCAGAAGTACGGAGTGGACTATGAGGAAACCTTCGCGCCAGTGGTAAGGCATACAACTCTCAGACTTTTATTTGCTTTATCTGTGAAATTGAATTTAGACATTTCTCATTTAGACGTGACTACTGCTTTCCTGAACGGCTATCTTGAGGAGGATATTTATATGGAGAAGCCAGAAGGCTTTCCTTCATCTGAAGGGAAAGGGCAGGTGCTTAAGTTGAAGCGAGCCATATATGGTCTCAAACAATCCTCAAGGGCGTGGTACAGGAGGGTAGATGATTGCTTAACCGAGTATGGTTATACTAGGTCTAAACTTGAACCTTGCTTATATGTGAAAAATGATAATGGTTTGACTGTAGTAGCTCTATATGTCGACGATTTCTTTGTGTTTTCTAATAATGAAGAGGAAACCAAAAGTTTGAAACAGGTACTGTCTTCACATTTTAAATTGAAAGATCTTGGTCAGGTCAAACAGTGTTTAGGTATGAATGTGTGTGTTGATAAAGAAAATAATGTAATAACTTTAGATCAGGAGGATTATGTTGACAAGTTGTTGCATAGGTTCAATATGACAGACTGTAACGCTGTTCAAACTCCTATGGAGGAAAGATTGAACTTAGATAAAGGTGAGACCTGTGATATTGAATTACCTTATCAACAACTCATTGGTAGTCTGATGTACCTAGCGGTTTTGACGCGGCCTGACATTGCTTTTAGCGTAGGGTATCTGAGCCAGTTTAATAACTGTCATGGTAGAGACAACTGGGCTCATGCCAAACGTGTTTTGCGTTATCTCAAGAAAACAAAACACTATTGCCTCAGGTATAGTAGTGAGTCTGATTCAAAGCTTACCGGGTTTGTTGACGCTGACTGGGGCAGTAATGTTCTTGATAGGAGGTCCTATTCAGGGTTTTGTTTCACTTTGTCTGGCAGTGTAGTTTCATGGTGCAGTAAGAAGCAGAATAGCGTGTCCTTGAGCAGTTGTGAATCGGAATATATTAGTATTTCTGAATGTATTAAAGAAGCTATGTACTTAAGGTCATTGTACCATGAAATTACAAGTAAGATGTCATTAATTACAAATTTTAATGACAACCAAAGTGCGCTGAAGTTATTGGCCAACCCTGTGTTTCACAATAGGTCGAAGCACGTTGACATACGTTACCATTTTAGTAGGGATATAATTGCTAAAGGTGTGGTAGAAGCAAAATACTTAGCGACAGCTGAGATGCCAGCTGACTTATTAACAAAGAGTCTAGGGTTTGTCAAGCACTTTAGATTTCTTGAGAAGTTAGGACTTGTGCCTAAGTAGTAGGTATGTTTAGTTTTTTTTTAAGCTGTTTTTTTAATGCTGATGATGCTGATGGCTATGCTTAGATATAGTGGGGGTGTAGTTTTTGATATCCAGCAGCGCCATCTATAGTGTTTGTTTAAATAAGGAACTGTGATGTTCCAAATATGTTTTTGATATGAATTGCTGTCATGTCATACTGTCACACAATAAATAGTCTTCGGTTAACATGCACGTATTTTAATTATAAAAAAAGTAAAATGCATGCGTTTTGTTAAAGACATGACTAAGTATAAAATTTAAAACTATAACTTTCAATTAACAATTCAGGCAAAAGTATCGTTATATATGGAATGAGGAGTTAATATCAGAAAGGAAATTGTATAACAAATCCATTTAAACTGAAATTTCAGTTGCTTATCGTAAAAAACTTCATAAAATCGTACTTGGAACTTAAAATGCTCTAGTGTAGAAACGTATCATTTTCTGCACAACGTATCTTTAGAACAACAATGACCTTTCAGAGCATGAGAAATGAAAACATTAAGTATGTGTTCAAATGCGTAACGTAATAAAAAGCGCAGGCTTCTAAGTTACCAATTTGGATAACCTTAATGAAGTCATAAAAATAATGAAAGAAAAGAAATAAAGAACTGGAGCTTGTGATTACTCAAAGGAGGAACGAAATCCTATCATTATTTTTCTTGCAATCTGTTCTTCAATTTGCTTTGAAAGTTAATATGTAGGAAAATAAGATTTTGTTTTTGACCCTGATGCCTGACTCACCTAAGCTGAATTTAACGGCAAAATTTAATGATAATAATTTAGCACATTTTTATTATAAGTAAGTAGGTCAATAAGTTTTTTTTAAAACATTTTCGTTTAGAATGTTGGCAACTTTAATTTTCTTCAAACAATCATAATGAAGTATAGACGATTGTAATAAATCCAATCTGAAATACGTTGCTTTATTTTATCACCTTTTTCCTATGGCCACCTTCAATATCAATCGTCATTCATCATATTAGCTCTATTTAGCTACATTGTCACCGGTATTGGTCAAACATCCCAAATTTTTGCTCAATTATTTAAAAAAAAAATGCAAATATCGAAGGCAACTTATAAATGAAGTGCAAGTTATAAAATAAAAATAAAGACTTGTATAAATTAAAAGTATAGGCATTGTTTATGTCAGCAACATTAGCGATTTTGAAATATACTAATATATTGGTATACGATAAAATGCCCATTAATCCTTTTAAGTTGTCATTGTCAAATTAGCAATTTATAAACATAGATGTAAGTTTCAATTTTGAGTAACCTAAGAAAGAATCTTTGCTTAAATTAATGTCAGTTAATAATTAGAGTTCAATGCTCTGCCCAAAAGTCATTCACATTGTATTTAATGTCCTAATGTTATAAAAAAGACGTGAAAGCAATTTCGAAAAAGCGGCCAAGTGCGAGTCGGACTCGCCCATGAAGGGTTCCGTATTTAGGCGATTTATGACGTATAAAAAAAAACTACTTACTAGATCTCGTTCAAACCAATTTTCGGTGGAAGTTTACATGGTAATGTACATCATATATTTTTCTTAGTTTTATCATTCTCTTATTTTAGAAGTTACAGGGGGGGGGGGGACACACATTTTACCACTTTGGAAGTGTCTCTCGCGCAAACTATTCAGTTTAGAAAAAAATGATATTAGAAACCTCAATATCATTTTTGAAGACCTATCCATAGATACCCCACATGTATGGGTTTGATGAAAAAAAATTTTTTTGAGTTTCAGTTCGAAGTATGGGGAACCCCAAAAATTTATTGTTTTTTTTCTATTTTTGTGTGAAAATCTTAATGCGGTTCACAGAATACATCTACTTACCAAGTTTGAAGAGTATAGTTCTTATAGTTTCGGAGAAAAGTGGCTGTGACATACGGACGGACAGACGGACAGACGGACAGACGGACAGACGGACAGACGGACAGACAGACAGACAGACAGACATGACGAATCTATAAGGGTTCCGTTTTTTGCCATTTGGCTACGGAACCCTAAAAATGACATAATCGAAATTCATTTTATGTCTTGTTCAGTCGCCTATGTCAGAGATACCTACAAAATCTAGAGCACCCCATTCCTCAAGCCGAAGCTCATATTTCTCATTTTGGTGTCATATAAACAGACCATAAAATAAAGTTTTGTATCTGGACATAAAATATTTTATGGTACGTCTGTAAACAGTTCCAACTACGCATTGTAGGACTGTAGGAGTATCACCGGAAAGTTTATTGTTTGATGACATCCTTTTAGGTGAGCATAGAGATCTTGGTGCACTCTGTGCAAACTAAGTGTCTGAAGAGTTTCACTTCAATATTAGAGCACTGTTCTAATTTAATTACAACACAAAGTTAATAAGCAAAAAAATATTTTATTTTTAAATGTTTTAAGAAACTTTATAAGAAAGAAATAAATTAACAGGTAATTGTACAATAAAAAAAAACTAACTTAACTAAATAAAACTAAATTAATAATTTATTCTTATGAAATTTTTGTATAATTTGTATAGGTTATTTTCCATAATTATTTTATCAGGTTCAATGTTACTTACTCTACGCTAGATAAATACTTTTTTGACACTGAAATTCAACCTACTGTAGCGTTTTATACCGTAATGCATCAAAATACTATAATCTAAGTAGCTACAACAGTTATTAATCGATTTTAATCTCATTGTCAGTCAAAATTGGCGGGTTAATAGGTATTGCCTTCGCCTTTATTAAGTGTACGAATACTGTCAAAAGCAGCCATCTCAAAAGCTGGAAACTCTTGTTAACTGGACAACCGCGAACCTATTAACTGCTGGGACTCCATAAGATTAAACCTGTCACGTCTAGCCACGAAACTGGTGAAGATTTAAGACGACCACCGCCAAGTTACAAAACTCATTTGCATTATAACACGGTAAGTTGAGCTGATGTAAAAACTTTACGATCTGGCCGCACTAAGTGAATTTATGGCAGCAATATCTTTGCCTTAAATGCAGGTATTGTTGTGGATTTTTCTCGGTAATTGTCTGCAGTTACGGCATTGGCCGTTCCTCTGCAGTTCTGAAACGAAATTGTTTTTCGACGGAATGTGCACCGTTTAGTTCGAAGAATATATGTTTGTACATGTCTGTTGTTTACGGACCAAATAAAAGACAAATATTATTAGAGAAGAAATATTATTCTCTTTATTAATTTTTTGTCTCAAGTGAGGTTATTTATAATAATTATGAATATAAAAGTAAAATATAAAATATTATTATTATTAGAAGAGTATTTTATTGTGGCAGTTTATGGTAGTGATTGCTCTATGAATTGAATGATCAAAAGTTATAAAACGTTCACTTATGAAGAATTAAAATTATACTGTGGGAATTTCAGTAAAAATATATAAGTACCTACTAAATAAAGCGACATAATGACACTGAATATCCAAAAACATGGAACGCGTGAAACCGAATGTTCACGCATACAAAATTCAATTAAGGCATAATCGCTCGATGGAGACGAGCTCCAAAGGGCTCAGTGTAACGACTTAATAATGAAAGCCGTCTTGTTTCGTACATTATAATATGTAACTTCTTAATAAAGAGTCAGGTTGGAGATTTGCATGTCTTCGCTTGGTTATTGTTATTGCCGGTATGGAGTTAATTATAATTACATAACGTATAATTTCAGTTAATACACTGAACGACCAATAAATACCATTAACCATTAATCTTGACGAGTATTGTGCCTAGTTATTTATCTTGTACTAAAACATTAAAATGAGAATATTCCAGGCATTAAGAAGGTTGGTAGAGGCATTAAAATTAAAATAATATATATATTTTAGTAAGTAATTATTTCTTTAAGAATATTTGTTTCGAAAAAGGTTTTTTATGTCAATAAATAAACAAAACCTTTATCGTTTAATCTGTCAGCTCCCACGGCTCATATATGAGCCAGAACGCTTATGGTGATGTCATATCGTGGGATTCGACAGGTTAAATGTACCCATTTTTACCGTAAAAACCGGTTTATAGTGAAAACTCGTTTCCCTAGATAAAACAGGTTTTACCTCGGTGAAAACTAGCCTTAACTGGGTATTTTTTGGCTAAAGTAGTTTTCGCAAAATGCCTGGGTGAAAACTAGATTTGACTAACTGTTCAAAAACTTATTTCTGTCATAACTAGTTTTTACCTCATTAGGTACTTTCGATATTATGACGTTCATTCGGTCACTCATTTTATCAAAGAAATTAACAGATAAAGGGGCGGCAATAACGACGCCGCAACAGAAGATAATGCAGCTACAGTTGACATTCAAACGCGGTTGCCATTCCAATGTCACATAAAAATGTTACGTAATAAAAACAACGTTGCGTTTGTTTAACTGGAAAATTAATAAAGATTGAGATGAAAATATTTTTTTTACCACACCATCTCGGAAAGGTAAGCCTTGCACTTCAAAAACGGATAGCAAAGTTGCACTTTGCTATCAGTAATTCACATGTGAGGAAAAGTAATCAAATGCAAATTTTGAGTTGTTTTCTTATGTTTGCTGGTAGAATTGTCTTTTAAATGATGATTTTGGATGATAAATATTTAACATTCATTTGAATTTGATTTGGTTTGATTTTGATTGATATTTTATTACATTTAATATTTGCTTCGGGTTGGTGTGGTGAAAAATTTTGTGTTTCACTCGGGGGCAAATTTTGTTTAACCCTCGTGCTTTGAAACCCTCGCAACACTCAAGATTCAATTTTTCGAACCACTCGCTATGCTCGTGGTTCAATTTTGTAATCTTTTGCTTGCTCGGGTATCAATATTAGCACGAGCGGTTAAACAACAACTTTGCCCCCTTGTAAAACAAATAACTATTTTCAACGAGATATTTTAAACTCCTATGCCTGGGCTCTATGTATGGGTATAATATAATGAGAAAATCTTTTTAGTTTTAAAAATAATTAAATTTAACGTTATACAACATGATATCCAACAGCGCCTCTAAAATAATGTTAGGATCTCATTATAATAAAACATTTCAATGTTTTTTCTTGCGCTCATACTAAAACAACTTGGAGATTACTTCGGGAAAAAGCCGCTGAAATGGCAGACATTATTCAAGGAACCTTGTTTTCTGTTTAAAAGTAGGAAACAAAAAGGGTAGGTACAGGCCAACTTGAACGTACATTGACATAAAAATGATATCTAAGTCATGTCATTTAGTTATCGTGCATTTCGCTCGTGCTCGGTTCTATATGTACTGCCGCGAGAGAGACGCACTGTAACTAAATAAATTTAGATGTCAGTGTACGTTCGAATTGGCTTCATACTCGTATATTATGATTACTTTGAATCAATGTTCACATTTACCCTAAAAACTCGTTTCAAGTGCGTATCCCCCAAGTTAAAACTAGTTACCCTTTATACCTTCGCTAACTTTCTACAATGTTTATTTAATCAAAACTCATCATTCAACTCTAAAATTAGATTTGACTACCTACAACTCCAAAATAATTTCAGGTAAAACTAGTTCTGAACTTCTGACTATCTATCAATCAAAAATTATTAAGTTCAAGAAAACTTTACTTATTAATCGCAATAGATTTTTTTCAATTTAAAACCGTAACGGTAAACATTTTCTCCAGGCTGCTTCACTTCTACCTTAAATGGCCACAATTATTCACGATTAGTCTAGCGACTAAGTATTTTTTAGTGCATCTCTAAATTCACGAGTTGTTAATTAGAGAAGCCGAAGAAAGGAGATTAAGCGAACGACACGGTGGTGAGTACCTAAATTTTGTTTCATATTATTTTCGAGCGGGCGAGCAAAATGTACTATTAAATGACGCCGTTCTTTTGTTGTTTTTCTGAGTTCATTGGCTCTCTTACGAGCTTATTTTCACATAAAAAACAATGAGATGCATACCTAGATTAGTGAGGATTTTGTGTTCTCATTTAATTTGAGTTTTTTCTAGTTCTTTTTCTTAACTTTGTATAATTATTTATTTGTGTCCAAGTTAGCGCTACTGTGCAGTTATTACCAAAGCTTTAGATTGTATTACATGTGTGCAGTCTTTAAGAGAAATTCGTGCTTCGAATACATTATTTTTATTTCGACCTTGTTATGATCTTGTATTAACACGTCTCTAGTTCATTTCCATTACCGCCTGTAATGTATTTGGCTCGCATCGTTTTGCGTGAGATCTACTGTCCGATTCAAACTTTGAGATACGTCAATTAATATATCTAGAAACGATATGGATTAGACGTGTCAGTGTCATAAGTGACGTTTTTGTTTTCAGAAGAAACGTCACATTTGACTCTCAGCCATATTCGAATTTTAAGATACGTCAACTATTAGATATCTAAACGATATGATATGTCAGTGTAAAACAAGTGTCAAAAGTGACGTTTCTTCAAACATAAATGTCACTTTTGACACTTGTTTGGCACTGACATATCCGATCCATATCGTTTAGATATCTAATATTTGACGTATCTTAAAGTTCGAATATGGCTATCTGACATATCTAATCCATATCGTTTCTAGATGTATTAATGACGTATCTTAAAGTTTGAATCGGGCCCATGGTCAAGGTCTATTAAAATATGATCAAAACCGTGACAAATTCTTTAATCAAGAATTGGCCTCCAAATGAAACCTTAACGAAAATGGTGCGTGTTATTGCATTTAAAACAACATGAGTTTTATGATTTATAATCGTCTAGTTAGCTTGAAATTGGCCCCCAAACAGCTACAATACAGAACTAACTTACATTAAGAGCAATTAATATAAATTACTTTAATTAACAAACCCCTTCGGGAGCTAAATCGTTGTAACCTTTTGCAAAACATAAAGGCTTGTTTCAACGATTTGAAGTCTTCTACATTAATTTTATTAACTAATATGTTACTAAGTTACTAACTATATTATTGACGTGAGTTACGCATGGCTTTGTACGAGACCGATTCATTAATTGGGTTTAATTGTTACGTGAGACGCAATAGTAATTAATTGGTTGCAATAGGAGGAAACCCACACATCGCAAGCTGATATCTGAAATAAGTAGTATATCCCATCAAAAACATTACATGTAAAAAAGTGCAAGTCTCGCAACGCTTTTACTACAAAAAAGTTTTGAGATGTAATGTGAAACCAAGTCGGTTATTTTAATCAGTGCCAGGGAGTGTTAAAACCGTATCAATAAGATATCTTTAATTTGTAATACGTATGTAATAAAGATGTAATATTTATAAGTATATGTAAGGTCTGTAGTTTAATGTTTATATTACTTTATTATGTCCTTTGTGTTACTAACATAGCTGTAAGTTTGGTGTAGTATGTAATAGGTACTTATGGACAAAAGTTTGAAATAAAGAATTTTTATTTATTTATTTATTATATGTATTACAAATTAAAGATATCTTATTGATACGGTTTTAACACCCCCTGGCACTGATTAAAATCAAGGATGTTGCGAACATCCGCATCCGCATCCGCAACCGCGGAACTTCCGCATTATTTTCAACATCCGCATCTGCATCCGCATCCGCATAAAATCGATGCGGAGCTTATGCGGATGCGGATGTCGAAAGAGTCGGTACAGACACAGATTAATAAATAGTTACTACGGTACAGGAACGTCTTAGCGGCGGCGTAAGTGCTAGGTAATTTCGTCATTACCTATAACGAAATCGTCTAAATCCAGAAAAGTCGGCGAAGTTACTGTTTATTAAATATAAGTAATATAACGCACTTATATTCTTGCTCAAATACTAAACTTTTCGTTTAAAAAAAAATGCTAAAAATGTAATATTTGACGTTTTCTAACTACCTAATCTTGATATCCGCATCCGCATCCGCATCCGCGGATGTGAGCCTTTAAATATCCGCATCCGCATCCGCGTCCGCGGATGTCAAAAAATCTGCATCCGCAACATCCCTGATTAAAATAACCGACTTGGTTTCACATTACATCTCAAAACTTTTTTGTAGTAAAAGCGTTGCGAGACTTGCACCTTTTTACATGTAATGTTTTTGATGGGATCTCATCTCTTTTTGTAGGCAGTCCTTCTTTTCGGGTACTCATACCCATACTATGTATATACATATCATAACTAAACACATCTTCATTCATACTCACATCGTAGTGTACCTTTACTTTACCTATTTGTAGGAACTGCAACAGTAACTTTGTAATAGCATATATTTATATGGGATTACAAACTTATTTAAAACGTGACTGATATTGCAATATTTTTAGGTTTTCTATGGCTTGATAAGCTGAAAACTACTTATGTTTTAAAATTCAAGCTTGTGGGTATGCTAGAAGTATGAGATTGAGAATGATGATCGGTGAGTGTATAAGTGTGTCAGTGTCGAAACTAAGGAACTTTGACGTACAATAATTCTTAAACTACAAGTTCAGATTTAATGTTTTTCAGAATATATATAAAGCATGTTAAGCCCTATATGTCACTGAAAATTCAGGGTTCTAGCTTCAGCCAGCACAAAATTACAGCACGTCGAAAATCGCCTGAATCGCTTCGAGAAAAGGATGGTACGGCCGTGCCTCTTTGTTTTGCTCGACTTGGCGGGGGCACTGCCGTGCCCCCAGATTTCAAGTGCCCTATAGTTGGTAACAATTATACTTACTAATGGTGTTATTCATAAATGCGCTACATAGGTACCTCAATTTGCTATTACCTAATCGTTTGTCTTAATCTCTCATTTTGATTTATTTATGTGTAAAAAAGGGATAAAACATAAATTAACAAAGTGAGGCTTGTAAAGTTTTATGAATAATGGGGTAAGTCTAAGTATTGGTAATTAAGGTCTATTATTTTTAAACATATGCGACAATATTTAATAAAATAGAGATTATTATTATTTAGCGGTTAGAATGGGTTTTCTTCAAGTTTCATGTACTTACTTATACACGTTACTTTGGCATAGTCCGTTTTAATAAAATACTTTTGGAAAATTATATTAGGTAGGTACGTAGATAACACGAAGTTATGTATAGACATAAATTATATACTTAATGATGCTACTGCAAATGTACAGGCCAGTGCAATATTACAGCGCGTAAAGATAACTATTACCAATGGAAAAATTTAGAGGAAGAGAAAAAAAATAGCATCTACAGTAATTTCAAAATTAGTAATTAAACTTTTTTTGCGTTCCTCTAAATTTGCCCATGAGTGTATATAGAAGTTACATAGTGCACGCGCTGATCCAGTTAAGATTAGTATTGCGTCACCGTAGATAATATATGATTATATTAAGGTAGCACACTACTTATTGGTAAATACTCGTACAATACTATACCGGAAAATGGGGTGAGTAGGCGCAAAACTGACATTCAAACCTTGATAACATTTTGTTTTTACATATGGGAACTAAATGGTGTATATAATAATAAGTGTTCCGTACGTTTGTATTTTAGTTTTTATTTTATTTTGGCTAGTTCCATTTTATAACTTTGACGATAAACAGGAAAACCCACCTCGACCAGTAGTCCCTCGTATTTGGGGTGAGTTGGGATACAAAGGTGATTTTGGAAGATTGTTGGATCGTTTGTTTTTTTATTATGAGTATTACTATAGATCCATTTTAAATTGCCATACATTATTTTTGTAGCAGTAGCCTTAAAAACACATCTCACCCCCTTTCAACCCTTCTCTCCCCATTCATAACCCAACTCTCCCCGCGAACTCTACTCACCCCATTTTACGGTAATGTAAAATTGCATTGATAAATACGCATTTCTGGTAATACGCACATAAGTATTTGACGCTTTCTGTTCACAGTAACACTATCAATTCCCAATCCACACAAGCGGGCTTCACCTTTATCTTCGCCTTCAGGTAAATGCGCGACAGGATGAGAAGTGACCCATTTCTGTCAATGTACGGTTCGCAAAAGTGTCGCGCACTCAGTCAGTCTTACCGCGGGGCAGTTACAAATTGCGTTACTGGGGGATAAAGCCTGTTTTTGCGAGCACCAGTCGTGTTGGTGAAAAATTTACGCCATCTTAGACGATTTAGACATTTTAGACTGTTCTGAGAAGAGACGTCTTTTTGAAAAGTTTAGTTTGAAGAATACTTGGGGAAGACGAAGTACCTAAAATCCGTTAATTATGTTTTAATTGGTATAAAATACAGAAACTTACTTTAAAAAAATATAGGCAATAGTGGCAATCGTTTTGAAAAGTAATTGGTATTTTGGCACAGAATTTTTCTAATAAGTAACTAAGGTTGAAAGTAATGACTCCTTTATACTACGTGGGTAGCAAACAAGCATACGGCCGGTCGTATGGCCTGACGGTAAGCAGTCTCCGTAGCCTATGGACGCCCGCAACTTCAGATGTGTTACATGAGTACACAAAAGTAATAAGATTCTATTATGTCTTTGTAATTTTCCAAGGTTAACAGGACCATAAAACAAGAATAAACAGATTTATTAACAAGTATTGGAACAAGTTTGTGACCTTTCAGCGGCCGTGGGTCACATTGCTCACGTGATTCAATGACAACATTTTAAGCGACCAGACTATAGCCATATTCGAACTTTAAGATACGTCAAATATTGGATATCGAAACGATATGGATTGGATATGTCAGTGTCAAACAAGTGTAAAAGTGACGTTTCTTCAAACAAAAACGTCACTTTTGACACTTGTTTGACACTGACATATCCAATCCATATCGTTTCGAGATCTAATATTTGACGTATCTTAAAGTTCGAATATGGCTGTATAAGTTAAGAAATTCCAAAATGTAGTGCTAATTTAATTAAACGTAATTTGACTTAGATCTTGTAATACTATTATAAGAATTCTAGCATTTTTATGAAATGGGGGGGCCCATTTCAAAGTTCCTTTACATCGAAATTGTATGTATTTTGTAAAAAAATGTGTAGTATACCTACGTATCGGTCACTGACAAATCTGCCGTTTTCGCATATTTAATTACTACATGGATTATTCTGACTAAAACTTGATTGAAAATAGCATAGCTATTGATGACCTTATATTTTTAAGTCAATAACCACCACAAATTTTTATGTCATATATTCGTTTACATTTTTGAACTCACAGTTTTACTAAAGGTATACTATATCGTTTCCGCTGGCGGTACCCTACGTCGCTATGTCAACTCATCTCATAGCAAATATGTACCAGGCAAGGGCTCCTCTAGCGCTTGTGAAGGCATGTACCCTTTACCTAAATCCACTTTAAAGGTTTTTGAATAAACTCTATTCATACAATGTTTCCTTTAGGCCTATTCGTTCTCTCTGGTAAGTTTTGGTAGTTTTATGTGAATAGTTATCTGAAAAACATTCTTTAGAAAGTTTATGTTATATGGGAAGTATGTACCTACTTGGAATGAAAGGACATCATCAATTATGTTAAGTGATTGAGCTCCCCAAGATATTGAACGTATACATCTACTTAACTAGTAATATAAATGCGTGAGGAGCTCTGTCTGTCTGTTACCCCTTCACGCTTAAAACGCTGAACCAATTTAGATGAAATTTGTTATATAGATAGTTTGAGGCCCGAAGAGGGACACGACAGTTTTTATCAATCATCATCATCATCATTCCATGTAGACGAAGACGCGGGTAGTATAATTATTAAAATAATATTAATTAAATGAATCATTGTAATTTCTAGATTGTTTAACCGCATCACAAAATATAACGGGAATATTGAGCAATCATAAAATATAATCATGAGTCTGAGAAAAGCCTAGAACCATTAGAAATATATATAAGTCATTATATTCTCACATTTACATAATAAGATATTAGTATTGTAATCGCGTTACGTTAAGACCTAAGTTTTTTAACTCTTCGGTACAATAATAGAGAGTTAAGATACGTTTGATGAGTTAAGATATATGTACCTTACTTCGATGTGATAGTTAAGGGCTACATAAACGTCTAGGTTTCTAGGTAGGTAACTTACGACTTTATATCAGGTAAAAAAAAATTGACACTAATTTAGCTTGTACCTAACAAGAAAAAATAATACCTACAATAATACATTCATCCTTTCATCACATACTGATACGTTCGTGCGTTCGATTTAGAAACATTCTAGCTATGACACTAATAATATATGAGTTTACGCTTCAGAACCATATCGATCTATCTTGCATTTGATTGTTATTCGTTTTATGCGGTTCGGCTCTGTTTGGGGCCAATTGGGGGCCAGTTTTGTCAATTAGCTGTTCTGAAATGGTTTGAATATGTGTACACATTTCATCATATTGCAATAGTGTTATTATATAGTCAGTCACAAAAAAAACTACTGGGTGTAGTGGACCCCTTAGCGATTAAAAGTGTTTGAAACTAGAGCGCGACTTTCCAATTGTTAATTAAGAAGTTTGCACAACTTAATACGGTCCTAATCATACTATAATGCCACGAAAATCAGTGACTCGGCACATAGGAAGACCCAGTTCATTCCAAAACTAATAACGGTCCATTCTCTTTTCCTAAGTAATAATACGTTGACTTTTTCGATGTCCGATAAACTCCCAAGCTTGCAGAAAATGCTCAACGTATAAGGTTCTTAATACAACTACCTAAGAACGTAACGATACTTTCATAAAACTAATACAATGCCTCCGTTGTTATCCAGAAAGCGTATGTCCTATAGAACCCCGTTGGAGATACAACTTTATGGCTTTCCCATGTAAAATACTTTGTCCTAGAAGCATCAAACACTTCTAAGAGTATGAAGGCGTAATGTGAGAAAGTTATTAACTAGTTTACCGAAGAATGGAGCCAATGAGCCGTGGAAAAGGTAAATAAGAAACTGTAATATCCAGGTTAAATAAAATGAGTCGAAGCTTTTAGTTCCCTTCATAATACCTACTCGTATCATCAGATCAGAAGTTGCGTAAGTTTTGGGTCAGAATCCACAGAGTGCTCTCGTTGGATCTGGGACTTGTTGTTCAAATTTATTACTAGTGGCTCTGTGAGCTGTAGACCTCGCGAGCATAGCTTATTGGGACCGTGCACGATGACAGCGCCACACAGCAGTTTGATCAATCAACAATACAAAGATTTTAATTTATAAAAAAAAAATACGAAGTTTAAGTGAAAAAAAAAATACAAAAAGTTATGTCTTACTGGGGATCGAACCCAGACTTTCAGTGTGCAAACACAAAAAGCGATTGTTTACAAAACGCGCCATGATAGTTCTTAGCTAAGCTGACGAAATTCGTCTACTCATTCTCGAGTACAAACTAAATATCTAAATACCGCCTAAACCAGCAATACAATTTTTCTGCATTTTTTGCCATTTACTATGTAAATGTGTCTCAAAAAGAAAATACTCTTATGATATCGATACGACTATTTGTTTAAGCGCAAGGTATCACAACTCCTCCATTTTTGAAAATTTCCAAAAACGGGATGACAAAAAAAAAATATTTACTCATAGAATCTGGACACAAAATTTCACAAGAATCGGTTGAGAATTGCGATCTGTAGAGGAGAACATCCGGACATACAAAAGCAAAATGCCCGAGTCAAAACGTAGACCTTCGCTACGCTTCGGTAAATAAGATTTATAAGAAACATCAATTGCTTTTTGCCTTTGCGATGTGGAATGTAGAACCAAAGCGGGTTATTAAGGCGTAAAAATACGGCAGTTAAAGGCATACGATTAAAGATTTAGTTCAGACTTAATTTTATAAGAACCATGCAGTAGTTACAATATTTTTTTCATCGCACTTGCTTGAAAAATATCTTATTTCATGCAGGTGTACTAAAGGGCAAAGGTCTATATTGTTCCCGCGGGATTTATGGATTGTAAAAAAAAGCTATAACTCCCTAGGCCGTGGAGTTGGATTGTGTTGGATAGTGGAAGTGGCGCTGTCCTCTGTCGGAGGCCAAGTCTCACATACGGTTACTGAGCGAACAGAAGGTAAGTAAATAAGTCGAAATAATAAAATTAGAAATGCTGATAAATGTACAGTTTAATGTGGATTGGTTTGACCCAAATTTAGTCATGAAATAAGCTTTGAAAGAGCCAGGTGGTATTGTAATTAATAGTATCCTAACCTGAAGTTACTATAAGTATTTACTATTCTACACAGAATCTACACCTACACTTATTAATACATTAAAAATATGTGCTTTAATGATCGTTAAATATCCTTGACTTTTTCAAAATTAAATTTCACAAAACCCTTAATCATAAAGCCAGATGTCGTACTCAGTGCCCCAAAATCTTTCAATTAACTGAAAGTAGCCATTAGCAGTAATTGGTAATCAGTGATAATGGATGTCCCGTTTGCGTTTTGTGCCATATCACGAACTAGTAATTTCACAACAATTTTGTAGTGTGCGAAGACCACCATTTTAGCTGACTTCGAAAATGTCATTATTGTGCAGTGTTTTTGATCTGTCAAAAGATTAATATTTTAATCATGATAGCTATGCCTGACCGTTTGATTTTTTAATTATTATAAAGGTTAGTAACGAAAAACAGGTCTCATACAAATTATATAAGCTCCTAACCTACCTTTTATTAGTCTATAAAATATATTTCACTTTATAATTTATATATAGTATTGTGATTACGTAAAAACACAAATAACAACAATAATTCAATTTGTTACCTAGGTGTAGGTACCAAATAAAAGCAACAAACAAGCTGTAAGAAATGAAGGCGTTAATTGTAGGTTATACTCATTACTGTGCGTCACGTTTTGTATTTTCCTCACAACCATAAGCGTAATGACGTCATCGGTCTCATGTTTGTATTATCAGGGCTATAAGCTATAAAAAATTCCTTTTCGAACGCCCGGGAGTCTAAGGAGGCAATATCCTTAAGCTAAATTTCATGAGCCATTTATACTTCACGTATCACATTTCTTTCCATCGTTTGTTCAACTCATTTTCCTTTTAACTGGCCTTTTGGATCAGATTCAGGTTACACATTACGATAATAGAGATCTATTTTGTGGGTTTCGGCAGCGCTCGGGCCACATTTGCTTGCGTAGTCAGCGTGGTATTAGATTACGTTCTGAAAGGACGTTTTTTCCGACCAAGCCTTTCACCGATATTCGCAGTTACCTCTACGTTGGTCGCCGACACTGCACAATTTTTTGGATAGGATTGTTGTACATTCAGAATGTATGCATAAAGTTGAAACGTCAAGACAAAACGAAATAAGTGAAGTCAAAGTCATAAAAGCAAAGGGTAGGGATCGTGTAGCGTGATATGTTGAATGTGATGTAAAATGTCTAAGACAAGGGTTCACAGTCGGATGCACTGAAAGTCGAACCTCTTTAAACCCGTTTGCTTCCGCATCCGTTCTTGTTCCGCAACCCTAAGCATTGTTACAAATGGGTCTATTCACAACCTCAACAATTCACATTTTGACTACGAAATCTGTAAATCGTATGTGTGATTTGATTTTCTTGTTTGATTTATAATAATCTAAGGAGGTAAGGATTAAAGTGAAGGGAGTTAGATTCCCGTGGGCGCCGAAAATTAAATGCGGACGCAAACTCAAGTGGAATTCTACTTATGTATAATTTTACAAATTCATTGAATTCGCCCATAAAAATATTTTATTTTATTTTATCATATCACTTTACTAGTATGATTCATTTGCATAAATATGCACCTATATGAACTAATAATTATGTCCTTAATTAGAGCTTGTATGTTTTAGCCCTAAACCGTGCTACTGCGCACAATATGCAGTGTTTTTATTTTTATTTTAAACATTAGCAGTCAACACGTTGAACACCTTGTTGCTAATTAATAGTCGTTTAAAATTATTTGTAAAATAAATGCAGATTTACGTTTTAAAATCACAACGTTTTTCGATGTACATTTGAGTAATATAGGTTACCTAATTTTTCCATGTGAAATCCCTCAGCATTTTATTTCGCCCGTTTGTAACACGCCGCACTGGCGTTTACGTAAAAGGACCTACGTACTTAGAATTTTCTATCACAATACGCTCTTTCCTTTAAGCACGGAGTTATAAGCATCATAACGTTCTGTAGGCTAAAGCGACGCTCACGCATTGCCGTAACTACCCACTTAAATAAATGCGTAATTTGCGCATACATTATTATGTTATCGCTTATTCCGTGTATTAGATTTTTGTTTTGAATGCGAAATTAGGGTTAACGGCTTGTTTACACAAAGTTTTAACGTTTCCATGTACCTAGTATGTATAATGGCGTCATTTGGCGAAGTTGTAACGTTCCGTAAGAGTAATCCTACCCTGAAGCGCACACAGCTCATTCTTCCAATGCCTTTTTTGTATGGCGATTTTAGGTCCTCTGAGGTTTAGAGTTCATCGGGATTAAAGTTTTTTTTACACATTAATATTTATGCAAGAATTCTTTAACAGTGTATTGGTAATATTGAGGGAAGTCAGAAAATGCTGATACTTATAAAAAATTTTGACACTATTTTTTAGTAAGTGCGCATAACAATTTTTGCGATGTGAACTTTTGACGTCGCTCTTGAATGACATGCTTCTCTATGATCATCTGTTAAAGAACTGCAAAAGCGTTTAAATTTGAAATTTTAAGAATAAACGGACGTATACGAGAAGTAGGCTTCATTATGTAAATATAACTGAAGCCTGTACCCAATTCTGTTGTTGGCTGAGCCCACAATGAAAATCGTTTAAAATAAAAACTCGAAAAACATCTTAGGTCGAAATTGGAATAAGGCTCGCCGTAAAATTTCCAAATTTTCGGCAATCCTGAAACACAAGTAACGACCAAATAGCATATACCTCATAAAATTATAAAGAGTTATATTTTCATAAATGATATGCCTATTTTGTTATAAATACGATCTCTAAGTGGCCTTTTTCTAAAAACCTTCAGTATTGCTACGTATTATTTTGGCGAATCAAAATTATGTCATTGTTTTCTATGGGACAGTAGATTTTTCTCGCAATTTCGGGGTTTGAACATTTACGCCCCTCAGAGTAGGTATACTCAGACATAACAAAATCATTATATGTAGGTATTTTTACATGCTAGCCATTAATAATGAATACAACAGGTTTACAAAATATACATCGTAAATATTGTTATTGTCTAATCTAACCCTGATTGTTAGAATTATTAAATGTCACATTTGCATCTGCTCCCAATAAAACAATGTAGGCTTCATATCTACATCTACCCTTCTCAAACGTTAACGTTAAACACAATTAGCTAATGGCCCGAAAGTGTCGTTTCAGATTAAGGCAGGTAAATATCCCGATTACACCTTTCAGACTTAACATTAATACCACTCTGTAAAACTTCCAAACACCTACCCCTATAACCCTCCGCGTCCCACGCATCAGGAGTGCGTGATAAGGTTACTAATGTCGAAACCTGAATACGTCCGCTATAAGGGATAAATAAAAAAATAAATAGATTAAATGAATATAAATATAAGTACACGCTTCCACAGATTGACTAAGTCCCACGGTAAGCTCAAGAAGGCTTGTGTTGTGTATAGACTAGGAATCCTCTAGACGGAGTTTAGAGCAATTATTTCATGAAGCCGATGCTGCCAAAAATACTGGGGGGCGGGGGGACGAGGTGAGCGAATCCCGTGCCGTGATTGGTCCGTTCAAAGACACGGACCAATCACGGCACGGGATTGACTCGAAGATGGAGTAAAACTACCGTATAAGTGGCAGAGGGGGTAGCGTTACTATGCTCAGTCTAGAGGATGTCTTGTCTGTGGTTGTGGGTACTTAGACAACGATATATTATATATAAACTTAAACACATAGAAAACATCTATGACTCAGGAACAAATATCTGTGCTCATCACATCAGCCGGTGGTCCTGGTTCGAATCCCGGTAGAGATCACCCGGGATTCGTACCCAGGACCACCGGCTTCGTAGGCAGGGTCGCTTGTATGTTATCCCTAGACCTCCCCCAAGGACCAGTCATTGTGGGAGGTCTAGGGATAACCGACTGCCGTATTCGAACTTCAAGATATTCACAAGAGACGAAACGTATTAGATCCATTCTAGATACGTTATAGTTTATATTTCAACTAGTTCTCTTTTGCAGTGCAATTCGAGCAACCAATGTCACTTTTACGTTAGTGCGAGTTAGATATCTATTAGATGTGAATTAGATCTCCAAGTCATATCTTGTGGAAATCGTTCAAGAGTATCTCCAGAATCGCGCAAATTACAAATTTGACAGGTTAGATCTTAAACATATCGTTATCGTATCTTGGTGATGTCTACAAGATATCTAATAGATGTCTATTTCAAAATCCGAATCGATATCGACCGATTTTAATTTAGAGAAAAACATTAACATAAGTTTTATAAGTTTTTATTTACTCTGACGTGTCCAAGAGCGTCATAAAAAATATTCCAGGATTATATTCGGATTGAAACCATAGCAGCATTACTGCTGCAGCGTTGCCAACTGTATAGATTTGATGCAGGAAATGGCAATTATCCATAAGCAGTGTAGAGTTCGGCTCGACCCAAGGTTTCTTTTTTGTCAATCAAAAAGTCACTTTTGACACTGACAGATCGGTATCGTATCGCTGTGACATCTTATAAGCATTGTTAGAATGCGGCCATTCATACTGAATAATATTCTGAACTGAATTAGTAATAACATCGATTAAGACCCACCCCCATTAGCAGTCAGCGGACCGCGACAAATTATTACGACATCGTATCAATGCTTCTCAATTACACGGTTCTACGAATCAGTGGGTCGGTTGTAGGTAGGTATATTTGATTATTACGAGTATCTTTGTTTCATATAATTTGATTATAGTACCGGTATTTGGTCTCTGTCATTGTTCCTTCCTGATAAACGATTCCGTATTAATAAAGCAGCCATGTCCATCCCAAGGGTCAACTTGTAATTTTTTTTTAAATCAGTTAGTACAGCACAGAACATATTAAAGAGGTTAGAATGGCTATCGCGCGCCCGCGGGACCGGTGTCGCCGCTCGTTCCTCTCCACATTTACTAACACTCGCGCAACGGTAGTAAAAACTAGCTAGCGCCTTGTGTGCATGGTGGATACGCCTCCTTTAGGCAGATTTGATCTCTGGCTTCTTAATCTGAAGGTTATTTTGGCGCAAAAGGCATGTTTACTTCGTTTTTCGGTCAGCGCGGGCGAGTAGCATGCGAGCGTTTGCTCAAAACCGGCGGCGACACGTACCCTGCTCGCATCGCCATTCTAACTTGTTCTGTGAGCGTAGTGATAAATATACAGATACTTAAATATATGAAATAGGTAATCATTGAGGATAACAAAAACCAGTCAAGAGCACGTCGGGCCATACTTACCCTATCAGAGAGCGAAATATTGAATGTCCGGGTCAAACTTCTTATGAAAATGAAATAATAATAAGGTGTTAAATTCAAAGATAGCTTACGTCCATACCTAATAGGGATGATGACACAGGTTGAATTTTATAACAAAATCTAGTAAAATAGATAGCAAATGAGCAATTTACCACAATATTGTGAATATTTAAAAAAATATGGAAATAATACAACAATACAGCACCTGAAAGTTTAATTATTTAAGTTTTTTTTTAATTTTCAAAAACAAAATAAGTAAGGATACCATTCCATTCCTCACATTTTATCAAAAAAAAAAAAAGTGTGTATAGCAACTATATACATAAACGCAAAATTTCCCCGACAAAAATGCAATTTTCTTGTTTTATTCATACTTCAAGATGTGATCTCAGTGACCTTGACGTCACATTCACATAGCGATTTGTTCGGGGCGTTTCGCGAGTGAAGTACGACTGTCGGACTTTGACTGTCCCATATAGACATGTGATCCTAAAAACGAACCTGATTGATTGTTACCATAAATGAAAATTTGTCATCTAGCCTATTGTTGCATACAATCATAGCCCTAGCTAGGGGTTCATCTATTTTTTTTGGAATCCTGTTCTCATAATTGGCACCACGCTTCCAAGCGGTTCCCGAGTTTACAATTTTGCTTTTAACTTTTAATAATAAGCACTTAAATATGTAAAGAAAAAGCAATATCGTCAAATTGATACTTGTCTCAATATTCTTAGGAAGTATCGATTTGATCTATGTTGATGTTGGTTGTTCTTGATATTTACTTAACTGAAACTGAAACCAAAATACGTAAAGACGTAATTTACTAACAACTTTCTAAATTAACAACTACATTGTATTTTCTAGCAACCTAAAAAGTGTGGTTCAACTGAAAAGCAGCAGCAGGCTGGGAATTGGAAATTTAATCTTTCATTTCGAAATAATATAATACTCGCAAGTATAAATAAATTCAAAGGCGCCTAAATTATTAAATACTAGGGGTTCTTATCTAAACTTAAAAAGATAAGAGTTTAAATGAATTGGTGTTTGGACCTGAGGTAAAACGAGGGTTTTCAATTCACCCTCTAAGGCAGGAAGGATTTAAAGCTCCCTACGTTATGAAGGTCGAAAAGGGGCTCAAATGCGTGTAACGACAAAGTTAACTAGTAGGTATGATTAATAGTTATTTTGTACATAAGGTTGTTTATTATTTCAAATGAGCTATTTTGTGTACCATGATAAACGACCTTAATGAAGCCAGTATTAAAATTGGACTAGAAATGAACCTTGAAAAAACGAAAGTTATGACGAATTCACATACTGTACCAATTTTAGTAAATAATATACCTCTTGAGTTCGTCGACAGCTACGTATATCTGGGAAAACAAATCTCTTTCAGCAAAGATAGAAACTCTACAGAAGTCGACCGAAGAATAGCGATCAGCTGGAAGAAATACTGGGCAAATAAGGAAATTTTTAAATCGCAACTCCAAACCAAAAAAATTGTGATAGATTCAGAAATTCTACCATGCCTCACCTAAGGTTGCCAAACTTGGACGTTCGATTACACAACCAGACAAAAAATACAAACTACGCAGAGGCGAATGGAGAGAAGCCTACTAGGCATAAAATTAAAGTACAGAGTGAGGAATGATGATATCAGAAGAAAAACTAAAATTACTGACGCTTTAACATTCTCACTCCAGGGAAAATGGAAATGGGCAGGACACGTTGCCAGATATAGAGACGACAGATGGACCATACGAACAGTAAAGTGGTCTGGGCCGCAGGGCTCAAGAGGCAAAGGCCGACCACGTGGCAGATGGTCAGACGAGCTAGTAGAAACGGCGGGTCCAAAATGGCTAGAGATAGCTCAAAATAGAGAGGAATGGAACTCCTTGGGGGAGGCTTTTACCCGAAAGGGGCCCACATATTTTTTAATTTAATTTTTAAGTTATCTTTTACTTTAATGTTATATATTTATTTTGTTTGAAGTATGTGTGGAAGAAATAAAGCTTTTTTATTTATTATATTTATTTATTTATTTATTATTAATGGCTTTTGTGTATCAGCGGTAACAACATAACGTTAAATAAGTAATAATAAAATGTTTAAAGTCCTCATGAATGTTACGTTTCTTTAGTAAGAAATAACAAGAGCACTGTCAAACTAAACTTTAATAGGGCACGAGGTATGAACACAGACTAACTAATTGCCGAAAAACTAAGTAGCGAGTCAGGTCGTAATGCCATCTCTTTTACTCTTGGTTAGCAAGGGTAAAGGAGATAGCAATATGATCTCAGTCGCCAGTTGGTATTGCGGCAAGGTTAGGTACAAGTACATAATACATATGTACTTCAATATTTAGACCAATTGTGGTTGGTCAGTTGAATTGATAAACCATATTTGCCTGCCCATTTTGGCATTAAACACGTCTATTGTTTGTGCTTTGTAAGGTAATAAAATTTCTGTCTGTGGCACCGTAGGTCTTAAAGTTGCCAAAAACCTGAGTAGGTATTATTCATATTCATAATCATATTTTTTATTTGTATTGATCATACATTATCACAGACGCGTTATTTACATTATTATATACAAATGTATGTCGGAAATATATACAATTAAAATTAGGTATCATTGTAAATATTAGAAAAATAAACATAATTAAGTTGACAATAGAGTAGCTATACCCCGTTCCAATACGTTAGTAGTATTATTTTTTACTTAGTAGTAGTATTATTTAGAACTATGAAGTATTTCATTATACCAAGTTAAAAAAGCGTGCAAAGGGTCCTTCTAATATTCCTCAATAAGGTGAAAAGGACATCAAAATTATAATAAGGCTAGAGGTACTATGATAATACAGGAAATGGTTCCAAACAAAAAGTTTGGAGTTTTAATGGCGGCTTTTGAGCTTTCCATCTTGTCCGCCACCCATCTTACTTATAGATATTTAGGACAAAAAGATAGAAGTAAATTGAAACCATACGAGCTTTAGTTCTAACATCCATGAACTGTATTATAAATTTTATGAGAAGCTATAAAAAACATTTCACAATGACCAACAGAACACATGACCAAAAAAGTCCTGGATATGGCTGTTGCAGCCCGGGGACCAGGGAGACCCCTGACAACCTGGATGGCAGTTGTAAGAAAAGATATGAAGAATGGAAATCTAAGACCAGAGACGACCCAGGACCGACCGGCCTGGCGACGCATGATTAGAAGGGCCGACCCCAAGTAAATGGGAAGGAGCCAGGCAAAAGAAGCTATAAAAAACATTTAACAGCCATAAACTGTTAAAACAAGTTAAAATACAGACGGAAAAAAGGTTTTGCGTGGCGATGAAAAGTATGAAAACATGATTCGCCGCTTTACCAGCCAGTATTACGATGCAGTTTTCATCAAAATGTATTCAGTGAGATTATATCGCTTTTGTGCTGCCACATTATTTAAAACTTGGTGTAATTATGATGTTGCGTAATTAAAAGTTTGCATTATAATTTCATAAGATTTCACATTTAATGTAAATTAAAAACTGTTAGTATAAAGCAAAAATATACGAAATACCGGTAATATCGCGCTCTGACAACGTACTCGTTTACCTTGTTATAAAATATGTGATGTCATAATAGTATAGTATAACTGGTGCATTTATATTTATATCACTAATAAAATAGTATTTTATGCAACCGTTGTTTAAGAGAGGTCAAAAAAGGCGAGTGGCGTGAGTAACAATTTGAGGCGAAGCCGAAAATTGTTAATAAACACGCCACGAGTATTTTTTGACCGAGTTAAACAACGTTGCATACAATACTTTTTCTACGACCACGCACTTACTTTGAAATAAAATTGTAAATTTAACAAATACATAGGTAATATTAATTCAAGAAGTAGCAAAAATGGAGGGTACGGGCGGGAAAAGAATGAATGAATGAATGAAAAAAAAACATGTTTATGGTTCACTTATTTGTCAAAGATAACATTTAAAATAAAGATGACAACACTGTATTTCATTCAATATTTTTTAAGTGATCATTACACGAAGTACTTATCGTAAAATCGCCAAAAACATACTGTGTGTATGCACAAATTCTTTTTTGGGGAATAGACTAAAGACTTGTCTTGATAACTATAAGGTAGGGTTTTAAAGGTGTGTGCACGACCCTTTAAATGACAAATAAAAGTACGGGAGTAGAAAAATACTATTTAAGATATTTATAAAACACTAGTTTTCTAAATGAAACGAATTCCAATGAAACGTTTGAGCCGTGGGCTGTTTAAATGGCTGATGCAGAAAATAGTGCCTAGTTTAAATTGCGGAATTGTTTCAGTGCCAACTTTATACTAAACCGTTGGTCTCGTTGGCCAACTTCGGACACTTGCTACCACACTTTATTTCCAACTTTTGGACATAACAACAGCGAAGGGTCGTCAGAAACATTTTCAATGCATAATGCTAACAGAGCTAAGCAGGAAGTCGTAAATAAGCTGCTATTTGGATTGTAGCTGAAAACAAGCGTTGTGTAAAAATAATAATGCCCGTGGGACATGTTTGTATATACGAGTATGAATGTACGCGACAATTTAAACATATATGGTGTCCCGTGTCATGCAGGTGCAGCATTTAGCCAGCGACGGGGTCTAGGTTCTGCATTATGTATTTTAGATCTATATATAAATAACTTTGCCCTGCTCCATTACACATGTAAAAGGAGCACGATATGCTTATCCATACAGACCCAAGTAACAATTTGTGGTTCTTATAGTAGTCGAACGTTTCTCAAATACCACCTATTGGTCCTATAAAAGACCTAAGAAGATTGGATAAAACCGAAATAGCGCATCTTATGTGCCATTCAGTGACATAGTAGACCTGTAGCAGTTAATGTTACTTGGGGAGTGCCTCTGGCATTGGGGCTATACAATACAAGGATCGACAATTATTTTGATAGAGTATAACAATTGTATTGCGGTCATTCGTTTTATTATTATTATTAATCTATGTGTGTTATGTGTGAAGTATGTGTCTGTGTGCTTACTCAAAACAAAGTGATGAATATATTCGTAGAGTAGGTAAAGGTGATATCAATTGTTTGTTGAATACTGGTAGCCACGCTACGAGGCGTACACGTGCTTCCATTCGGGATTTTATAATTTGGTGTTTTCCAATTGCCCTTAAGTGAGGACTAATTGATAATAAGATGAAATGAGAATAGTAGGTAGGTACTTATATTTACATTTACATTTTCCAAAAAATGCCCCCTAATCTTTATTTAAGTATTTATAGTAAATATGCAAACTGTAAATTAGTTATACTCGTACATTAAAAGCATTACTCAATGATACTCATCTACCAATACTGCTACTGGCAATGACTGATGTTTCAAAATAAATTGAATTAGCTGTAAAAACTTTCCTTAAATGTGTGGACTTTACCGTAGCTCTGAGTTAAATGTTGCCATCATTCCCGAGAGAATATTTCAATTACTCGGGATAAAAATATTTCACATCTATTTCTGTTCGTGGCATTCTTCATAAAATGTTGGTTATTTTGTCTTAAAATGTACCCGTAAATACGTTACTCGTTACCGCGAGCAACGGATGGTATATTTTCACTTATTTGACTACACCCTTTTCACGTGTGTGTTTGTTATGTTTAATTGAAATATAGGTAGTGATTTATTATAACTAGACTTATATCGACCGAGTTATGAACCGTGATTACCTTTTGTATTGATTTCGAGCTCCCGATGAGTTTAATTATCCCGATATTATCTAGTGATCGTGAATCATCCAAAAGCTGATTATAGTGATTTATATTTTTTTGGGCTACAAGAATCATCCATCAACTATTAAAAAAAGAAACATTTTTATTACTGGCTACCTATGTAATTATTTATATAATGTTCTTATTTGCTTGAGATACTCGAAAAAAATATTATAAGAACGAAGGAAAAATCTTCCGTTATTATTAAACTATAATAACAAGGCATACTCAGGTTATATTATAGTATTTTATGCAACCGTTGTTTAAGTCAAAAAAGCCGAGTGGCGTGAGTAACAATTTGAGGCGAAGCCGAAAATTGTTAATAAAGACGCCACGAGTATTTTTTGACTCAGATAAACAACGTTGCATACAATACTTTTTCTACGACCAAGCACTTACTTTGAGAGATGACATTTAAAATAAGGTTGGCAACACTGTATTTCATTAAATATTTTTTAAGTGGTCATTACACGAAGTATCGTAAAATCGCCAAAAAGACACTGCGTGTATGCACAAATTCTTTTTTGGGGCAGACTAAAGACTTATCTTAAAGGTGTGTGCGACCCTTTAAATGACAAATAAAAGTACGGGAGTAGAAAAAGTATATAACTTAATGCTCGGTAAAAAAAAAGCGGCCAAGTGCGAGTCGGACTCGCCCATGAAGGGTTCCGTATTTAGGCGATTTAAGACGTATAAAAAAAAACTACTTACTAGATCTCGTTCAAACCAATTTTCGGTGGAAGTTTACATGGTAATGTACATCATATATTTTTTTTAGTTTTATCATTCTCTTATTTTAGAAGTTACAGGGGGGGGGACACACATTTTACCACTTTGGAAGTGTCTCTCGCGCAAACTATTCAGTTTAGAAAAAAATGATATTAGAAACCTCAATATCATTTTTGAAGACCTATCCAGAGATACCCCACACGTATGGGTTTGATGAAAAAAAAGTTTTTGAGTTTCAGTTCGAAGTATGGGGAACACCAAAAATTTATTGTTTTTTTTCTATTTTTGTGTGAAAATCTTAATGCGGTTCACAGAATACATCTACTTATCAAGTTTCAACAGTATAGTTCTTATAGTTTCGGAGAAAAGTGGCTGTGACATACGGACGGACAGACAGACGGACAGACGGACAGACGGACAGACGGACAGACGGACAGACAGACAGACAGACAGACAGACATGACGAATCTATAAGGGTTCCGTTTTTTGCCATTTGGCTACGGAACCCTAAAAACGTAAAACAAGCGCTTAACTGAACTAAAGGTTAAATAAGTAGTTGTAGAAATGGATATACTTATTTCTAAATAAGTTGTACTTCACTAGTTGTTCAGAATTGATAATTTTATTGCCAGTACCTATATACTTAACTTATTTGCAATCCTGTAGAATTTAACTCGTAATCTTTATACTTTAATATTTCGAAACTATTAACGGTGTCCTTCAAAGTTCGTTTAAATATTTTTATAGTTAACACTAGGGTTGTAAGACGAGCTTGTTAAGTCTAGTGGCTCTGGTTGTCAAGCGACGTTCTTAATCCAAGGTAATCTAGACTCGGTTACGTCAGTGGACTACCTAATCGCTCCGTTTCAAATCTCTTGTGAGCTATCTACGAGGCAATTTAGGTTGAAAAAATTATAAAGATGACAGTCGTTTTAATTCTTAAACCATCTAAATTTAGTAATATAAAGAGCTGTATGAATACTTATTTTTATTCTATCAGTTTCGGTGTAAGTACTTTCTAGTAAGTTCTAACGATCACTAAGCTATGCCATGAACTAGTAGACGGACAAAAATATACTTTGCGAAAATTAGTTAATAATAAAATTTTAATAAATATTACAGGCTGATACAGGCTTTAAAACGTAAAAAAATAAACAATCTCCAATTCGCTTCATGAAATGAAGTGCTGCCTGAAATGTTTCCTTTACAGCTCGTTGTTTCAGGCACGCATGCTTGACGTGAATGAATTCCATGATGTCCATTGTGAAATCAATTAATTTTACTTTCATATTCAAATTTGTAATAAAACAGTTTAATACATTCTCGCGTTGTTCGTTCGATTCAAACTAAAGTTGAAGCGAAAATTTTAATGACTTCAATGCAGCAAAGTTCTAGAAATAACTTTGCTTTGTTTTAGACATATGTATGACTTCTGTCTTTCAACTTACCTAATTGGAACCGAATATAATGTAGGTAACTTGGTATATAAATCACTTTGAACATTTTTTTTTATGATTTTGGATGGTAGGATGAAAAAAAATTGACACTTTATACAGACGAAAATGGTTAATAAAGTATAAATATGAAGAAACTTTAGTGGAGTTTAATAATTCTTAAATGGTTTAATTTTATTTATCTTGTACTACGGTATACGTTTTCTATGCAAGAAACGAATGAGCTGTCCATACTATTTCCTCCTTAGGAAATCCCCTAGGAGGATGCCCTTGCATTACTTCATCTTTAAAAAAAACAGACTACGGATATATTAAAAAAAAATTTATAATATATGTTACGAGCAATGGTTACTTAAAACATAGATAATACCTTTACGATGAGTGGTTGTATAGTTTTAAATAATATGATATAGGATATAGGTATCTACTATTACTTTTAACAATTGATACCTATATGTAACAATATTTATGGTTATAAATACTAAAAGTGATATAACTAAGTATGTATTTACTTAATTATTGACCTGTAGATACATTATGGCAAAGACGACCAACTTTATTTATTTTTTAAAAATTTTGTGGTCTTTCGCTTTTATATTCCTAAGTATTTACCGCAAGGTACATTTGAACTAGGTATATATATAGATTAATTTTTCAAAATATACACACCATAAAAATCACGTTCCAAGATCATTTATTTTCAAATTAACCCTCGTACACTCACAATACTCACTTACTCAAGTAAACCGCCGTTTAACCACAATTAGTTCCCGGGACGGTGATAGCCTAAGCCTACCCGGCGTATTGTGTCGAACTACGGTTTCCCATTTTCCCAGTTTACTTATTTTTCGACGCAACCCCAGAACCAAATGGTTTCCGCGGTCACCGTTGCTTGCAATTCCACATTTGTTTGTGCTTTTTCTTTTCGAATTTGTAAATGGAAACACGATGGGTCTCTCGATAAATCTTTTGCTACTGCTATTTGTTTTACATATTTTCACACGGCGCGCATGCCGTTACGATCAAAGATAAATATTTATCAGCATACCATAGTGGTTATATATTCAGATATAGACATGTGGGAACGTTTCTTTACGTACCTATAGTTCGTTTTTTTTAGCATTAGAAAACAGGTAAACAATCTTGATGTGTCTTTTAAATGAAAAACACATTTTAAAAATAAGTTAAGGCAAATATGTAACAATTATGAATCTAATACGATCATTTATATTCTTCTGCTTTCATAAGTAATAGTTACTGATATTTAAAAAGCGTCTTTCAATTAAAAGTCATGTCAAGATCGCTTACCTTCTTTCAAGTTCTTTCTAATGCTAAAAAAAACGAACTATAATTTAGAATGAAACTGTTTTGATATTCTAGTAACTTCATAGTTTTATTTAGAACGATGATCAAGAGGCGTATTCGAGTTTTAGTTATTCGATCTGTTTTCGATATGAAACTCGGTCAATATCATGTCGGAAACAGATCGAGTAACTAAAATTAGAATACGCCTGTAATTATATTTACGTAACTATCACAAACGTATGTGGTTCTTCAAGGCGTCATTTTTACTAACATGTTATTTAACTTATTATGTTAGAGCTGTTAAATTAATAAATCAAGTTTTGTTCTAATTTAGTAGCCCAGAATAAAAAAAACTAGTTAAGCTTGTACCTACTTGTAATGTAATCAAATTGGCAGGCGTCCACTGCATAAACTAACGGGGGCTAATATACGAGTACGAGGTCAGCTTTGAATATCCCAGACAGCGGCGGTTCCTACACCAACTCTTGTATATTTAGTTACTATACATATACTTATGGCAAAGATAAATGATTGTAATTGAGAGGTCTAAGAATAAAACGTGTCCTTTGTTTGACATCCAAAACAGATGGCACTGTACTGAATTGTCAACTTTTAACAATCAGATTTACCGCAAAATGTAAATTTGAAGCACGAAATTGTCTTAGATTTTACGTATGTATCTTAGATATAATCCAGTAAAATTGACGAATTTTATAACGAGGCCCTTTTGCGTCAAATCCGGTTAGTTCTGATATTCTGCAGACTTATTTATGATGTTGGTCCAATGAATATTCCAAGTTTGTGACTACTAGCGCCGAACGCATCCTTGTCAAAAATCGAAAAAACCGCGAAAATGTCGGTTTTTTTTTAGTTTTGGGCGAGTCTAACCCTAAAGGACTAGTTTTTGATAGTACCTTTTTTAGACGTTTTTAAAGAAGACTAAATTTTCTATAATACGAAATTAGAACGGTCTCTGTAGATTGAATAGTTTCCGAGGTAAAGGCTTTCAAAATTTAGATTTTTTTGAAATTAACTAATTAACTAATGTTTGCAAAAGATCACGAAACCGATACCTAATAATTGGTAAGAAGTAGCTAAATACTAATTAAATGTACTGACAACTTCACCTTAGGACCAAAACATCTTTTCTCTTTTATGGAACAATTATTTCTAAAAAGCTGTCTACTTTCTTTAATTAATACAGGTAAGTACTTAGGTGCCTACATCATTTTTACGATGTCATGTTATGTACCTATTGAAGGTTAAAGAATGATTCACGGCACGCCGTGCCCCGCTAAGAAATGACGTAAGATCAACTGAGGTAAATGCGTCACTTGAGGTAAATGCGTCTTTTAAATATTTTATTCTATTGCAACCCTCTCTGTTTGAAGTGTGGTCACTGAAATTTTAATGCAGACGGCTATAATAGTTATATAATATGTTGCCTTTCGAAGATATATTCAAATGACGCATTTACCACAAGAGACGCATAAATGCGTGCGTGGTAAACCACAAGAGACGCATTTACCTCGGTTGACCTTAGATATAATTTTCATGCATATTTTGTTTGTCCGTTTCTTACAGATAGAAGGTGGTATTGAAAACATATCAAAAATCACCAAAAAAATTGAACATTTCTTGTCTCAGTAAGACTGGTAAGAGTTCGTGATTCTGAGAAGAAATAATATTAAAATTCCCACAAAAGTTAGGGGGCATTAGAAATTACCAGATATTAAAAAGGCTAATAAGTAGGTACTTACATATATGTCCATACATCTCGGTTTTCGGTGCGGGAATGATTTCGTGTATTTATAACTTTGTTTATTGTAAAATAATTACCAAACTATGAATTAAACGTAGGTAGCAAGGTCCAAATGTGCTTAGAAATGTTAAATTAGTATCGATTTTTACGGTTTTTATCTGATATTTGGCTAGTGTGAAACATTCTCGCACCGAAAACCCCGATGTATGGTCATGTCACCTGCTGATATTCACGTGAAACCAAACATTTGCGTGTAATTACCAAATTTAGTTTAGGTAAGTGTAAAATCAATACAGTTTAAGTTTATTTCAGTTCAGGTTAAGTATTTAGTAGTTAATTTTGTTTAACAAGGATTCAATTAGGTACATGTAACCAGATGATTGCCGTTCAAGCTATTTTTAAATATTGCTGAATAGGGCGCTTATTCCTTTTGTACTAACAGGTTTGGTATATGAATTTAATCTGGATTTGTTATGGATGATCTTGCAGCTATCAAAAGTTACATTTCTGGTTGAAGAATAAAAAAACCGGCCAAGTGCGAGTCGGACTCGCGCACAGAGGGTTCCGCGCCATCAGCAAAAAATAGAGCAAAAAAATCGTGTTTGTTGTATGGGAGCCCCCCTTAAATATTTATTTTATTTTATTTTTAGTATTTTATTTTATAGCGGCAACAGAGATACATCATTTGTGAAAATTTCAATTGTCTAGCTATCGCGGTTCATGAGATAGAGCCTGGTGACAGACGGACTGACGGACGGACGGACGGACAGCGAAGTCTTAGTAATAGGGTCCCGTTTTTTACCCTTTGGGTACGGAACCCTAAAAACAAATCGAGACCAAATTCATAAACTGTAATGTAATAACACATTCAGAATATTCCTCTTGGATAAATGCTTTCTCAAGGATCTCCACAACGTTCGTTCATGAGTACACAGTATCCGGATAGGTACCTCTAGTCATGCCGTCAATACCCTTGCTTCAGACCCCGTTCGCTGCGTCTTTTAGTACGTGGTTGGTACAAAAAAAAATCAGTTCCAAATTATATTTTCATTTTTAGGGTTCCGTACCCAAAGGGTAAAAACGGGACCCTATTACTAAGACTCCGCTGTCCGTCCGTCCGTCCGTCCGTCCGTCTGTCACCAGGCTGTATCTCACGAACCGTGATAGCTAGACGAAATTTTCACAGATGATGTATTTCTGTTGCCGCTATAACAACAAATACTAAAAACAGAATAAAATAAAGATTTAAGTGGGGCTCCCATACAACAAACGTGATTTTTTACCGAAGTTAAGCAACGTCGGGCGGGGTCAGTACTTGGATGGGTGACCGTTTTTTTGCTTGTTTTGCTCTATTTTTTGTTGATGGTGCGGAACCCTCCGTGCGCGAGTCCGACTCGCACTTGGCCGCACTTTTTTTATTTTGCTAAATCCGCTCCGTTATGTTGATCGTAACTAGTGTGCTACGAAAGATTTGTAGCAGCTGGTCTGCTACGGCGTAACCGCCATTACATTTTGGAAGTGTTGCTGTAGCACCTGCTACGGATTTCCGAGTTCCAGTGATTTCGGATGTTTTACCGTGTAGAGTAAGTAAATCATTAACTGTTATACTAGAAAAGAAGTAGGTATGTTCCAGTTTATGCAAATAAATATGTAAATACGAAATTATTATAAAATGTCATGCTTAAAAAAGCGTAAATCGAAAAGAATCAATCGAAGGGGCATAGTTGAGGTTAATATACATAAAATTATCTAAAAATATTTTCTTTAATGTTTCATACTCGTACTTGTCTAGGAAGGAAAGAGTGGGAATACGTTTATATGGAGAAGCGGTTATCCACTTTCCTCAGTGTTTTTTAATTGAAATCGAGATGCGGTGACACAGATTTTTAAAATTTGGATGCCGTTCTAGTTATTTACGATCGTTTAAAATTCGGAAGTATTTTAAAATTCACTTTAAATATTTGTTAAATGATTCAGTTGCGGCACCGCGCCGGTCAGTTCAAATACTTAAATGTTCTGAATAATAAATGCGATGCCGCATTGACCCAAAAGTTTTCCTAAATCAATAGTCAGCAAAGTTAAAGCAAATCAATAGGATAGTGTAGTAATTAATCTGTTTAAACATGTGTCTGTATTCCTAACACGTCTCTGAATTAGGTAATGTGATAGACCTGCATAAATTAAAGATAACATCGGCCAAATAAACAGCAATCCCGTTACCATGCAAATTTTACAACTAATAAAAACTAAGACTTACCCAAAGCAATTTCAGAGATTGCAGAGTAACCACCGTCCTTAAACTCGCTCCGAACTCACTTAGTGGCACGCAATCACACACACAAGTCACTCGTCCACTATAATCAACTCGGTCACCACACACGCATGTGCAAGCACTGATCACGTCACTGGCACGGTGGTTCAGTAATTTTATAAACGGGTGGCCGCGAGTGCGCTCTGTGTGACGCCGCAGCCTCGACTGGCTGGGGAGACCCCAACGCGCCTGTCCCTACTGCCTCCCCTCTCTCAACCCGCTTACCTCGCGGTACGAGCAAATAGATATTAAGTATGCGCTGTAAGGACGAACGTGAAAGAAAAAACGGATCCAGAAGCCTGTAGGGCGAGTAAGGTACCGGCTGAAGACGTTTTTGGATTTAGTTGAGTTTTTCTGCAGTGTCGACGCCGATGGGAATTCAACTTAACGTAGGATGTTGAGCAAATAACTTCAAAGGTACTACTTTTTTCTGTGATTTGTTTTCGAACTTTCGCTTTTATTTTAACCGTGTTTAAGTAACTGATAACGACTATGAAACCGCCTTTCGTCGCTCTCAAGGGTAGATGTTCCTCAAGCTGAGATTAAGTACTATTCTGAGACGCTGTTATTAAACTACGAAAACGTACGTGCTTATTTCTTGTTTAAATAAATAATACCCAATACGATGCCCTTATATAAATTGACTAAACTCTACAGTAAGCTGAAGAAGGCTTGTGTTGTGGGTACTCAGACAAAGAAATATATGATATGCAAATACTTCAATAAATTCATTGACAACACCCATGATTCAGAAACAAATATCTGCTTTGCTTATCACACAACAAAATGCCCTTACCGGGATGCGAATTTCTTGTTTGATAAATTTAATTTTTATCGTCATCAGCATAAAGACTGACGTTAAGTACATATATACAAATTGACAAACATTTATTTCGATAGAATAACGAATTTTTTTACTTAAAATGTATGCCAATCCGTTTGAATGTCTGCTTTGGCTTAGGTTATTTGATTTTCTTATGAATTATTTCACACTCAAAATGCGTAGGCAGCGGAAAAGAGGAAATCTATTGTGAACAAATGGTCTACCTTTGCTGTGCCCTACCAGGGTCCATATCAAACTCACTTTCACTATGTAACATCAATGTAACAACCATGGATGCAATAAATAAATTATGAATTATGAATTACTCCAAAAGGATTCACTTAAAGAAAGCTTGCTGAGCTTGAACATGTCAGTTTTGGTGCAATCCAAACTGTCATTAAAAGGTTTGACTTTCGATTACACACCAAAATCAGGCCAAAAATCAGACCCTTGAAATCCGAACTTGGACAAAAGGCGTACGATACCAACAAAGGGGCCACTGTTTGGGATATAGCTAAAAATTTGGTACATCTATATCAGGTGAAACAATTTAAGGGCATAGATACCTAAAAAAAGCAGCTGAAAAGAAGCGACAAACAGCAAAGTTCAGTAAAATTAAGGGTTTTTATGACTTTAATTTATATGACTAACATCTCGCTAAGAAAAACGTGAGCGTTTGAGATATATGTGAAATTGAATTATAAAACACTACCGGGACCATAATATTATACAGATTGGAAAAAAAATATGGACCCTGGAGGGAAAGTGCCTTAAACCCTCCTTTAAGTAAGCTCATTTTACTTAAAGGAAACATTCTTTTGTTTTCTAAAAGAAACCAAACTGCATTAAACCTCGATAGATTTCATTGTTAAATAGCTTTTACAAAACCTTTAATTAACACTTTTTTAGCACACGAACCACATTTAAGCGTTTACTCAGCGATTTCTAAAGTCAGTAATCCTCAACTGATTAAGCGATCCCTAATGAAATGAAAATGAATCACGCTTTCACATTTCTCTCATTTGACTTGAGATTATCGATTAAAAAACTCTAGTTAAAACCTACAATTCGATTTCAATTTAACCTCATGTTATATTGACATCGATTTGACATCGAGTAATAATAAATCGTCAGGTGACAAGCAAAAGTCACTAAGTACTTCCACAAGTTCATAGCCATAGTGAACCATATTTAGTACCTACGAAAAGAAGGTTGATTTTTGTTTCAATATTGTATAGCAATTACTGCCGTATTCGAACTTCAAGATATTCACAAAAGACGACAGGTACTAGATCTATTCTAGATATGTTATAGTTTAGATTTCAACTAGTTCTCTTTTGCAGCGCAATTCGGGCAACCAATGTCACTTTTACGTTAGATATAGTTAGATATCTAATAGATGTGCATTAGATCTCTAAGCCATATCTTGTGGAAATCGTTCAAGAGTATCTCCAGAATCGCGCAAATGTCAAATTTGACAGGTTAGATCTTAAACATATCGTTATCGTATCTTGGTGATGACTAAAAGATATCTTATAGATGTCTATTTCAAAATCCGAATCGGGCCCTTAGTGACTTTTGCTTGTCACCTGACGAAATGACATTTCAGTTACAGATTTTCAAGTTCACTGGTTAATTTAAAGGGCATCTAAAACTTATTAAATATACAGATATATGTATATGTCAGCTGCAGATAGAGGTAACCCCTCTGCAAACAAACTTCTATGCAGACGGGTCACCTCTCTCTTCAGCTGACTGTACAAAATTACTTGACACGACGTGCCACTTATATTGTATATAAATATATTTTAAGCGAGAACGCAAAATAGGTAACAATCACGTAACAATGATAAGTCTCTTTGATACTCGGGTCTCCTTGAGGACAAGTTTAGTAACCTGACGGTACATGAGAGGGCCTGAGACAATTGAAGGTAATGCAACGTTTTATAATAATAAACGCCCAGTGCGTGAATAGCTGTTTAACTTTTATTTGGCCCTACAATAAAAATAAAATTCTAGACTGTGCTGCATACTCTCTCCTTTAAAACTCGAAACTTAAATCGAGCATTTCATTTAGACTAAAGGTATTTTTATTATTATTTCAAAGACCTGGGTTCCGAATTAAATGAGCATGTGGCAGTATTTTATTTTAGTTTTAATATGTAACGTAAAACAGGTGTGATTAATACTTTTGAGCTGAGTTACCTACATTCACAGCTGCTGCATTAATTTTCATGTAACACTATTAAGTAAAAGTAATAATTAGTAGTAGTAGTACAATCATCATCATTCAATTTAAGAGCTGGGCTCTTGTCGGTGCAGCGTGATGAATTTGTCTCCACCTTGGTCGATCCGAAGCCAGCCCTTTAGCGTCCTGGTACGACACGGCCCCTACATGCTCCTTCACTTGGCTCATATAACTTTTTCTTGGTCTTCCCCTCCTTCGTCTTCCATTTATTTTCCCTTCTATGATGTTTCTGATGAAGTGGTCGTGTCGTAGCAGGTGGCCGATCATTTTTCCTCTTCTATTTTTAATAATGTCCATTAAACTTCTCTTTTCATTCACTCTGTTCAGGACGGCTTCATTGGTCACTCTTTCCGTCCACTTTATTCCTTCCATCCTTCGCCAGCACCACATTTCAAATGCTTGTAGATATTTTTGATCTCTCTTATTTAGCGTCCATGTCTCACATGCATATAGTGCGATGGACCATATATATGTTTTCATAAATCTTTTCCTTATGTTTAAGGATATACGTGATTTAAATAGGTTTTTCTTTTTATAGAAGGTCTGTTTAGCCATTGCAATTCTTGCTTTTATATCTGGAGTACATCTTGAGTTTTCTGTACAATACTTTAATGCAAAAAAGCGGCCAAGTGCGAGTCGGACTCGCCCATGAAGGGTTCCGTATTTAGGCGATTTATGACGTATAAAAAAAAACTACTTACTAGATCTCGTTCAAACCAATTTTCGGTGGAAGTTTACATGGTAATGTACATCATATATTTTTTTTAGTTTTATCATTCTCTTATTTTAGAAGTTACGGGGGGGGGGGGGGAGGGACACACATTTTACCACTTTGGAAGTGTCTCTCGCGCAAACTATTCAGTTTAGAAAAAAATGATATTAGAAACCTCAATATCATTTTTGAAGACCTATCCATAGATACCCCACACGTATGGGTTTGATGAAAAAAAATTTTTGAGTTTCAGTTCGAAGTATGGGGAACCCCAAAAATTTTTTGTTTTTTTTTTCTATTTATGTGTGAAAATCTTAATGCGGTTCACAGAATACATCTACTTACCAAGTTTCAACAGTATAGTTCTTATAGTTTCGGAGAAAAGTGGCTGTGACATACGGACGGACAGACAGACGGACAGACAGACAGACAGACATGACGAATCTATAAGGGTTCCGTTTTTTGCCATTTGGCTACGGAACCCTAAAAAGCCTCCCTTAAGGGATTTCTTACCTTAGTTATTTATTGAAAAATAAAATTGTATCTCAAACCGGTGTGTTGACCGAATACCAAAAAATCATACTCTCATATGAAAAATGCCTTCCAGGTATTCGAATGTTCAGAACTGAATTCAGAATATATCCAATTCCTATAAGTATCTATTAAGTTATTTTAGGCGCTGTGGAGGCATTTTGGTTCATTAAGCTGGTCTGTTCTAGTAATTTATTTTGACTGCGTAGCGAGACATAAGTAGAATACTGAATAAGGGAGATACTTAACTTAAAACTCTTAGAGTGGGATTAGTTAGGTAGTCAGGCGTGAAGCATGTCGGGCCATGCTCAGTGTAGCTATTAATAATAATCATGTACATTACAAGCAGAAGGGAGTAGGTACCTTCGCTGCAATTTGTCCCCGTCTTATTACTAAGAAGGGAAGACTTTTTGCGATAACTCAATAACTCAAAAACGGCATAATCGATCATGTTGGCTATTGGTTGGCTATAGTTTTATTTGAAAGTATTTAGCTTTTCTGTGATGATTTTTTGATGCCCATGCCCTTTTGGTTCAAGAGTAAGAGGGAAAACGCATATTTTTTTTGGAGCGATTATTACCGAAAATATCCACTTTATCACAAAATGGTTGTTGGAAACCCCTGTTAACCTTTTCCAGCGACATTCCTCATAATAGAGTTAAAGCGAAAAAAAAAAACAATCCCCACTAGGTACCTGCCCTAGAAATGTTTTACCATTTTGTCGCTAATATTATCAATGTACATAGGTACATGGATGGACATAGGCATGGATCCATGCTAAATTGCAGTTTTCTAGCACTAACGATCACGGAGGAAAGCCGCATACGGACAGACAGAGAGACAAAGAGGAACAACTCACTCTGGTAAGTCTCGGTAGCTCAGTTGGCAGGGCGTGATGTCCCAGAGTCACGAGTTCAAGTTTTTCCACTTTCCCTTTATTGCTTTTCTCATTGACTACGGTACGATAAAAGGGCAGCAGGTTGTCTGTAAGATGCCTCTGAGATTATATTTTATTTTAGAATCCTTCGTTTCGTTAAGGGGCCCATTTCTCGAACGGCATTAGTCTAAATTATGAGTGTGTTGCCATGGTAACCTATACGATTTAGAGTAATCATATTAGTCTTATACCGTTCGAAAAATGAGCCCCAGGATTCAAGGTATGCCTACGCCGTAAATATGGTCATTTTGGTACCTTATTGTAATTAATACTCATTCTGATTATAATCTCGCTTGAATAAGTATAAGTAGGTAGTACTTGGTTTTGAACACTTACAATGAAACCGAGAGCTACTTTCTAAGGTAGGTATCATCTTGGGTCGTCCCATTCGTTTTTCGTCATGTTCTTAAACTTAAATTAGTCCTATTCTGCTTTCGTCACTCATCCTACATTGAAAGCCACTGACGATTGTGACGAATGTAGAATGGGTGACGAAAGCAGAATAGGACTAGTGGCTCTGTGAGCTGTAGACCTAACGAGCAGAGCTTAAAACTAAATAAATGTTGTTGTTTAGAAGAATTAAGAGAATCTAATTTGACAATAAAAACTTAACTATCGAACCTGCTTACAAAATTCGGGAATTGGTTTAGAAATGCGACCTGTAGAGTAGAAAAGATGGACATACGAAACAATTTTTGGCTAACAGGCCAATTCAAACGTACACTACACTGATATCAGAAAGACATCTGACTGATGTCATTTAGTTATCGTGCATTTCGCTCGTTCTTGTCCGTATATGTATTGGTGCAAGCGAGACGCAAATTATAAACTAAAATTAAAAACTACATAAAGCTACAAACAAAAATGAAACGAATACGCTTAAACCGCGCTTGATAAATAAAAAATACGAAATTTTTCATTAAAAAAAAACAACTATACGAAATTTAAGTATAAAAAAAATACAAAAAGTTATGTAGCAGTATACAAATACTGGGGATGGAACCAGGGACCTCCCGATGCAAACAAAAAAAGCGAACGTTTGCAAAATACGCCATTATAGTTCTTACTAAAGCTGACGAAATTTAGCTACTCATTCTCAAATAAAAACTAAATATCTAAATACCGCCAAAACCAGCGATACAAATTTTCTGAATTTTTGGCCATTTAATCTATAAACAGCATATCTCAAAAAGAAAAAACTCTTATGATACCGATACGACTATTTGTTTAGGCGGAAGTTATCACGACTCCGCCATTTTGAAAAAATTCAAAAAACCGGATTGACAAAAAAAATATTTAGTCATAGAATTCGGTCACAAAATTTCACGAGAATCGGTTAAGAATTGCGACCTGTAGAGGAGAAGATCCGGACTTGCAAAAGCAAAATGCTCGAGTCAAAACGTAGACCTTCGCTACGCTTCGGTCAACTAATTTAAGAACTTGACGAAAAACGAATGGTACGACCCAAGATGATACCCTTTCTAACATTATTGAGTCCCCTGTCAAACATACCAGCTTATCCTTGTTATGGCCGACTCACTGTTTGTCTTGGCTACGCCGTAATACCGGGAATTCGTAGCTGAGCTACGTCAGCCACGGAAAGGAGTTGATTCAGAACAAAATATTTGTTATTTACGATACAAGTGCGAAAACTAGATAATTCGCAATGGTGATAAATTAAATAAGTTTTTGGCAAAAAAATCATTTTTGGTACAAGCTTTTATCGCTGACTGTACTTTACTTACGACAGACTATTAATACTCATCGAGACAATTCTAAAAACCCCTAACACAATGAGGTTGCGTTATTTCATCACAGAGTTCCTATGGCCACCTCCTGTCTCCATCATCAGATCAGCTCGATGGTACTATAATATTGCATTGTCACCCGACTTACATGTGTATGCAAAATTTCAGCTCAATCGGAAACCGAGAAGTGGATCGAATTTAACTTGCAAGATTTGATTACAGACAGACAACAGACCAGCTATCATGGTCGTATTTTTATCACCTGTCATGCTATGCGTCACTTTCGCACTTACATATTTGTTAGAACGTGACAGCCATGGTGACAAATGATAAAGAGCCGGCCATCATAGCCGTACAGGACAGGTGAAACTAAATAAAAGCTTGTAAAAAAATACCGTTACTTTGTACAGTCAATTGTTAAAATATGGGTGCATATAACTTACTCAAAAATATGTCAAAAATAGTTCTTAATTCGCTAACATAAGCCACTCGTTGATATTTTAGTACGTACGAGATTCGTTTTGAACAAGAATTTAGAAATTACAATAATTGTAATTTCTATTAATATCACAGTCCATAGGTTACATCCATTTAATCTTATTTTGCGTTTCTGAATACACCTACACTACAAGGTTACTGACATTGTTTTCGATTTAAACCATAGAGAAATAAGTAAGACAAGAGTGCTCACTCCATACATCAGTTCAGACTATTAATTTCAGTGTGTAGACACTGAAATTAATAGTCTGAACTGATGTCTGATCTAGCATCGAGTAGCGGAACTATCATTACTGCTACTTGACAATAGATGTAGCAGTACTGATAGTTCCGCTACTCGATGCTAGATGCTAATAGTCTTTTTGGTACTAAAACTGATCTATGGAGTGAGCCCTCTATGTATTTTTTTCTCTATGATTTAAACTGATTGGATATTTAATGCATGTTTTCTTTTAGGTACAGTCGTAAAACATGTCACTGCATGAAACGGGTTCTTTGAAATATTAACATGTTTGCAGTGGGAGTGGGATGTTTTGACGTATCGCTGGAATCTTAACAAGGGTCGATGTACCCCTATTTTAGTAAAGCTTGCTTTGTTGACTAACCAACCATAAAAGCTTTTAAGCCATTAGCCTTATTAACTAAATCAAACATTTGAGAGTCCTACAATTCATCATTTTGTGTGCATGTTAAATTAGAAATACCAAGAAGTGGTATAAGAAAGAAAGAAGAAAGAAAAGCATTTATTAGCACAATAACATAACCTTAAAAACTAACAAAGAGAACACAAAATGAGAGGTTGCGCTAAATGGTCCTCACTCAGCTAGATGTCACGGTATGAGCCACATGGCACACTCCGCGACGCTGATTTTCAGTAAGGCCCAGTGGATGGACTAGGTGGCACTCAGTAAAGGACACAATAATGTACAAAAATAAGGGAAAACTTAAGTAAAAGTAAAATTTAACATTAACAATCAATCGTATCTATAACTTAACGTGTAGAAAACCTCAGAATAGATTTAATTTAGGCAGTTTTAACTGTCAGGATTTTAGATTTCGATATCCGAGCGATTATTATTAATTAATTTCTCAGTACAAATACATATTAAAGGAATAAATAAATAAATATTATAGGACATTATTACAAAAATTTACTAAGTCCCACAGTAAGTTCAGTATGACTTAGGAACAAATATTTGAGCTCATCACACAAATAAATGCCCTTACCAGGATTTGAATCATCAACTTCCCACTCACACTCACTCACTCACACTACCCGCTAGGCCAGAAAGGTCGTCAAAAATATAAAAATCAGACGATTTTGTTACTACAAATTATGTATAATTCATTTGATATAGTATTCCATATACGTTCGACTTCATGCTGGGCCCAATCGCCGAAAAAAATCGATGTGTCAATTGGTGTCACGACACTACGACCTATCAATTGATTATGACAAATTTAAAAACTCAAAGCATATTCCCTCTGATAAAATAAAAGGTTGAACTCGTTATCCAAACATCACACATTTAATATTTATTCGTCAATATTTACTGTTCTCATACGCTTTTGACGTCACAACGGGTAAACGTTCATTAACGTTTAGCTTACATTCATATGTGCTTGGCTGGAGATAGACCTTTACAAATCACCCTGGACCGCTCGATTGCTCAAGAGTGTATTCAGTGACAAACAAATTCATTCAAAGTCAATCTTAATGTAAGTGCGTCATGGTCTAATTAATTTTGCGACCAATTTTTAAATATACTATTATGTTTATTATGCAAAGTTTTAAAGTTTAAGTAGGTACTTTGTGTATATTATGCGAAGGTATGTAAACAGTTTCTTTAATTAGACACTAAACTTCGTTTTTTTTAGCATTAGTAATAAGGTAAACAATCTTGATGTGTCTTTTAATTGAAAAACACATTTAAAAAATAAATTACGGAAAATATGTAACAATTGTGAATCTAATACGATCTTTTATAGTCTTCTGCTTTCATAAGTAATAGTTATTGGTTTTTAAAAAGTGTTTTTCAATTAAAAGACATGTCAGAAATAGTCAGAATCTCTTACCTTCTTTCAAGTTCTTTCTAATGCAAAAAAAAACGAACTATAACATGCCTGAAGGTTGAGGCAAAACGTTGAAATTTGAAACAGATTATATTCTTCAAGTTCATTCTGTAGAGCTTCAATAAGAAGGACTTTCTTTCTATTGGGGTTCAAAATTAGTTAAGGTGTTGAAAATGGGGTAACAAGTTGGTAACGACGTCAACGCGGGGCTAAAAGTATATTTATGATTTAATTTCGGTTTAATTCCAGGGGGTTCGAGAATAGAGCCCAGGCACGCACGGTACTAAATTGAATTAATAAAGGGCTATTAATTAAGCTCTGGCAGTCCGATTTATTTAATCCATCGCGAATTAATTCCATCAGTTTGTTCGCAGTTAGACTTTTCGATTCGATTTTCTGTGCAGTATCTATAAAGTCATATCCTAGATATATATCTAGGATGTGACTTTTATGGGTCTGGCGCAAGAAACCAGTGTCCAGCTTGTGGCAGGTCTAAATTGATTTAGGTACCTACTTGTTTCGTCTGGGCTCCGTTGTATTGTATTACAAGGTGGTACCTAAATTTATAATACATACTTAGTTTGTGCTCGGGTAGTTTATGGCTCCTCTATGACACTCCGTTGTCAACCGTCATGGCGAGTGGATTGGACGTAATGGCTCCTCTACACGATGGGTCAACGCTGGCCACTCCAAGGGACGCAGCCATGCGGTAGAATGAGATAGCAATATCACTTGCTCCCTCTAACGCATAAATGCGTCCCTTGGAGTGGCCGGCGTTGGCCCATCGTGTAGAGGAGCCATTACGTCCAATCCACTCGCCATGACGGTTGACAACGGAGTGTAGACTTGCAGGTAGTTCGCATTGCACTTTTATTGTGTTAAACGTCACAGTACCTATAAGTAGTTTATTACGTATTTTGTAGTAAAGTTGTAGACCAATATTTTACTATAGGTACTAAACTATTTGCTATAGTTGTGTGGTTTTACAGTTGTTCTCTTATTTTGTATTGTACCTTTATAAGTATGAATTAATGTATATCGCTTTTGAATGAAGAAGGCTCATTTTTCATGATATGGTTTAATAAGAGACCATACATCTGTTGGATAACTATTTTTAACACTGGCATTACTGGTCCAGTGTTATTGTAACGCTTTGGCGGTCATAATCGAAATTGTTACCTTCAGGACCCTACCCACTCTAAGGAACACTTTATTAGGTAAGTGTATATATAATAGGTACCTAGAGTAGCAGTTTTCATCATTTATAGGCAAAAACTTTAGGCTTCCAAAAAATAATTTTCTACCACAATTATACGATAAATGTTAACCAATAAAATAGGGTAATTTGTTAGAATGAAGTTAATTGAATAAATCTTGTGACTTACACCTCTCGTGTCGCAACGCTGTGACCAAGAAGTTTAAAATCCCTTTGTGGAAACATCAATCTTGCTTTGTATTCCGTTTACGGCGCTCGGCCCGGCTGTTTATCTGTTTCGCCAGAGGGTTGAGATGAACTAACACAAAGTATTTTGTGCGACAATCAATTACATTTTGTTTTCGTTAGGTTATTTGTATTGACGGAGATTCAAGCCTGAGTAGGAAATAAGCAAGATTGATTTCTATGCGGATATTTAGCAGATCAATCGTCACTGTACCTAGTTTTTGGAATTTAGATTCACAGTTTTCAAAGATTGTAAGCGTGTATAAATCTGAACCATATTGTTGTGTACAGGCCAATGAACAAGTATTGTACACATTGATGTCATAATCATGTCAACTATTTGGTATAAAAATTAGTTTCCACCCGAAGTTTCAGCTTAAATTATAAATATCATTTGCCAAACGTTTTGGCCACGCCAAATTTTATAGCATTGAATAATCGGATTGCCTTCGACAAGTTTTCTATAATGAAGTGAATTTTAAGTAGTCTTTATTAATTAAAATAGGCGTGGTCCGGCACGCATTATTTATACCAACCGAATCTTCGGTGTCAGTTTAGGTTTCGGCAAAAAACCGGTTTCATCGCTAAAAATCCATGTTGTTTTTATCTAGCAATTTTAGACACTTTGCCATTTATTTTGCCACCACTAAAATGCTTCGATATTCTGAGAGCGACGTTAATCTACTTTATCGTGAGTGAATGTGCTCCCATTTATCCACTTAGGCTAGCTTGTACGCCATTCGAAACGGGTATCAACGAAGTTTATTTCCCACAATTACGTACGTATTTCCTAGTGTTATGACTAAATCCCAACCGCATGTTACGCACTATACTAAATAGGTACTATGCACTGTGATAGTTCTAGATTACCTGCCACCTCTGAACTAGTTATACAATCGTATACAGGCTTCTTTTTCGATAATTGCAAGTATTGTATTTTTATACATACAAACATACCCACATACAATATGAAGATAGGTACATACATAAAAAATAGACCCCAAGCCGGTAATAAAATTTTGTTAGCCACAGCTTCCTGGGCGATAGTTGGTAAAGTGATTAAGGGAGATATATCTATAATATAATATAGGATTGTGAATGAGCTACTGCTACGTCACTGTGTAAAAGAACTGAAACCACCCAAGCACGTAGAAATAATAAAGTTCCCAGCTGTTTTTTTTTTCAATTATTAAAAAAAGGCTATTTCAAAGACAAAAACGTCAGCGGACTTATAGTGATGGATTATGTGTCAGTTGCTAGCAGACAAGTATTAAGTATATAAGGCCTAAAGTCTCTACAGTGATGTACAGTTACGTTATTAAGACTCTACCTAAATAGAACGTAATAAAATTCTTAGCAATTTACAGAAATTTTCGGACACTTTCCAAAAAAGGATAAAAGTGTAACTTTGTTCAGTTTTTCAGGTTTTAACTGCCAGATCGTATCGATAAGTGTAAGGCCTGAGTGGACGCTCGAGTTGGGCGTGCAGCAGGGCGGTGCGTGCGGCGTGCAGCCGTGCATGTTAAACAAATGCAAGCGTACAGGAGCGGCCTTAGTGCACGCTGCTCACATCACTTGGGAGCTCGACGCCACGCTGCACGCCCCGCCGAACGCTCCGCTTCGAGCGTCCACTCAGGCCTTACACTAAGCCTGTAGTACCTATATGGGTCCGTCACGATGGGCTGATACTAATCAGATCAATGAGGGAAAAGCAACAAGTTTTACTACGTGACATATGTAGTTTACCTCGAACAGGAATCGATAGAAGCAGGATAATTGTATTATCTAGAAATACGTCAGATGATAACGATTTTCACGGCCATATTCGAACTTTAAGATACGTCAAATTGAAAGATTGAAACGATATGGAATGGATATGTCAGTGTCAAACAAGTGTCAAAATCCAATCCATATCGTTTCAATCTCTAGTATCTGACGTATCTTAAAGTTCGAATATAGCCGTCAGACCGACTCGTATTAGAACAAGTATCGAGCGCCTTTTTTGTCCATAGTCTCGTCAATCTTACTTGTTTATGAATATAGAAGAAAATTATTAAGACCAGAAAAACAAATGGCAAATATTTCTGCTATCGTACTCTCTGTTAACATACTCTATCATTATTTTCATGTAATAAGTTCAATGTAGGTAAAGAAATATTCATAATACTTATAATATGCCAATTACAGATAGATACCTATCGGGCCGGGTAGGGCGTCCATAGGCTGCGGTGACTGCTTACCATCAGGCGGTCCGTATGCTTGTTGCCACCGACGTGGTATGTATAAGAAAAATCTATTATAATCTGATCATAACTGATTTGTCGAATGAACAATAAATAGTTAGACATAAGGCACTCCTATAACACTTGGCCTGTACAAAATATGTCGATATTATAGCGTGGGGATTGTGCGCGGGTGTGATATTGACACTTGGTCCTCCAGATGAAATATTAATAACACACGTGAAGACTGTCCATGAGGGACCGTATCGGAATCAATTTCTCTATTGTCCCGATTCACTTAAATTTCGCAAGCTCATAACTGACTTATTTTCGCATAAAATAGGATTTATTTCACCAGACCCTTGATTTTGTTTGAACAAATAATCATTTCAAGGTGTTTTTTACAGTATTTCAGGTGGTAACACTAATATTCAACAAAAATCGTGTTTTAATTAGTGCATTATTAATATTATTTACTTATTTAGAAGATAAGACATTAATGTGAAGTAGGTATTTAAACTAACCAATTATTGGCACAGGAAAGGACCGTTTTTCGGATCTTTTCGGTTTCTTTTTTGGTGGTACCACTACCAAATGCTGCTTTAAAATAAAGTAGGGGCCATTGATGAAATGAAGACGATAAGCGGTAGTATCATCTATAATGTGAGTAAATACCTAATATTACGGCATTTGCTAGTTACGACAAAATAAGGTAATCAAATCATATTTAAATGTTTCATCCTAGAGTAGTTTCTTTACTTCCAAAGTAATAAAAATGAAGAACTGAAAATATTTGGTGGGAAAAACCACAAAAGTAAAGTTGAAGTTCTACTAAATGCAAGTCATTAAAAAACTCATCTTTATTGAAAATGCACTAGGTTTCAGTCTACATTAATGGATACCTGAAACATTTCATGACTTAATATTAAGGCTTCCAAATCCATCAAAAACAGAAGCACCTGGGGGCTTTTTCTCTACTTACCTACGGTTTATTAAAGTGTATTCTAATTTACGGGGCGTACTTAAAGTTTCCAGCAGCAGCAGGGTTAAGCTCCGCCAATAGCACGCCTGAACGCGCGCCACCTAACTCGATTGATAACGAATACTCTCAGTTTTTGCCAGCTACGCTATCGGGCGAATTAGTTTCGAATTGTCTGACTAGTTGTTTCTGAACCCGTACCATAAGTCACTGACAGTGTCAAAACTGACATATCATATAGGCTATCGAGAACGTAATTTATTTTTATAGGTACATCTCACTCGCACTAATATGCGAGTACGAGCGAGATAGAAAGTAAATTACGTTCTCGATAGCGTTTATGACAGTGCCAAACTGGTGGTAGCCACACTGATAGTTGCGAGTGCTTATTTCTTAGGTAAAAACTGTGAATTAAGTAAAAACTGTTCAATTATCCCCTAAATGAAATCAGCTCATGCTAATTTAACATAGCGGGCCGTTTTCTAAAATAAATATTGAAAACCCGATTCTCACAGATCCTGGTGTTTTTGGGTTCTATCAACTCAGAGTCACCAGCATATTCAATCCAATATTGATGATAAAAAAACTTGTCCCAAAAATTTTTATGAAAATTGTACATTCCACTACGTCACGTCCATACAAGTGAAAATTTTTCTCATAATAAAACGTGACGTAATGGAATGGACATTTTGGGACATCTTTTTTTAATGGAAGGATGGAGAATGCTGTCGATTCTGAGTAGAATGAGCCCAAACATATCCAGATTTGAAAGTATCAGGTTTTCGATATTTATTTTAGAAAACGCCCAGCGAGTAACGGAATTTCTTTAATATCCACGTTTATGATTATTTTTAATCGGAGTTTTCAGCCTAAAAATTATTATTTTCGGATTGCGTATTCAGCAGCGTTACTGGTTCACCGTTGCTCCAAGCACTTATCAAGGAGATTGAAATTGACGTCACCCGTTTTCTACTGTCGCAATGGTGCTGAATGTAACCTTTAGGTCGAAGGTACTGATTAAAAAATTGCAGGACTTACATTGTAATTGCGACAGCATAGTTATCAATTCAATTCAATTTATTTATTTTAAAAGACAACAATGGCCCACAATGGTTAGTAACAATTAAGATTAAAAACTAAGTGTTAGTGGAACAAAAACAGAAAGCGATTTAAAACATAAACATAAACAGACAGACAGACAGTTAAACAGACAGTTATGCAACATTGGGGAAGCCTAAACTGGCACTGAATTGCAATAAATGCATTTGATAAACAAGTACCGGTAAAAAAAGGAACAAAAGAAGAGAATGAATACATTGTATATTATACATAAGTATACATCCACATCGCACAAACAAAAGACAATTTGAATGATAATGATAAAATGTGAAAAGAGTACCTATTTATGGTTATGTTGAACGCTGTTATCGAAGTGACAGCGTGATAATGTTATTTATATCGCGAGTTGCTAAAAATACGTTTTCTTTGCCTCATGCATTTTCTTTGTCTGACATAAACGCGCTAAATGGGTATACCATACAAATTTTGCACAAACATATGGGCGGGATAAATATTATAGCAATTCCATTTGAATCCTCTGATTACATAGGCTTATTACAACTAGAACCTAAACCATAGCTAGAATCATTCCAACGGATAGATTGGCTGTTGAATACCGTAAAATGGGATGAGTAGGGGCAAAACTGACATTCAAACCTCGATAACATTTTATTTTTACATATGCAAACTGAATGGTGTATACAATGTGTTCCGGACGTTTGTATTTTAGTTTTTATTTTATTTTGGGTAGTTCCATTTCATAACTTTGACGATAAACAGGATATCCCACCTCACCCCGTAGCCCCTCGTAATTGGGGTGAGATGTGATTTCATACAAAGGTAATTTTGGAAGATAGTTGGATCGATTTTTTTTTTATTATGAATATTACTATAGCTCAATTTTCATAACCATAATCATATCATTTATTTGCACATAAAAAGGGTTTTAAATTGGAATAGGTACATTATTTTTGTAGCAGTAGCCTTAAAATTCCATCTCACCCCCCTTTCATCCCTTCTCTCCCCATTCATAACCCAACGCTCCCCGCGAACCCTACTCACCCCATTTTACGGTAGTTCAACAATCCAACATTTGCCTGCCCACACATACTTGTACGAGCATGTACCACGTAGTGCATTCGATAAACCGAAACATCCTAACATACCGAGAGCGATAAATCGGTTCCGCTCCCGCGCCCGCTCCGCTTCCCTCGACGCTAGAAGCTGTTAATTTCCGCTAGCTTAAATTGTATCGGTTGAGTATAGTAGCTAGTATTACGCCTTCCCAGCAGTTTGGGACTTGTTATATAACATTCATTAGGTTTAGAGTTTAGTGTGTAAGTTAGCGACACATTTAACAAGGTAATTTGTATAGTAAATTAAAACTGTGATAATAAATTCAATTAGATCGGCTTAGTATTTTATTACAAACATGATTTAATAACCCCCTCATTCATAAAGCTTAACAAGCTTCAATTCGTTATAAATTGTATTACTTATTCTCTTCTTCTTAAGAAATGAATAACAGCATGCGGCTTTATCTCTGTTCCAGCATAAATAACAGCCAGCCAACAGTCATTGAAAAAACCGGCCAAGTACGAGTCGGACTCGCGTTTCAAGGGTTCCGTACATTAAGTCCGACTCACGCTTGACTGCACATTTCTGATAGGTTTTCCTGTCTATAGGTAAAGAACTATTTTGTGTATTTATTTTTTTAATTTTAGACCCAGTAGTTTCGGAGATAAGGGGGGGGGGGGAATGGTCATTATTTGCCTATTTTCTTGAATAACTGCAAAAATATTAATTCTAAAATTATAAAAAAAAATATTTGAGATTCTTACAATGAGCTCTTTCAAATATGTACCACGTTACGATATAGTTTGAAAAACTTTATTTTTTAATTTTCTCATTAACCCCCTTCCCCCCAAATGGCCTCCATATTTAAAATTAATTTGTTTACGTTACACGTCCATCTTTGGGTCATAAACTTACAACGTATGTGTGCCAAATTTCAACTTAATTGGTCCAGTAGTTTCGGAGAAAATAGGCTGTGACAGACGGACGGACAGACAGACAGACGGACGCACGAGTGATCCTATTATTAGGGTTCCGTTTTTTCCTTTTGGGGTACGGACCTTGGAATTTGTTGCTATCCGGGCAGATCTGAAGCGATGTAGTTGTAAGAAAATAACCATCGTGACGGCTGTATTCGAACTTTAAGATACGTCAAATACTAGAGATTGAAACGATAATATGGATTGGATATGTCAGTGTCAAACAAGTGTCAAAAGTGACGCGTTTGTTTGAAGAAACGTCACTTTTGACACTTGTTTGACACTGACATATCCATTCCATATCGTTTCAATCTCTAGTATTTGACGTATCTTAAGGTGACAGTCCATTTCCAACCGCAGCTGCACTACTGTTCATTTTACTATGGAAACTGACAGTAACAGCGACGCGTTCAGTACCAGTAGTGCAGCTGCGGTCAGAAATGGAATGTTACCCTTAAAGTTCGAATATGGCCGTAAGTAACTGCTAGCCCACGAGCTACACCGCGTAGCCAACATGCCAATCGTTTACGCTCCGCAGCGAACGAAACAAAACTGTCCCTGTCGCACATTTTTTTTTATGCAGTTAGAATTAGATGAGGGTCAATCGGTCATCGCTAGGAGTACGGGCGGCCGATTGTCTTTCAGTTAAATCTTAGTTGTCTGTACTAGTGGTTAGTGGTGTTATTGCGTTATGTGTTGGTTTGATGGTGGAAAAGATATGTAATGTCTATTATTATACTTATTTATTAAATGATTTCAAATTGTCAATTATATATTTGGTGTATTTTACAAGGGAATCGAGTGTTTCTTCTTTATCTATCAGTTGTTTAATATTATATGGGTCTATGTTAATTTTGCTGCATATGGTGTCATGTGTAGTTCTTGCATACAAGTATCTCATAAGAGTGATAGAGAGACACAAAGCGTTTCGCTGTCGTAGCGCAAGCGATTGTCACCTTGGCTAGGCACCCAGCTGCGTCATAAGACGGACACGTCATTGTACAGAAATCAGGCGGCGTATTTTGATATTTCATCTGGATTTGTTACCTTTAGTTAGGTTACCTTTACCGACAGCGCCTCTCTTCAATATAGCCGCAGTTTTATCGGCGCTCGTAGGCCGCTCTAGTTGGATATTGAGGAAATGACACAGATGTTTCGGATCACATGTAATTCCAACTATTTTGCCACGTATTTCTTAATTTTGGAAATTTACTGGCTTATTTTTATTAGGTTTTATACTATTGTTTTATGGTAGCACTTATGAACATTAGGGGATGCTTACACAATGATTTGTTTAGTCTGAGTTCATACATTTGCTACTTTTATTTTGTAAAGTTAGTTCTTAAGTTCAAAGATGATGATGATGTATAGTATAAAAAATATATCCTGCCATGAAAATTTAATATTTACATATATATTAGTCACATGTGAATTACGCGGTGTAGACAGTGTATTTAATTTCGGCACCAGGAATGGCTTAAAGGTACCTACTATAATTAATTTTAGAAAGAATGAACAATCTGACCTACATTTTTCATTCTTTAACTGAAAACTTAATCACTTGCTACCGGCCGCAAGGGTTCCCGCAATATACCTCTATATCTGTCTGTAAAAAATCCGAGGTTTATTAGGGCGTGTGTACACGGTGCCGCCTCTGCGCCGCCGCCGCGCCGCCGCTGCACGGGCTCGTGTACACGGTGCCGCCTCCGCGCCGCTGCTGCGCCGCCGCCGCACCTTCGCGCTATGTACACGAGACGCGTAAAGCCCGCCGCCGCGCCGCCGCCGCACCTTCGCGCTATGTACACGAGACACGTATAGCCCGCCGCCGCGGGTTTTACGCGGCGGCGCGGCGGCGGCGCGGAGGCGGCTCCGTGTACACGCGCCCTTATTTATTATTATTCATTATTCATATTTTATTGATAAAGTTAATTACACGTCAGGAGTACATACAATAAAATTACATTTCTTTAAGTAGGCGCTACGTTTATCAGTGTGTTATTATGATTATACGAATACCTACTTAAATTATTTATAAATGCACAACAAGCCTGAGTTAGCTGCAAATCGTTTGTCTTTATCTGCTGTCATTTTGTATGAAAGGGATAAAACATAATTTAACCAATTCAGGCTCGTAAGATTTTATGAATAAGTAAGGGGGTTAATATTTACAGTAGGACAAAATTACCTAATCAATGCTCAACAAAGCGTAGTCCGTCACGGCTCAGGGCTACCATAATCATCGCAATTGGCCAGTGACGTCACAGTCTGCGAGGTTCATTACCCCTTATATCTACGCCGATTCATTGATTCTCTAGGGCTTCATTGTTAATTTTGGTGAAGCGTTCGTTTTGGTAACATTGGCAAACTATAAAAATCAGTCAGCCTGTTTATAGGTTTTCATGTTAGGTATATTGACGACTTCGAACTGAACGAAGTTGTTATTCATTTATGTAGGTACCTATAATTATTCGTGATTAGGTATTGTTAGAATTTCTTCCAAAGATATAGTTTGTATAAGTGCTAGTTACGCAGTATCCACCTGGAGACAGGTAAATAACAACTGCTGCTACTCAGTCACTCACTCTATTATGAAAATTAGTTTCGTCTTTAACTTCGCCGGGCCGCCATCGTACCTACAAGGTTTTTAGAGTGTCGGCAAGGCGCAGGTAACACGCCTGGAGTAGCTGGGTTTGAGTGAAAATACCAAAAAAATAATATCGTTATAATGTCATCTAAGAGGACTATGTGAGCGACACAGTTACGAAATAATATAAATATTTCGGAATGAATATCACCTCTCGTCTCAATTAACTTTGTATAGAGGTAACAGATCGTCTATATTATTTACTTTTCACTGGTGTCTGCCAATTTCTCTGCAAAGACTTGTACTTTTTGGGTTTCGTAAGTCACATTGCTGCGAATGGGCTAATAAACCTTTGTCATAGTTTTGTGAAGGGTAGAGGTACCTACTACGCCGTCGGAGAAATTAATTTTGACACAAATTCGATCAAGCTAGATAGACTATAAAAACATATAGAGTTAGACCAAGACAAGTCTGCAACGATTTTGATAGCACACGCTGTGCAAGCGTTATTTATACGTCATAATTTCATAGACGTTTGACGTTTCATAACACTGGCCCTGAGTGTGCTATCAAAATCGATGCAGATTTATCTTGGTCTAACTCTATCTACATTGGAATACTTAACTGGTCTTATCCATTATATAAATTAGGAAAAAAAAAGAAATAATACGTAATTACTTATACTCCTAGCACACACATTTATTACTTACTAGCTGTTGCCCGCGACTTCGTACGCGTGGATTTGTATATTGGTGGTTATATATTCTACATTAGCTTAGAACATTATGCAGCAAAATATTGCAGTAGGACGGTTAATCATTTGTTAATTATTAATATTATACAACGCATGAGACTTGTCTTTCACAACCTACGAAGTTTCTAGCCCCTAACTGAATAAAATTGTTCTCAACATAATCCCTCTCAAACCCCTTAGAAGATTTTCATGTCCTCTATTTACCTAACTACCTATTTTCGAAGTTTGAAGTAAATAAAATTTGAACCCTATATATATTTTTTTTTCCACACTTACAACTATCTTTACAGGTAAACCTAAGACAATAGTGTAACTATTAACCATACATATCTAAAGTAAGCCATTACGTCTATAACATAATATATTTAATGTTGATATTGTCAACTGAATATAAACTTTCAACCCCTTTTAAACCATTTTAGGGGATGAATTTTAAAAAACGTTGAAATTATTTTTCTTGTATTCTAATAATATGCCTCTGTACAAAGATTCAAGCCCGTTCTCACAAAAATGTTTGAACTCCATACAAACTTTCAACCCCTTTTTCACCACCTTGAGATATAAATTTTCAAAAACGCTGAAATAATTTTTTTTCCGTTTTAAAATAATACCTTTTTATGAAGTTTCAAGTTCCTAGCTTAAAATAAAATTTGTACCCTGTACAAATTTTCAACCCCTTTTTAAACCTGTTAGGGGATGAATTTTACAAAACGCTGAAATTACTTGTATTGTCTTCTAATAATATTCCCAAATACAAAGATTCAAGTCCCGCGCTCAAAATAATTTTTTTATATCCATACAAACTTTCAACCCCTTTCTCGTCACCTTAGGGGGTGAATTTTCAAAAACGCTGAAAATAGTTTTCTTGTGTTTAAATTTAATATCTTTTTGCAAAATTTTCAAGTTCCTACGTTAAAATAAAATTTGCTCCCCAAGACGAACTTTCATCCCCTTTTTAAATCCCTTAGGGGTTGAATTTCCAAAAACGTTGCAATTACTTTATTTTGTAATCGGCTATTATGCCTTTCTAAGAAGTTTCAAAGCATTTGTTATGGATTCAAACTTTCAACCCCTTTTTAACCCTGTTAGGGGATGAATTTTCAAAAACGCTGAAATTACTTTTCCTGTCTTTTAATAATATCCCCAAATACAAAGATTCAAGTCCCGCGTTCGAAAAAATGTTTGATATCCATACAAACTTTCAACCCCTTTTTTACCAACTTACGGGATGAATTTTCAAAAACGCAGAAATTAGTTTTCTTGTATTTTAATAATATATCTTTTTACGAACTTTCAAGTACCTAGCTTAAAATAAAATTTGAACCACATACAAATTTTCAACCTCTTTTTAACCCTGTTAGGGGATGAATTTTACAAAACGCTGAAATTACTTTTCCTGTCTTTTAATAATATCCTCAAATACAAAAATTCAAGTCCCGCGTTCGAAAAAATGTTTGATATCCATACAAACTTTCAACCCCTTTTTTACCACCTTACGGGATGAATTTTCAAAAACGCAGAAATTAGTTTTCTTGTATTTTAATATTATATATTTTTACGAACTTTCAATTACCTAGCTTAAAATAAAATTTGAACCACATACAAACTTTCAACCTCTTTTTAACCCTGTTAGGGGATGAATTTTACAAAACGCTGAAATTACTTTTCCTGTCTTTTAATAATATCCCCAAATACAAAGATTCAAGTCCCGCGCTCGAGAAAATGTTTGATATCCATACAAACTTTCAACCCTTTTTTCACCACCTTAGGGGATGAATTTTCAAAAACGCTGAAATTAGTTTTCTTGTATTTAAATTTAATATCTATTTGCAAAGTTTCAAGTTCCTAGCTTAAAATGAAATTTGCACCCCAAGACGAACTTTCATCCCCTTTTTAAGCCCCTTAGGGGTTGAATTTCCAAAAACGTCGCAATTACTTTATTTTGTAATCGGCTATTATGCCTTTCTAAGAAGTTTCAAAGCATTTGTAATGGATTCAATCTTTCAACCCCTTTTTAACCCTGTTAGGGGATGAATTTTACAAAACGCTGAAATTACTTTTCCTGTCTTTTAATAATATCCCCAAATACAAAGATTCAAGTCCCGCGTTCGAAAAAATGTTTGATATCCATACAAACTTTCAACCCCTTTTTTACCACCTTACGGGATGAATTTTCAAAAACGCAGAAATTAGTTTTCTTGTATTTTAATATTATATATTTTTACGAACTTTCAATTACCTAGCTTAAAATAAAATTTGAACCACATACAAACTTTCAACCTCTTTTTAACCCTGTTAGGGGATGAATTTTACAAAACGCTGAAATTACTTTACCTGTCTTTTAATAATATCCCCAAATACAAAGATTCAAGTCCCGCGCTCGAAAAAATGTTTGATATCCATACAAACTTTCAACCCTTTTTTCACCACCTTAGGGGATGAATTTTCAAAACCGTTGAAATTAGTTTTCTTGTATTTAAATTTAATATCTATTTGCAAAGTTTCAAGTTCCTAGCTTAAAATGAAATTTGCACCCCAAGACGAACTTTCATCCCCTTTTTAAGCCCCTTAGGGGTTGAATTTCCAAAAACGTCGCAATCACTTTATTTTGTAATCGGCTATTATGCCTTTCTAAGAAGTTTCAAAGCATTTGTAATGGATTCAATCTTTCAACCCCTTTTTAACCCTGTTAGGGGATGAATTTTCAAAAACGCTGAAATTACTTTTCTTGTCTTATAATAATATCCCCATATACAAAGTTTCAAGTCCCACACTCACAAAAATATTTGATCTACATACAAACTTTCAACCCCTTTTTCACCACCTTGGGGGATGAATTTTCAAAAACGCTGAAATTAGTTTTCTTGTTTTTTAATATAATACATTTTTACAAAGTTTCAAATTCCTAGCTTAAAATAAATCTTGTACCCCATACAACCTTTCATCCCCTTTTTAACCCCCTTAGGGGTTGAATTTTTCAAAATCGCTTCTTATCTCTTGTACACTTTATAAATGCAACCTAGTGTGCAAATTTCAACTTTCTAGCTTTTGTAGTTTCGGCTCTGCGTTGATGAATCAGTCAGTCAGTCAGTCAGTCAGTCAGTCAGTCAGGACACTTGCATTTATATATATATAGATATGTATTATTAGACAGGCGTCCGGTTTTTTTTATCCCGTAGCTTAAAGTCAATTTTTTTATTCGGTAGACTAAAATGACATTTCATAGTATGAACATAAAATGTCATTTCATACTATGAAATGTCATTTTAGTCTACCGAATAAAAAAATAGACTTAAGTACTAGTCCATCGCTTTCACCCATTGAGCCCAGCTAATTTTAGATTCCAATAACTTCCAATAGTCTTTACACCGGTACATGACACAGGCAAGGACAGTAGCATCCGCTTGGTGTACCCCGTACATTTCATTTAAGTGTCAAAAGGGCCTCTACGTGTTGGTTTCAGCTCCGCGCACGCCTCCCAAAGCCCCTTCTGTGATGGGAAACACATACTTTGTTTAACATTCAGATGTTTTTGCTCCGGCAGCTAAACCAGCATTATAACCAAGCTAATAATACTTAAAGTTTTAAAACTAAATATATGGATTATTGAAGATTAACCAACTTCTTAATGGTAGCATCTCTTTTAAAAGCTATCTTATCTGATTAGTTAAATCAAATAATGGCGTGTACCTTGGCAGCATTTCTAAGTAAATTTTACTTAGGCTACAAAGGTTAAAGGAATGACCGTTTTGTTCTAGGCGACAATGAACTGCTTTCCAACTTTAAGTTAACAACGTCTAGTTTGATTCAAACTTAACGACTAAAATACAAAACATTGTAAGTTTACAAACATAAACGAAAATTGTAGGTACTTCCAGACTCTCGAGTGAAACACCACGTAATAATTCAACACTAGAAGAACAATACTCGTTTACTGTAAAATGATTTTAAGAGCTTGTGGAAAAGAATTCATTTTAGTTTGACTAAATTCCGCCTCATCACTTTCTGGGGAGCGCCTTTGTATGCGGCTCTTCTCGCTAAGTACATTATGTAAATGTAATACTGGAGGCAGGACCAGTCAGTCCTTGTACGGTGTAAATAGCCAAGCCCATATTATTAAATACAGTCTGCGTAAAAATATGGAGTTATTTTTCTATATTTGCGGCATGTAACGGTGTTGCTTATGTTTGATTGTACTCTGTGGCTATAAATAATGTTTTAGGTTGAATACATAGTGTAAATAAATGGCCAGAAAAGTGCAGTAGTTGGTGGGTAGTTTGTATATGTTTGTTTATATTCGAGGAAATGTTTGTCGTCTTAACTTATTTCACATAGTTGAATGTACCGGACATTCAACTATGTGAAATAAGGTAAGACGACAAACATTTCCTCGATGATTGAAAGACTGTGACAGTATTTAAGAATAATATACCTAAAATTTATGCAAAATACTAATTCTTGCTGATGCATGGTTCACATATACACACACCATATATCATTCCATATTTAGGCCGTTTAAATTAGTAAATAAGCAATTTTGTAAAACCAGTCACAATAAGTTTTACGTAGGTATTGATAAACCTCAACAATAACGTGTGTATTTTCTCCGGTTTGAACGATTGCTTCCCACTTTATTATATAAAAATAACAGAAAAAGTACTAAATAATTCGTTCAGTCCTTGACAAAAAACAATAAGACTTACTAAATATGCGGACAAAAGGAAATTTAAAGGCCAAAATTGAACTGTGATAATAAATTTTCGGAAAAATGGAAAAATTTAATATTGTTATTTTAAAAACGTGTCATATATCTGTGACGCACTAATTTGATTACTTTCGAGTATTCGTAATTGTTATAAACACAATACACAATAGTACTTATATAAATTTGTTAAAATTAATATTTATGGCACAAAAACACAAAGTTTGTTGGATTCGCTATTTGTTTTATAATAAAAAGAAGAATCCTCTACATTTATATTTTCATAGAGCCAGTACCGCGCGCGTTGGAGCTAGTTTTAATTTAGAAGGATTTCTGTAGATCTGTGGCTTAGGGATTAAAACTTGCAACTCGAGACGACTAGGACTAGCCTTCTGATATTCTAAGACTAGGTGAACGCAAGTTATTATAAACTAAAGATGAGTTCAAGAGTGTTCTTAATAAGATCGAAGTTATCAAATCAAATAAAAACCGGCCAAGTGCGAGTCGGACTCGCGCACGGAGGGTTTCGCACCATCAATAGAAAATAGAGCAAAACAAGTAAAAAAACGGTCACCCATCCAAGTACTGACCCCGCCCGACGTTGCTTAACTTCGGTCAAAAATCACGTTTGTTGTATGGGAGCCCCACTTAAATCTTTATTTTATTCCGTTTTTAGTATTTTTTGTTATAGCGGCAACAGAAATACATCATCTGTGAAAATTTCAACTGTCTAGCTATCACGGTTCGCGAGATACAGCCTGGTGACAGACGGACGGACGTACGGACGGACATACAGCGGAGTCTTAGTAATAGGGTCTCGTTTTTACCCTTTGGGTACGGAACCCTAAAAATGAGTACCTAACGGCGCAAATACTCGTACTCGTAACCTCATGTGCCTTGTTATGCCTTGGCATACCAAGGCATAATAAGGCATACCTTATACGAGTAGGCTAGAGCCTAAACCGAATTGTTAGGCGATTCATAAATACACACCTTTGAACATAGCTTTGAATTTCTTTGGGGATTTATACAGGAATAAAGACGCTGCTTGAACACGGTCAATTTTTTTACAGGTTGGCTCTAAAATTGTCAATTTTATTTACGTAGGTACTTTCTCGTTTAACAAATAATAATATTCGCACTGCTTTTGGGGCGCGGCACGACAGGCTATTAATTCTGCTTAGGTGGGCGAGTCACCCGATTTGAAAACTTTCAGACTACAGTGTACAATAAAATTATGTTACCGTGCAATCAAAATATAATAAAACAGAACTAGTTGGTTGATTAATGCAGGCAAACAAATCCCGGGAACGTTTTCTTAGGCGTATACCCGTCTGTAAATCCGGCGGATCAGGATCGTCCACAACTTTTAATTTAAAACGACTTACCGCCCGATTGCCGACGGCGGCGGCTCGGATTAAAACTTCTTCAGCTGTACAAGGACTACCTTAGTACTTACCTGTCCTGACAGTACCTATCTCCAGATATAGGTAAATAAAAGTTGAAACATAAATAAAGGAAGCAAAAGTTGTAAGTTTGTTTGCTGTATGTTTTGCCGACTTTGCGTTAATGTTAAAACTTCTTAGACGAAATTTTGCAAATTATAATTAGAAAATCTTGTCAATTTTAACGTTTTCAACTTTATACTTATGTAAACGTTGATTGATTGGCAGGAGAAGCAATTTTCTGGGAAATGTATCATTATGGGCCGTTTTCAGTTTTAGGTAAATAATTACATTTTAAGGAAGGTAGACAGGCAGATTTTAAAAATCACGTTTTTAATCTTAACATATTAAATTACCGTATTTAATTAACTTACAAAAGCTCGCCCAAAGCCAATGTATGTAGTTCAGCTACTCAACACGGAATGGCGCTGTAGTTAATTATTAATATCGCTTTCTTATCCTACACGAGTCAAGGACTAAAGAAATCGGTAAGCTCTCCGATTACGCATAATCGATTAAAATTTTAACTTTTCAATATTTCGAATCTTCAAGGTTTTCAAAACACGCATCGTAGTTTTATTACTCTCGATTTTTAGCTGCTAAATATGTAGCGTACCTAGTTGCAGCTGAAAATTCAGGAACCCGTTTTTTCCTATTATTACTTTACAATAATATATGTATATCAAATTACAGATATTAACAAACAATCCTACTTGAGTAAAATTAAACGTTAACGCCAGCCGCCAGTAGCAGGGCGCGTTGCATCTGATATCCCATACCGACAAAGTAATTTCAAGCGGGTATTATACAAGGATAAGTTAGTTACCGTTGCAGTAATCAGGTTGGCGCGTAGTAACGAACATAGTAATTATTTTAGCGCCTCCATTCGGAATTTTTAACTACATTTATGAAGGGGATGCCATAAATAATGGACCGAATGTTAACGCTTCACGCTGGTTTTCCATTTGAATGTCTGCGACAAAATTTCTGTATCTACATAAAATTACAGAAGTTTCAAATTGATTGGTTAACGATTTAAGGAGACACATTATAATTTTGATATAATATATTATGTTTCTATGCATATATACTACTGTATCCCCTTTTTGTAACAAAATACTTTTTTAATTTACGTACTCATCTAAAAATACAAATTGATTGATATTAAGCTAATTAAAAATTTCAGATTATTTTATTGATTGTTTATTGATAAAACTTATTAGGACTGTTGTTTTTCGAATAATATAAATCTATATATATAAACGTGAAAGACCTGACTGACTGACTGACTGACTGACTGACTGACTGACTGACTGACTGACTGACTTAAATCAACGCACAGCCCAAACCGCTGGGACTTGAAAGTCCAAATTTGGCAAGTAGGTTCTTTATAAGATCTAGGGGTCCACCAAGAAAGGATTTTTCAGAATTCATCCCCTAAAGGGGTGAAATGGGGTTCCAAAGTTTGTATGGGGTTCAAGTTTTATTTTGAGCTAGGAAATTGAAACTTCGTTAAAAGATATATTATTAAAATACAAGAAAACTAATTTCAGCGTTTTTGAAATTTCTTCCCCTAAGGTGGGGAAAAAGGGGTAGAAAGTTTGTATAGTTTGTAAATGGAGATCGAAATTTTTTTCGAGTGCGGTGCTTGAAACTTTGTATATGGGCATATTATTAAAATACAAGAAAAGTAATTTCAGCGTTTTTTAAAATTTCTTCTCCTAAGGTGGTGAAAAAGGGGTAGAAAGTTTGTATGGAGATCGAAATTTTTTTCGAGTGCGGGACTTGAAACTTTGTATATGGGCATATTATTAAAATACAAGAAAAGTAATTTCAGCTTTTTTAAAAATTCATCCCCTAACAGGGTTAAAACGGGGTTGAAAGATGGAATCTATTACGAATTCTTTGAAACTTCTTATAAACGCGTAACATAAAATTAAAAAAAAAAACATTAATTAAACATTATTAAAAATTCAACCCCTAAGGGGCTTAAAAAGGGGATGAAAGTTTGTCTTGGGGTCCTAATTTTATTGTAAGCTAGGAACTTGAAACTTCGTAAAAAAGCTATTATAATAAAAGAGAAGAAAACTGATTTCAGCGTTTTTGAAAATTCATCCCCCAAGGTGGTGAAAAAGAGGTTGAAAATTTGTATGGAGGTCAAACATTTATTTGAGTGCGGCACGATTCAAATCGTTGTATAAAGGCATATTATTAGAATACATGAAAAGTAATTTCAGCCTTTTTAAAAATTCATCCCCTAAAAGGTTTAAGAAGGGGTTGAAAGTTGATAGAGAGATCAAATTTTATTTAAAGCTAGGAACTTCAAACTTCGTAAATAGGTAGTTAGGTAGTAGGTTTACTAAATAGTGGACTTGAAAATATGCTGGAGGTTGAGAGGGATTATATTGAGAACAATTTTATTCAGTTAGGGGCTTGAAACATCGTAGCCAGGTTGTGTATAATAATTAACAAATGATTAACAGTCCCTACTGCTATCTTTTGCTGCATAATGTTCTAAGCTAATGTAGAATATGTAACCATCAATATACAAATCCACGCGTACGAAGTCGCGGGCAACAGCTAGTTATATATATATTTTAAGGTTAATATTTTTATTGCATTTTTTTTTTAATTTTTATAAGTTGTGCATAGTTTTGGATTACCGTTTTAAAGCACTTGATTACAAGTCAGCCTATATACAATTATGGCGCTTTAATCAGATCCGTAGCTCGTTTAATTCAAACATAAATTAGTCTAAAGTTTTTTCATCCATCCCACAGGTTTGCGGGAGTGTTTATTCTCGGGTGAAGGCCGGCGTCTTGTAATTAGCTCCAATGTTTACTCTAACCTCGGCTCGTGAACGCAAGAATACTGTGGAGCAGGGTCATGCCAATTGCTTGCCGAGCGTGGCATGTTGATCTCCAGGACGAAACACTCCGATCACGCATAGTCGTTATGGAAGTCGGAGTCACGTTATACTGTGCGGCGCCTCGGTGTGCCCGCGCTTTCGAAGCCATGAGAACAAAAACACGGCTCTAGGGTTTAGTACTGCAACTTCAATGTTTTATGGTATCTTGAGTAGGTATTATCTAACAGACATTTTTATTTTCACTATAATTTTTGAAGAAAAACTTTTTTCGGGGTTTGGGAAAGCAATCAAGATTCATGATACATTTATCATTATTTTTCTAAAAAACAAGAACATTAGTTACAGTATTTCTTAATTAATCATTACGTCGGGCTAGTATTAGATAAATATGTATTTCTTGAAACCTATTACCTATGTGATTAGGCTTGTGGCTTGCGTGATATTTCATTGTCCTATATCTATAATATACGTAGGTACTTACCTATTACCTGATGTTAAATTCACTGCATTTTTTTTTTCCTTTTTAGAAATGAGTTTTTGTTTTCTAAGTGAGAAAAACACATTATTATAAACTATCACCCAAAAGAATAGCGTTTGTTAACGATAGCAACTCGCCTATAACTCCACTGAAAATATGAATAGCTATTCTCTAATAACTTCATGGATCAAACATGATTTAAAAAAAAAACAACTTTTGCTCGATGGAAAAAGAAACACAAACATACGTCTGAAACGACATGAAAAGCCAGTTGCGTTCGGAGTTGGACCTGAACTCACTGCACCTTAATTATTTAGTTGAAAACTATACCTACTCTTCTCAGTGGACACAGAGTAGAATCCTAGTTGACAGATACTCTGTTCTTAGTGTATGTGAGTGTTAACTGCTTGTTTGTACTACTAGGCCTTATGGGATGTTGAATGCATTTTATGTAGTAAATATTTTACCTCCAGTGTTTAAATAGGCCCATTTGTTTATCCAGCGTAATTTATATGATAATTCATGAAGTTTACTTTAAATTTATTCAAAACACGCCCCGCCCCGGTTCACTCAAGAAGTTATTAGTGTTAAACGTTTTATTAAGCATTCAACAAGAAAAAGGATAAGCGAGATTATATAGAAACTATGTCATTGACTTATATATAAAGACGGGCCTTACGGGGACGAATTCGAGCCAATCGTGCAGTCTAACGCAACTAGTTGCGACCAATCACGCGCGTGATGCAAACTCATCAACTAATCGCGTTGTGGCGTTAGACTGCACGATTGGCTCGAATTCGTGTGCGTGACACCGCTGTACTGGCACCATTTTTAGTGCCCGTAAGGGTCCATTTACACGGCGCGCGAACTCGTATACGATTTTAGTTACATTGCGAACCATTGAGGTTACGTCAATTCAGCCGACTGATCAAATGACGCAATGTAATGAAACTCGTATGCGAGTTCTCGCACCGTCTAAATAGGCGGAACGGCTAAGGAACGTCTTTATGAAGTAAAGTATAAGTCAATGAACAATGGGCCCGATTCGGATTTTGAAATAGACATCTATAAGATATCTTTTAGTCATCACCAAGATACGATAACGATATGTTTAAGATCTAACCTGTCAAATTTGACATTTGCGCGATTCTGGAGTTAGTCTTGAACGATTTCCACAAGATATGGCTTAGAGATCTAATTCACATCTATTAGATATCTAACTCTATCTAAGGTAAAAGTGACATTGGTTGCCCGAATTGCGCTGCAAAAGAGAACTAGTTGAAATCTAAACTATAACGTATCTAGAATAGATCTAGTACGTGTCGTCTCTTGTGAATATCTTGAAGTTCGAATACGGCAGTATGTCATTATTTTGTACTGTTTGTTGAACAGAGTAACTTCGTGGTATCAAATTAATGACAAAGTCGTTACTTTTTTTTTCTGCAGGGTTACTTACGTATTAACACACATGTATACTAATAATTTGAAATCAGCCGGGCTAGCACATGATGACTACCCGTCCCTCTTTCATTAACATAGGTAGTTAGAAAAAGACGGGTAGTCTAACTCACCGCGAGATACCGGGCAAACAAATGTATCGACTGTGAATGTGATTAAAGGTGAGAACAAAATATACCTATGAAGCATTGAGGTATATACAAGAGACGACATCTCGAACAAAATGTTTCCGCACCTCAGAGAAGTGCATGCATGCATGCGAAGCCGAAAATTGTTAATAAAGACGCCACGAGTATTTTTTGACTCAGTTAAACAACGTTGCATACAATACTTTTTCTACGACCAAACATTTACTTTGACAATTAATAACAGTAAATCAACAGTTATTCCATTGCTTACCGGTGAAATGTTAGTCCATCCCTTTTATTATATTTTCTTGTGCTATTGTTGCAACTTTTTAACACGCACGAAGGCATTTTTTCTTTTTAATTTTCTGTACGTGTGGCATCTCTTCAGTGGTCGGTGACGTACTAAAAGCAAAGAAGTGCATGCACTGTCTGAGGTGCGGAAACATTTTGTTCGAGATGTCGTCTCTTGTATATACCTCAATGCTATGAAGCATTTTTCTGATTTATTATATAAACATTACTATTATTTAGGGGAACGGGGGGTAATGAGAGCCATCGGGTAATGAGAGCGATGGTATTTTACCAAAAACTACCCCTATTGGCGCACGAGTGACCACTCGGGCGTGTTCTTCGACCTTCGGGAATGTTCGTGTAACGCGGCCGACTCGTTGGTGTGCAGCATTGAGTCGCAGGAGACGGTTGTTTGTTTTTCGTTCCGTGCTTATAAAAAAGTTCAAATTGTCAGCGACGAGATAAGCATGGAAATATGATATTGTTGAACAAGTTAGTATTAATTGCATACACAAATTAATCATCTATCAAGTGCCATTCAATCGATTCTGATAGAAAGCTGATTAAAATATTTATGTAATTATTTATCAAAATGGAGGTAAGCGGGTAATGGGAGCCTAGGATTTATCTAAAAATCTATCTAAAGATCTGAAGGATCTAAAGGATCTAAAGATTTATCTTTATTAGCAGAGTAAGGTTTTGCTGATTTAGTTATGGTAAAAATCATATCCAGCAAGATTCTAAATTATGGCTCTCATTACCCTTATGAAAATGTATTAGGCTCTCATTTCCCGAAGGGTGGGGTAATGAGAGCGAATGACTTTTTTTATATTTTGATTTGTTTTTCCAAAAAGCATATCTTTAGCAGGTTCAAAACGTGATTATCTGATACTCAAATAAACAAGGTTTATGTTCATAATTGAAATATATTATAATTTATACATATGTCGTTTTTATTAACAATTTTCCTTAGTAGGCTCCAATTCCCCCCCGCTCCCCTAATACTGTACCTAAGTAGGTACTTGTTAAATGCCAACTTTGATAGATTCTAACTCTAATATAAAACACATTTTATATTAGTATTCTTGCCTTTGTATTAACTTAATTATTATTTGTTGAAACACGATAGGTAAGTGTAATGACCATAATAATGCCTGAAGTGAGAACAAATGAAGAACATTAACGACTGTTCTTAAGATGCCAATTGCGGTCCCATTTATCCACCCCAATAGCCATTTCCCTTCGTTATCTTAGGACCAGACCAATGATTGTTTGAAACAAAAGCGATAATTTACCAAATGAATTGTTGCATAAATTATTGACACCTACAAATCGAAATACATCGCGCGATTCGCGCGTTTGTGACAAATAGCCGCTATAAATTGTGCAAATGACCTCTAGGTCTGAGCGATAAATTAGAAATATCGTTTGACAACAAATTGTTTACTGGGAACCTACAGCGACACCGGTTTACTCAATTAGCTAACATATCTTGATTAAAAATCTAGGTAGGTACGTTAAGTTTTATCATAATTAATCATTTTATTTCCGTGGCGTGGCCTTATAACGTCTACCTACTGTTTTTTAAATAAATTAACTAAAAAATTCACGAAATAACCTCAAAACACTGGTTTAGACCACATTTTATTATTTTGTTTGCAATATATAAATATATTTATATTTATAATATATTTATATTTATAAGATTTATTAGTATAAGTAACCTTACTCACAAATACATTTGTTATCTACAGATACAGATAGTCAAAAATCTCTGCCACAAAAGTAGTTACTACTAGTCAGTATTAATTCCTTTAATGTAGGTAAATAGTTACTGTTACCGATTTAAAAATCATTAATGCATCTAAAACCAAATTGAATTGGTAGGTATACAGTATGTAAACTAACGAAAAACATTTACTCAAACCCGTTAATGTGTAGGTCATACTGAGCAACTTTTACTATGGCACCGACCCCGAAATCGCGAAAAAAAATTTGGTTGTTTCATATATTTTGCTGGTCTAGCATTGAAATTTTTTATGGGAGAGTCAATTTTATTTTCGCGATTTCGGGGTTGGTGCCATAGTAAAAGTTGCTCAGTGTGACCTACACATTAACGGGCTTGAGTAAATGTTTTTCGTTAGTTTACATACTGTATATTATTTTTGCTTCACGGCGTAGGGTTGTAATTCATATTATATCATATTTTAAATTTAAATTGTAATCCAGTTTACAAAATTGTATTAAGTATTTATTTTTATTTTTTTTACAAATAAGTTAAAGAAAATGTAAGTTACGTAGAAGATAAAAATAACACCAAGAGAGAAAATATTTAAGACTCACGCGAACAACCTTCTTGCCAGAGATAATTGCTTGAAGCCCACGGCCTTACCGTTGGAGTTCCTTATGAATAAGACAATTTTCAAATAAAACATCCAATCAGCGGAAATACTAAAAATATTTTTCACCACACCAGCTCGGGAAGGCTTACTTTGCACTTCAAAAACGGATAGCAAAGTGCAACTTCACATGTAATCAAATGCAAATTTTGAGTTGTTTTCTTATGTTTGCTGGTAGAATTGACTTTTAAAATGATGATTTTGGATGAAAAATACTTAATAACATTCATTTGAATTTGATTTGGCTTGATTTTGTTTGATATTTTACAATAAGCGACTTGTTTGCCGACCAAAGTCGTAAACTTTTTAAAGATATTTTACGTTTTTGTGAATTAAACATGCAATAGCTAGCTTATTAATCGCTTTATTATTACTTACTTAATTTTACTACTTAATTTTACAGTGCATTGGTGTTAGCTGTAATGCTGTAAAATTTGTTTTCAATAAATATCAAATATCAAATTAAATATTTGCTTCGGGTTGGTGTGGTGAAAAATTTTGTGTTTCACTCGGGGGCAAATTTTGTTTAACCCTTTTAAGCGGTTAAGCGTTTAAGCGGTTAAACAACAACTTTGCCCCCTTGTAAAACAAATAACTATTATAATACATTCCCAACTAAACGAAACATTATTTTTCTACTCCCGTACTTTTATTTGTCATTTAAAGGGTCATGCACACACCTTTAAAACCCTACCTTATAGTTGTCAAGACAAGTCTTTAGTCTATTCACCAAAAAAGAATTTGTGCATACACGAAGTATCTTTTTGGCGATTTTACGATACTTCGTGTAATGTCCACATAAAAAATATTGAATGAAATACAGTGTTGCCAATCTTATTTTAAATGTCATCTCTGACAAATAAGTGAACCATAGACATGTTTTTTTTTTAATTTCATTCATTCATTCATTCTTTTCCCGCCCGTACCCTTCATTTTTGCTACTTCTTGAATTAAAAATATTTCTTAAATTTACAATTTTATTTCAAAGTCAGTGCTTGGTCGTAGAAAAAGTATTGTATGCAACGTTGTTTAACTGAGTCAAAAAATACTCGTGGCGTCTTTATTAACAATTTTCGGCTTCGCCTCAAATTGTTACTCACGCCACTCGCCTTTTTTGACCTCTCTTAAACAACGGTTGCATAAAATACTATTTTATGAGTAAATTAATACAAAAATTATCGTGGCGCAATAATAGTACCTATAACAATATTTCTTGCCATAACGCTGTTTTGTATACCAGCCGCTTTGATTCGTTGTTCCTTTTCTTTTTCGCTGTTAGTCTAGTAACTTTGCAGTGAAAGGTTTAGTAACAGGTTATATTCATATTTCTGATTTTTATCGACCCCTTCGAAACTAGACAATCATCCATGCATTCATTTCATTAAAAAGAAACATAGGTACTGTATTAATAATTTCATTTACTATCAATGTTATATCACGAGGTATTTGTAGTGTGCGAGGTATTTCTTACGCAGTTTATCACTCTGATGCGAATGGAGAGACTTGTGTGTTTAGAAGAAGCCACTTTTCAAGGTACGCGTAGTCAACTCACTTGTAATCCGCAAATAACTCGAATCCCGTAAAATAAACAGTCGTAATTGTTGGGGATCTAATCCAGCTGACGTTGTTTTATCACACAGTTCCTATGGCCATCTCCTGTGTCCATCATCAGATCAGCTCGAAGGTACCTACCAAAATATTGCATTGTACCCAACTTATGTACATAATTATGTATGTAAAGTTTAAGCTCAATTAAATAATGGGAATTGGGTTTTATTTAGTTTGCAAGATTACGAAAAGTCACATGACTATTTCATCTTGCTGCGTATAGTCAAAAGGGGGAGGGAAGTTAGGTGCGCTGGACGGAGTAAGCTTCTTACCAAATATTTATTTGTAAAAACTACGTCGCTCGTCGTTGTAACCTGACTTGACGGACGGATTTTGAGTCAATTTCCGTCGTTAAAAGCGATCGGTCGTTATAAGCGGAGTCGTAATAAACGGTTGTACTTTCATAGTAGCTCATACTAAAACCAAACAAGTGCCTATACTTACGTCGCTATAAGCGTTTGGTTGTTATATGCGAAGTCGTACTAACATGACTCTACTATAAGAAATACGAATGAGCTTCAGAACCCAGCAAGAATGATCTACCTCGCACGTTCGTTTTTGCCAGAACCTTTTTCTCGTTTATTTTACCTAAGCCTTATTCTTTACGGGTGTTGCGTAAGATCCTATTGGTTGAATACTTCACGTTCGACTGTCGACTATTCCAGCCTCTTTTTATAGGCTTCACCATTTAAATTCAGCGGAACGACTGGTGGAAAGAAAATGAAATACGTGGAGTCGATAGTATAATTAATAAACTACGATAATAAAACGAATTTATTCAAAAGAATAGGTTTAATATATAGAAAATCGATTTTGATATACATATATAATATTTTCCTATAAAAAAACGACCAAGTGCGATTCTAACTCGTGCGTCGCACTATGGTTCCTTACTTCCGACTTACTAGGGTTAAACTTTGTAGTGATTTAATTTTTTTTGGATTTTATTTAATAGACATTTACATACTTTCAACTTGTACTTTTCAAAATTTTACAAAAAATATGTTTTATACCTACCTACCGTTTCAATTAGAACATACTTAGAAATATGTTGATTAAAAAATTATAAGATGGCGTATGGTCGAGAAATCGACACTTTTTCTTTAAAACATTTCAGTTATCATTTATACATATAATAGTTGTGCGACTAGTTTAAAAACACTAAAGAGTATTATTAATTATTATATTTATTTTGATTTGTTCCCAAAAGAGTTGTACCCAAACCCATGGTATTATTATACCTATTCTTTAGTAAAGCAACACTCATTCCACTAATAACTTTTAATAATACAAATAAATCTCTTTCAAATAACTCTACATAGTTCTTTGTCCTGCAAGAGATAGCGTCGCAAATTTCGGCACCCAGTCTCGTCTCGTCCTAGCTCTCAAATTTCTAGCAACAATTTCATTTCAGCGTGTGGTTATGGATTTACTGGATGATGAAATTACGATTTATCATTTTGTGTTGAGTGTCAGGACACTCAACACCATCAGGATGAAAACCAAGAAAATGTTTACGGGTATAAACATGTTTTGTCAATATAGTAATTTTCAAAACTACGCATTTATTACCGACTGTACCTGCTTTACCCCAAAGTATAATCATTAGCCTCGCATTAACTTTCGAGCATTTTGCTTTCGGATTTCCGCGACTTTGAACATTTTTAATTACGTACGACGAATGTTGTCGGATTTTAGAACTTACTTTTTGTTACGACTAATTCTGAAACTAAGGATAAACCTACCTATACCATGAGTTATCAGCGTTCAAACATTTTTGTATTAGGTATTTACTCAATAACACTCAAACATACAAACCTTGAATTTTTACTTGCTTCACTCCCAGTAGGATTATATTTTGTTACTTACTTGGTTGTCATTATTATTTGTTAAAAAAAAAACATAGATTTTTTAAAAGTTTTGATATTTATTTATTTAGTTTTTATAGGATAATAGGCATTTAGACTTTGTATTTACAAATTTGCTATGAACGATTGTGCGAAATATAGCTATTACCTACGGTGCATATTGTGGAAATGATTGTAAGGTCCTCACGTTCTGAGAATCTTGTAGTAGTGGCACTTGCCTTTATCTATAAGAAGATGCCTGAATAATATGATGATGGACAAAATAATGATAAGAAATCTACAATTCATCGTGAACCGTAGGTGCTTAACAATTTCGCGACCTTTTTCTGAGCAAATAATTTAATTGACTGCCAGCAAGTTAGGTACTTTATAAGTTAGGAAATAAATGCCATAGGGAATGAAATCCGAATTAAGAATAAACTCTCTGCAATAGTTACAGATTTATCAATCCGCAGGAATACTTTGTAAACTTTTAAGCTTATTAACAGACATCGACTTTGGAAAAGAATTTAGCCGACAGAAAGTATTTAAATTGAATCAGAATTGAAATATCAACTATGTTAAAAGTACCTGTATATCATACATATCAATATTATTTTACAAAAAAAAAGTGAAAAACATTTCAGATTACGACTTACAAGAGACGCAGAGCTCTTGTAAGTCGTAATCTGAAATATTTTTCACTTTTTTTTGTCATCATCTTCTATTGGACTTACTGTCATGTGGGAATAAATCGATAGGTACTTATAAGTAATATTGGTTTATAAACTGAGCGAATGCAAAGCAAAATTTTACTTTTTGTATATCTGTACGTTCTGTAATGTTCTCCTCGGCTAGATCCTTTTGACATGTAGTCTAATCTGCTACTTTTGATAATTACTGAACCTACCTAAACTATCCTGCAACTTAAAACTAATAATCTTAACTTTGCTAAGCTGTATTAAGTACTTTAAGCCACACAAAGCTAGTTATATGCAAACTTTACTTCGTATTCCAGTTCGAGTCATGAAAAATTGATACAATCCTTTTTAAACTTCACCGCAAGGTCTTGAATAAACAAACGGTTACTTGAAACTAACTCCGCGCTAACAACTCTAAACTTGACATTGTAATTCGAACTCTAACGCGATCGACTTAAGAGCAAGTATGTTAAATCAAGCAATTTTAGACCGACATCTAAAACAAAGTCAGCTATCAAAGAAACGATGCCAATGTTGGTTGGATCGCCACTTGAGGAGTCGTATTGGGAGTCAAGGGTTCGGGTAAAATTTATATTTCAGTTAATTCGCTGGATTTTTATTGCGCTACGTTACATAAATTATTTATAAATTTAGTTTTTCAAAATATATGTTATCTCATTAGACCCAGCGCCACAGATATGCAATTATTAATTGATTTAGCTTTTACATATCATCTTTTACGACGCAGCACCTCACAGACCACGTACACACACACACACACACACGCAGCACAGAGACAGGATCGGGAAAAGTGGTGTGTTCTCGTTTCGGAGTTTAGTTAGTTTTTAGGTATCTCATTAGACCCAGCGCATAGAGAGCTATTGCCATGCTCTACGCCGCGCCGCTCCGAATGGAATGGCCTCACCCTGCGTCCGGCAGATTGCCTCCGGACTAACGGAATCTCAGTTCGTGTTAATATTCTTCAACTAGAAACGTCACTTTTGACACTGATTGATCTATCCATAATAACTCCAAATCACATTCATAAACTATTATTATTATTCGAATACGCCTACCAGTCGGGTGCTTGTCAATTTTAAGTAAATAGTTAGGTAAAATATACATATATTAGTCATTAATACCCCAAGTAACTATAATGGATAGCTTTATTTCTCCCTGATTGGTATTCGGTTCGACATCGACAGTGTGTTAACGCGTTTAAGATTAGGGTCGGCACCGACGGATAATATTTTTTTAGTCCTTTTTGAAGTATGTTTAAAAAACCGGCCAAGTGCGAGTCGGACTCGCGCACAGAGGGATCCGCACCATCAACAAAAAGTAGAGCAAAAAATCGTGTTTGTTGTATGGGAGCCCCCCCTTAAATATTTATTTTATTTTATTTTTAGTATTTGTTGTTATAGCGGCAACAGGGATACATCATTTGTGAAAATTTGCCAGACGGACGGACAGCGAAGTCTTAGTAATAGGGTCCCGTTTTTTACCCTTTGGGTACGAAACCCTAAAAAAATGGTTCATTATCCTGTTTAGGTAGGACGCCTAGCAGTTATTTCATTAATTGATCACTGTTATCGGGCAACGACTGAATTTTTTCGCTTCCATTGTAACCCATTATTTACGTGAATTTACATTTTGTAAAGATAAACAGATAAGTAGACTTAATAACCGAGAAAAAGAGAAAGATTTTTCTGTGTTCTGAAAGGGATTCCTTTTTGTTCAACTTCCACGGGCCCCGATCGCTTTGATGGTGGTTTTGTCGAGTGGTCTTACAAAATCAAAGCCTGTTTCAAGAACACGAACTTCTAATTGGCAAAACGTGAGTAAACTTTTCTAAAGTAAACTTTTAATTAATTCTAAATACAGTATACGAAATTCCTTTAATTGTTTACTAGTTATCAAATGATACATAAACCTTCCTCTTGAATTTCTCTATCTATTAAAAAAAACGCATCAAAATCCGTTGCGTACTTTTAAATATCTAATAATACAGACAGACAGACAGACAGCGGGAGGCGACTTTGCTTTATACTATGTAGTGATATACAGCTTTGTATTTCGCATAAAATGAACTTATTAAATTCTCACCAGGAAAATTATTTTGAACTTTAGCGAAGTATTATAGAGGTAGAACAGAAAAGATCGATTTTTTTCCAAATCAATGTAAATAAATGTGTGCATGTGTCGTGGCGTACTTAAGCATCAAGCCAAGTTCATTATTATTGGTAATTTTTTCAATTTGTTATAAGTAGTTGTCAAAATATGGTGTAGGTGTCGTAGTCAGATCGTATAACTCGCCGTATTACATTACGGCTAGCCGTTATCAAACACAGGGGCGTTTTGAAATGCGGCGGTTCGACGATTAGCCGGATTGTCATTGCGATACGTTCTTCAATAAGGCGGCCTACGTTTAGCCGCATCGTATCTACTATTTAGATTGTAGAGTGACCAGTTCTTTCGGTCGCCTACGTAACCGGAGTTTGACAATGTTTGCAATTTAATTTATTTTTACCATGATCCCACCGCACTACATGTGTTTATTTTCCAAAACATTTCCTACACAACTTAAATAGACGGAGCCCCGCTTTGCGGGGCTCCTATTTCTGGGCGGTTTGCCCTTCGGGCATCTGAAGCTACCTAACGAACCTAACCTACTTACCTGCCTACGCTTTTTTCCCCAAAGTGTAATGTTTTCACGGACGTCTCACTAAATCAATAGGTAGGTAGGTTAGGTAGGTAAGCGTTTTTCATAGTTTGTAATTGTTGTTATGTCAGGCAGCGCCACGAGTGTTAAAAATGGGAACTAAAAACTGTCAAAGCGGCGGCTAATGACTCGCTGTATTACATTACGGCTAGACGAGTTGAAGAACGTATGGCGCCGAATACATTCCGGCGGATTTTCATTCAGCCGCATTCAATCCGGCTAATCGTCGAACCGCTGCATTTCAAACTGCCCCTGTTTTTGAAAACGGCTAGCCGTAATGTAATACGGCGGATTATACGATCCGACTGCGACATAGGTATAACCATTATAACAGCATAAGGTACTAGGCTTACCTTGCCCTTCTCGGCTTTCAGGTTTTCGTAATGATTTCTTTGTCTTTCTCCTATTTATTAATTATTGGTTTGTAGGACCTATCTAGGTACTGAATGTCTATACATACAATGTACATACTAATATCTACTCGTCATTAGCAAGAAGGGATTCATAACTTCATGACAAGAAGCCTTTCTTGCTCATGGCGAGTAGATACATGCACAGGCATGAACCTTAACTTGCTTATACCCAAATAAAAATGTATGTCTAATACACAAAATATTGTACTAAACAACATGAACTGTCAAATCTAAAGAATAACGAAACAAAAGTTCAGTTCATTTGAAAACGGAACAATACATACAATAGGTAGGTCGCTGTTTGAATTACAATCGGCCAAGTTTCGAACCTACACCATTTAAACTTGGCAAAATGGCTGCCTAGTTAATCGCGCTCATTTCTGGGAGCACCTTAGCAGCACTTGCCCTGATCGTGTTTTAGCAAAGTTCTTTGCGCCTGCTGTACTTGGACCAAGTAGTTAAGGTGTGTAATTATGCCTTTGTTTCACGGATTTCAAAGACTGGCACCTAAATACGAATTTATTAGGTACTTAAATTTCTGAGTTTTTGGTGATCAAAGCGTGGACGGAGTAATTATATAATTATGAATAATATCACCTTTGATGGCTTTGATTCTGGTTTGTTAAGCAAAATTCTACACGGGCTATTTATTTTATAGAATAACAAGAATGAATAACATTATAACGAAACATATTTATTATATATTATGTAATACGACTAAATTATTGTCTCACAATTAAATGATTGATATTTACAAAAAAATTAAACTCGTCTAAAGTTGATAATGATTAATGGTAATATAACTATAGGTTGGGTGGCCTATTATATTGTGTAATTGTATTGCCTAGCTTGATGCTCATAATATGTACCTACATTTATTTGTACAGTTAAATGGCAACCACATAAAACTAGAAGCTCAGTGGAGTTCTTCAATCTACATTAAAAATGACGATTGAGTATGCATTAAGCGCCTGCAGCAACAAAGAGTGTACTTAGTGATGCATGGACAAATTGAAGCGTACTCCACATTAATAATATGTTTAGTCATATTTTTTATACTGCTTACAAAATACATGATACAGACATAAAAGGATATAATTCATCAAATTATTCAGAATTGGATTAAGTCATCGTCCTGGAATAAGCCCTTGAGATAAGGTGCCCTCTATACTAGTGATGGGCAGGACATCAATTTAAAATGAGTTTGTATGAGTACCTCTTTTTCAAAAATGAGGTGTTACAATGTCTTACTTCAAATGAGGTGAGGTACTGGCATATTTTCATATTTTCAGCATCAGCATCGGCTATTTTCTCCGATGTTCTTATCGGAGTTATCGGCAACAAAAACTAGTTAAACCGAATTTTTAGTCAAACACAACATGTCAGTCAGTAAGAACCAGGAAAGTTATACTCATCCCATTCTTTTGGGTGCTAGTACTAGAAAAGATAGAGTTATAGACAGTATGATATATATGATTCTCTCTGTTTGGTATGAGATAGTCCTGGGCCAAACCATATAATATAATTATACTCCTATTATCCTTTACACATAAATATTTAATTTGAATGCAATTCTCGAGGTGAAGAAAAGAACTTGAACAACAGAAGACAGATCAATTTAAGAACTCAGAATCAAACCAAGGACCTAGTGACCCACATCCTACATAGAAACTTTGATGCTTTTATGAAACTTGTTCTAATTTAGCTGTTTTATGGATTGTTCAATTCAATTTCAATCCTTGCTACTTGATATTATTTACAGTTTAATAATAATATATTTCAATAAGAATAGTAGCCTTAAAACTGCACGACTGTTTTTTAGCAAAGTAAGGAGAACAAATTCCATATTTTCTTCTAATTAGGTATCATTATAGATAAAAATAACTAACTTACTCAGATCATGTAACAGTAATGTGATAGTAAAAACATTCGCGCCGCCGGTAACGCAGGCGGCAATATTTTTCACTACATTTTCGCATGCAAAAGACACCAAGGTAAGGTAGAGCCACGAGCCGAGAGTTTAGATATTTCGGTGTTATATAGGGTAGGTGCGTTAGTTTTCGTCCAGCTCTAGTTTTCGTCCACTTGACGAAATTGAATATAAATCTACATTGCTGCACAAATTTGGACTTAATACAATCCTTAATGTCGAGACAATATATCTATCTACATAAAAAATGTATTTGGCAAGTAGTAAATTAAATATCAAATATGTTATTTGCTAATCTGTCATGTGGACGAAAACTAGAGCATGGACGGAAACTAGCACAATGACCCTATATTAGTATTATCACTATTAAGACAAAACTAAACGAAGAATTGTTGCAAAGTTGCAAACACTCATACTTTTCTTTGTTCCGTCACTGTCACTACTGTCAGTGTCAGCTGCCTATGAATTGCGTTTCATTTCGCACTATTTTTTGCGAATTCAGTCTTACTTTTATCATGTTGATTCTCGGAATGTGTTGATTGTTGAGATTGTCGAGTGAAGAAATAGAATAACAGGAAATTTGCATTCCATAGATAATTACTATGAAACAGTCTATGAAAATTGGCATTTATACTTGGTCAACCAGATCTTGACAGTAGAAAAAGGCGGCAAATTTGAAAAATGTAGGCGCGAAAGGATATCGTCCCATAGAAAATTTGAATTTTGCGCCTTTTTTTACTAACAAGATTTGGTTGACCAGCTATATGTGTCCGCACCTGCCGATTCGATCGGAGAATTTCATCAGATTGGCGAAAAATTGTCTTGTCTGGATACCACTTATTTCAACGTTGTTTACGAAGAACGGTAACAAAAAGTAATACAAATTCAAATCATTACGTAAAGTACATGTTTATTACACTTAGTAAATTATACTTACTATTTAATTACTACACTAACGTAAATTGTGACATTTTGTGTAAACCACCGACCGTATTCACCGTATTATATTGCAATAATTTAAATAATATTTTGTTCAGTAATCCTTTACTGTTTCTAAGCATGCTTCGTAAATGCTCACGTCACATGCTCAGTCAGAGGCGAACCACGTTCGACGTCTTGCCGCCCTGTCACACTTACGTACGAATTTACAAGTGCGACAGAGAAGCAACATGTCGAACTTCGTTCTGATGACTTAGATTTCCCGCGCCATTCGGCCATTTTGACAAGTGAGTTAGGATCAAAAAGACGTAAGATGTATGAAAGCGTGCAGCACTTATGAGCACTTACGCTTGTTGTCTTTCGTGTTTAATTTTTAACGTATTTTCGGTGGTGAAGCGTGATATTGAAGTGTCTGTCTCACTCCCTCTTTTGGTATTTCTAATTCATTGTTTCTTTTTGAAGAATTTGAAGTGTTCATGTCAATGTCACAGTGACGCGGTGAATGGTACAAACTCAACGCATTTCTCGGTGGACCTTTTGCCATTGCAATAAGGTTTGTAGTTCGGCAGTTCACAGTGTGGACGGTTACTCGTTTCTTAATTTGAGTGTCAGTGAGCCGGCGAGCACCTAGCGGCTCGCGCCTCGCGCGAGAGTTGGTTGTGAGGGGCGTGTAAGCTATGAGGCCCGCGAGTGAATTTGAAAGGATAAGAGTTTATTGAAATTTGAAGTGTGTGAATGATTTGTGTGGCAAGAGGTGTATGTGATGCGCGCGAGTAAATGAGTAAAATGAATGGAGGAGTGAAGTAAGACATTTTTGCGGTGTGAAGTACTGCGACAATTTAACATAATGAGCGGTACAAAAGAGGTGCCTCGCGAGTGAGCGACTCAACACTACTCTATACTCCTATTCATCATAATGCCGTATATAATAAGTCTGTCGTAAAATGAGCTCCAAAATAGGAAAGCGACGGACGACTATTAAACTCCTCCACGTCCCGCTACTGTGGCCGTTGTGTACAATTACAATCGCTTACCGAATTCCAGGAAGTTTGACGCCCAGGACAAACCAGTCTGGGTCACTCCACGTACCTACTCAATTATCTCTACAACATTAGGTGGTGCGTTGTCCTCATTTATTAACGGTCTGATGTTATGTTATTATATGGTCGTAACTGAGGAATATTTCTGTCTATAATTGCATCTCGGTTGTACTTCTACAATCCCTTAAGATTTTTTTTTATTTTGTTACTTAATTTTATGTCTAACGTAAAAACTGGTTGACAACGTAACTCATCAGGTACCGCGGAGACTTCCCATAAAATATTTTTTAGCAAAGGTAACAGTTAATTCGAACAGAATAAGGGAGTGATAAGTAATACAAACGTTATAGTCCTTTCAAATTCGAGAGTGCCTTATTCTTTACACCTTATGAAGTTTCACCTCGTGAGCGTTTGACTCCGTGAGCACAGCACTCGGCGCCTAAGCAATAGGAATACACAGCTTGCGCTAAGTACTCCTAACTCCATTGTAGCAAATTGCCTTCATTGTTCCACTTCGCCGGATTCGTGTAATAATATGAATATATTTTACCGAAAAAACCTTAAGGACAGTTTCAGGTAGAAATCGTAATTAAGAGGAGTTTCAAATAAGAATGCAAAGAATATTAGGAACTTATTAGCATCGACACCACGTATGAATTCATGATTATTAGGGTCTTTATACTTACTTCAGTATCATAGTGTATAAGCGAGGGGATTTGGATGAGTAATTTTCTACTTATTAAACTTACCTAGTTATTATGCAAGTAGTAAGTAGCACTAATTAGATGCTTTATAGTATATTAATGCTCAATTTTTAAGTCACTTAGATATCATCGCTATACAGTTCTCTAAAGACTAACCATGGCCCCAGAAGACTAAGGGACACCAATGCTTAATATGCGTAAAAGCGACTATGGTTTTCAGCCAGCATTGCAAGGATACACACCATTTGAGGACGTTTAGTGCCAGCGTGCGACGCGGCGTGCAGCAGTACGCAAAGCACGGTCGTCGTGAACCTCAGATCATAGAAGGTACTTACTTCTATGATCTGAGTCGTGAACGCTGCTCGCACTATTATTAGTGCGTGAGAAAGGAGATCTAGGCTCTCCGAAACATGTCCCGTGAGTGACTAAAAACACGTGAGTTTAAACAGTAAATAACCGGCCAAGTGCGAGTCGGACTCGCGCACGGAGGGTTCCGCACCATCAACAAAAAATAGAGCAAAACAAGCAAAAAAACGGTCACCCATCCAAGTACTGACCCCGCCCGACGTTGCTTAACTTCGGTCAAAAATCACGTTTGTTGTATGGGAGCCCCACTTAAATCTTTATTTTATTCTGTTTTTAGTATTTGTTGTTATAGTGGCAACAGAAATACATCATCTGTGAAAATTTCAACTGTCTAGCTATCACGGTTCGTGAGATACAGCCTGGTGATAGACGGACGGACGGACGGACAGCGGAGTCTTAGTAATAGGGTCCCGTTTTTACCCTTTGGGTACGGAACCCTAAAAATGATTTAATGAATAGGTACTTTCACGTGATAAAGACAGTCATAATAAGCTCCTAGAAACCTCAGATAGTCGTTTGTAAGAAATGAGATTTCCGTTCTCTGCGTAATTGTTAATCAAGTTATTTTTCCATCGCCCCCTTCCAGTATTTGTTTTCGCGACAAATTATTGTTGTTTCTCTAATACTTTTTTGACGAGGGTCCCCTGTTACTGCATTGCAGGGACGGAGTGATTTTTAATGAATAGGCATCAAATTAATAAGAAGATGTATGTGAGTGTTTGTGATAATTAGATAAGATTTCGTCAGACTGTGATTGGGCTGACGTGGACCCGTCCACGTAATGAATTGTAGTTCTTGTTTTCTCTTTTCGCGTCATAATGGAAATGGTTACTTGTATAATGAATTAACATCATGTATCAGTCTTTGTAAATCTTGATTATGATTAGAAGTCATTTTATGACATATATTTGACGATTACCCTGACGATTCTTTTTGGGAGATAAAATATTAAATTATATAATGGTTCATGGAATTCTTGCATGTTCGTTTTTAGTTTTTGACGATTGTGATGTAAATTCTTATAATTTTGGCTTATGCAAAGTTGCACTGTAATTTATTTCATGAAATAAATAATCTAATCTAATCTATGATTTCTAATTGTCTAATTTTGAAAATGGTTATTTCAGTCAAGTTCTGGAAATTATGAATTTTAGCTCAATCCATCGTGTTTTGAATATTGTTGACAATTGATAATTTGATTAACCTAATACGATTTCAAAGAGCATAATATCAAAAATTTTCCTACCGTAAACTCACATTTAAGTATAATCCCATTCTAACTTTACTGTGACATTAAAACTTAGGACCATCCCATGGCAGAAACCCGGCCCAGTGCTAAACTGCCATTCGCTAGTTAACCCTTACTAATTAAGACTGAAATTTTGGTTACAATGTAAACTACACGGAACAATGAACCAACTCAAATAGACAACTGACAAGACAACTGGATTTGCTTAATTACCGACTCGAACTGATTTACTTGTGTACTTAGTGGGTTACCTTTGGATATGAAAACGACATATGTAACTTAAAAACAATAATTAGATCAGTCTCTATTGTCTGAGAACAATGCGATATAACCAATTTTCAAAGATTCAACTTTTTCATCCTAGTAACCTCATTGTTGAGGATCACGACCACATGTGATTTGTCTCTATTTTGTGCGGTCATACATAACGTCGGTGCGAATAAAAAAATCGCCATGTATTTTTTAGCTACTTTACAGGAGACAAAAAAAACTGTTTATTTTCCTGTTTGTAATATATTTGTTGCACCTGTATTTTTTTTCTGGTAGATCAATGGTTTTTACATGATACTTATGCAGATAATAAATAGTTGTTTTCGTAAATTTTTACAATATAAATTATTTTAACCAGAATTTTGCTACATAGCGACTTAAATTTGGTTCACTTAAAATCGTCATGTGTAAAGTTTACACATAGCGATTTGTTGCCAAAGTAACGTAGCACGAGAAATGATACACAGCGGATTTTAGGGTCAATAAATCGCCATGTGCAACATTATCGCCATCACCCTCGACGGAAAACAAGGCATTTAATTTCGTTATGTGCAAAAAAAACATAGCTATTTTTTGTACGAATCTTGTTAGTTATTTTCAAAACTAATATAGATATAAAAAAATATTGATATAGGTCGACGGGAAATTGAAAACGGAATTAAAATATGCCAAAATCAAAAAAACATAAAAAAAGCGGCCAAGTGCGAGTCGGACTCGCCCATTCCGTATTTAGGCGATTTATGACGTATAAAAAAACTACTTACTAGATCTCGTTCAAACCAATTTTCGGTGGAAGTTTACATGGTAATGTACATCATATATATTTTTTAGTTTTATCATTCTCTTATTTTAGAAGTTACAGGGGGGGGGGGGGACACACATTTTACCATTTTGGAAGTGTCTCTCGCGCAAACTATTCAGTTTAGAAAAAAATGACATTAGAAACCTCAATATCATTTTTGAAGACCTATCCATAGATACCCCACACGTATGGGTTTGATGAAAAAAAAAATTTTTGAGTTTCAGTTCGAAGTATGGGGAACCCCAAAAATTTATTGTTTTTTTTCTATTTTTGTGTGAAAATCTTAATGCGGTTCACAGAATACATCTACTTACCAAGTTTCAACAGTATATAGTTCTTATAGTTTCGGAGAAAAGTGGCTGTGGCATACGGACGGACAGACAGACGGACAGACGGACAGACAGACAGACATGACGAATCTATAAGGGTTCCGTTTTTTGCCATTTGGCTACGGAACCCTAAAAACACGTAGCGATATTTTTTATTCGCACCGACGAATTAAGCTATGTGGGCTGCACGGTTCAAACTGCCGCCAGCTGACCTCTTCACAGGGTTCGACAATCTTGCCGTTGAAAGCTAAAATGTTACTAACTTTTGCAGTTTTGAAATGAAAAGAATAACCTGCTCTTCCATTTTTATGGGTATGTATGTAACGCAATACACCACGGTCTTAAATTATTGTAAACGTTAAAAGTTAATTATATAAAAACATTATTTTTCCTTTTTAATTCCATAAAAATTCTCAGTCATATCTTTAATATCCATTCAAATTGATTTATATTTATCTATAATAACATATAAATTATTAGGAACTGTTTAAAGGCACAGTGAAAAGAAGTTTGGGTCCAGAGTGGCGTTATCGGTCAAGAAACAGTAGCGTATAAAATTTCCTAGATCGGGCATCTTTATCTACTATAGTTAGTCAAACCAAATTGTCAGGAAATAACAAAAAAAACAACTATACACATCCTTTTCTTTTGGGTGCTAGTACGACAAAGATAGTATGATTCTCTCTGTCTATGTTTGAAATGAGACAGTCCTTTGACAAACTTAGGGAGAGGGAAGCATCTTAGGGCCGCTTCTTTTCTTAGTCTATATTAATGATTTACCTGAAGTCACCAAGCATAAAATTGTACTGCCTGCTGACGATTATTCTCTGGTTATAAGAGGTGATGACCCTATGTCTTATGAGTCAGAAGCAAATCTAGCATTCAACAATATAATTACATGGTTGGAAAATAACAACCTCAAAATTAATGTTACAAAAACAAAATTTATAGAGTTTTATGCGCCCCAAGGTAAACCTAAATGTGTTAGACCAGCGGGTCTCAATCTTTTTTTTGACGGAACCCTTTTGGAAAGCGAAATACTTGATGGAACCCTACAATAAAACAATAGTTTTTAGAAGTGTATTTTTTTTAGTAATAAGCATAATTCTAAATTCTTGCGGAACCCCTGGAGGGGTGTCGCGGAACCCTAGGATTCCGCGGAACACACTTTGAGAATGGCTGTGTTAGACTACTGTGCAATGAAAACTGTAATCAACAGATAGAACAAGTCTCTTCTATTCGTTTCTTAGGAGTTACTGTGGATTGTCATGATGATTGAAAACAACATACTGAAAATCTTATTGATAAGTTGAGCCGCTTTGTTTTTGCACTTAAGCCACTCAAATCCATCACATCTCAAAAACTACCAACTCACCTATTTTATATTATAATTCTTTATTTATTCGAGTTCCCTTTTTTATGTATATATGCTCCACTATATTTAATATTATACTAAATACATGCTTTGCCTGACTATATATATTTACATATTCCCAACCCACTCACTTCCATATCAAATTTCACTTTTTTTCTTTTTCTTTGTCTTCATGTATAAGTTTGTAATTTGTGTTAAATATTAATTAGGTACTGAATCACATTTTGACACTGCCTTTACTGTTCTGAGCTATCTTCTTGCCCTGGGCTCCACGGAAGACCAGCGCTATAGCATATATATTATTATGTTAGAGCATATGCTGAGTGGTGTCCTTTTGTAGCCTATATAGCAGCATCAATACTACGATTATTATTGCATGTTAGTTTAAGCTACTAATAGTTTTAACTGTTTAGTGTATAAGATCTTCTTTCTTAAATTTGTATGTGTGGTGCTGTATGTAGATGGTTTTTGCAATAAACGTTTTTCTATTCTATTCTATAAAAAACTGCCCTTCTGGCTTTTCATGGTTACGTGATGTCTAATCTTAGGTATGGCCTAATATTATGGGGCAACAATACAAACGTTTCAAAAGTATTTCTTCTCCAAAAAAAATGCTTGCGCGCACTCTACGGGACTCAACAGATTGACTCGTGTCGACCAATTTTTAAAAAATTGAACATATAACACTTCATTCACTCTACATTTATGAAGCGAGTCTATTTGTTAAAAATAACATAAGCTCATTCTGTAGCTTTGCTTCAACCTCAAGATATAATACCAGACATGGTTTAAACCTACATTATCCGGGAACAACCTCTGCCCTTGTTAATAAAAATATAGTATTTATGTGCACAAAAATTTATAACTATCTCCCTAACGAATTGAAGGAATTGGACTTACCGCAATTTAAATCAAAATTATTTAGATGGTGTTTAGAAAAAATGTATTACAACAATTCGGAACACTTTGCCATTTCGCAATGAAGCAATAATGTAAATATAGATATAATAAGTTCTGTAAATTTTTATAGTTGTAAGGTTATTTAATTTGTATGTCTGTAATAGGCTGAAAATGGAGACACTGACTATAGAATAAGATCATTTATGTATACCCATTTCTTACAAATTAATACTTCATTTCATTTCATTTCATTTCAACTATATATACAATACTAATCCTCTTTATTGCACAACCTAAATAAAACATTTACATACATCTACTATAATAATATATTATTTTTCACAATACATATGTGTCATCAATGGGCAAATTAGATGGTTGCGCGTTATTCCTTAACGTTTATTGATTGACCATTCCCTCCTAACCAATTGAATGGGCAAGAAAGTCGTGCGTTATCTCATTGTGAAAAAGTCACTTAGCTAGGGGAGGGCCCGTGTCGATACTTACCATCATTAGTTATTTCTGACACTTCTCAAGTCGACGACACTTTATAATATCCTTTGTTGAGGGTAGAAACTTGACATAACTTCGGCAAACTTCGTAATGTTTGTGACAGACTAAATTATTCTATTACGGCGGTTCTGACAGAGTGACGAAGATTTACTTCAATATTTTCGGGTGCAGTGATTTTTGTTCTGAATGGGAGACGTAATCCACTTCTTTGAAGCACGTTGCAGCATTACTGAGTTTTCTTTCTCTGGCAAATCAAATAACTTATATTTTTCTCACAATCGATTGAAGGGAAGGTGTACGTATAACACCTTTTTGTAGTGATATGAAAGGGAATGATTTACTTCGTACTCACGAGCTCGAGGCAATACGAGTACTTAACCTTTGATGCCAAACACTATCGCCTCTCGTTACTTTTTATCGTTGTCTATCTGTCTTCTAGTTTTTTAAACTGTTTTTTGGTATAAATCTCCAAAGAAAATAAAATCTTTAAATAGTAGGTACTATCGTTTAGCCGGTGAAAACGTTTTATTACTGCAAAATGCTTGCACGAGATGTATGCACTTAAAAATACTCAAGATAATAACATTAGTGCAATCACAACCATAGTAACCCGTACCAATACAGTAGGTACTTATTCTGTAAATACAGTGAAACCTGGTTAATTGGCACCTGGATAACTGCAATTTAGATTTTAATGCTTTTCATAATTTTGCCTCTGTAATTGCTCACATCGCAATTAAGACCTCTATATTGACACTGTGCTAAAAAATCCGTTATTTAAGCTCTTCTTATCACCTCTATTACTGAAACGAGTTTAACTTATTACCTCTGTAATTGAAATAATGTAGACTTGTAGAGATCAGAAACAACATTTTAATAGCAATGATAATTTTATTTTAAATTTTCATCTAGAATTAAATTTATTTAAGTATTAGGTATCTATCGCAAACTGTAGTAGGTGAAATAGTTTTGATTAAATCAAAAACCAGGTATGCTTTTTACATTCCAATAAAACTTTCTTATACAATTCAAGGGATTTTTTATAAACTCTAAATGATTATCATCTTCCTCGCGTTGTCCCGGCATTTTGCCACGGCTCATGGGAGCCTGGGGTCCGCTTGGCAACTAATTCCAGTAATTGGCGTGGGCACTAGTTTTACGAAAGCGACTGCCATCTGACCTTCCAACCCAGAGGGTAAACTAGGCCCGTATTGGGATCAGTCCGGTTTCCTCACGATGTTTTCCTTCACCGAAAAGCGACTGGTAAATATCAAATGATATTTCGTACATAAGTTCTGAAAAACTCATTGGTACGAGCCGGGGTTTGAACCCACGACCTCCGGATTGCAAGTCGCACGCTCTTACTGCTAGGCCACCAGCGCTCCAAACCCTAAATGATCATAAAAAAATAAAATAGTAATAATGTAGTGTAAAAGTGCAAGTTATATAATATACAGACCAGAAACCTAGAACGTACCTACGCTTGTAAATCTACTTTCAATGGTTATTTGCACCTCCATAAAAGAAATTTGTCAGAACGCAACCTCTATTAATGAGAACCTCTATAATTGACACAACGCTTTTTTGAACCTCGTTAATTGGCACGACCTGCTTAAATGAAAAACCTGGTTAATTGACAAAAAATTGCCGGCCCCTTGATATTTCAATTATCCAGGTTTCACTGTAAAACGGTTTGAAAAAACATCTAAAAATAACATTCTTAGTAAGAAATTCTTACCCGTACCTACCCATTATTATTTACCCGAATCAAGTCAAAACAGATGACACTTTATCTTTTAAAGAGAATAGATTTTAATTAAGTATTATGTTTGTTTTTTATTTGACCAATAGGTAATGCCTTTTTCCGTTCCGTAGCCAAATGGCAAAAAACGGAACCCTTATAGATTCGTCATGTCTGTCTGTCTGTCTGTCCGTCCGTATGTCATAGCCACTTTTCTCCGAAACTATAAGAACTATACTGTTGAAACTTGGTAAGTAGATGTATTCTGTGAACCGCATTAAGATTTTCACACAAAAATAGAAAAAAAAACAATAAATTTTGGGGGATCCCCATACTTAGAACTGAAACTCAAAAAATTTTTTTCATCAAACCCATACGTGTGAGGTATCTATGGATAGGTCTTCAAAAATGATATTGAGGTTTCTAATATCATTTTTTTCTAAACTGAATAGTTTGCGCGAGAGACACTTCCAAAGTGGTAAAATGTGTGTCCCCCCCCCCCTGTAACTTCTAAAATAAGAGAATGATAAAACTAAAAAAAATATATGATGTACATTACCATGCAAACTTCCACCGAAAATTGGTTTGAACGAGATCTAATAAGTAGTTTTTTTTTAATACGTCATAAATCGCCTAAATACGGAACCCTTCATGGGCGAATCCGACTCGCATTTGGCCGCTTTTTAGGGTTCCGTAGCCAAATGGCAAAAAACGGAACCCTTATAGATTCGTCATGTCTGTCTGTCTGTCCGTCTGTCTGTCCGTCCGTATGTCACAGCCACTTTTCTCCGAAACTATAAGAACTATACTGTTGAAACTTGGTAAGTAGATGTATTCTGTGAACCGCATTAAGATTTTCACACAAAAATAGAAAAAAAAACAATAAATTTTTGGGGTTCCCCATACTTCGAACTGAAACTCAAAAATTTTTTTTTCATCAAACCCATACGTGTGGGGTATCTATGGATAGGTCTTCAAAAATGATATTGAGGTTTCTAATATCATTTTTTTCTAAACTGAATAGTTTGCGCGAGAGACACTTCCAAAGTGGTAAAATGTGTGTGTCCCCCCCCCCTGTAATACTAAATAAGAGAATGATAAAACTAAAAAAAATATATAATGTACATTACCATGTAAACTTCCACCGAAAATTGGTTTGAACGAGATCTAGTAAGTAGTTTTTTTTTTATACGTCATAAATCGCCTAAATACGGAACCCTTCATGGGCGAGTCCGACTCGCACTTGGCCGCTTTTTTTTAGATGATGCTGACGAAAAAGTTTTTTTTTTAAAAGCTCAATACGTAATTCAATTTGTATGGAGATTGGCATCAATATTCCCTGTGTAAACGTTGCAGTAGTACCTACCTATTGCTGCAATAGCAACGCTGCTGCAGCCGCCATCCAAATGTCGCATTTAATCTAACTAATACCAGTATTGTTGTTACATTATACACTGTGACATAGTTTCTCAAAGCTATGTACCTCCTGCGACTTTATGCATGCAAAATGGTTTTACACCAGGAAATATGGCCCTTGAGTGCGCGCCTGAGTTAATTGCTGTCAAACTCGTCTGCTAATGAGGATGCTGCGCTATTTAGCGTTAAGCGACGATGTTAGTCAGTTTACGACGAGGCGAGAGCTTACATTCCCGAATATTAGCATCATTAAAAGAAGGGACACTTACTATGTTTAAGTAGGTTAAATAAAAACATCTTATATAATTAAAAAAAAATACTATAAGTAATGCATAGGTCTAATGCTTATAACATCCCTAAAGGACAGTGTCGAGTTTGGCCTTAGATTCAACAATGCTATATAGATGTATATATAATATTAGGATTTTTAATTTGAATGGATTTTTCAACCACAATATTTACTTAATCGATCGTCATTTTAATAACAGTTTCCCTGAAAAACTATAATCAAAAGGAATGCAGGTACTAGGGTTGTTCAATGTTCATGCAGATACAAATATGACGACTGGTACTGCCCGACTAAAGTACTTATTCATGTTGACACAAACTAAATGTTGCTTTCCGCACTGGCGTTGTGGACCATTGCCTCGAAATGGCGATGGTGGGCATTGCGCGTTTCTGTGGTTTGGAGGTTATTCTGATGCCTTGTGAATAAAGTATGCACTTATTTCGGACATTGTTTACCCAAAACAAACTGCATTATTATGACAATAAACAAAGTAGGTACTTACTAACTTATTTCCTAACGTAACGTACCTAATGAAATATGTATTTTAAGTTTCAAAATGTTTTGGATTGACCTCGCGAATCGTTAATACGTATACAGGGTGCTTCCTGTAACAGGAGCAATAAATTAAACTAAAGGCTGTACTCCTCAAACTGACCAACATTTGTTCAGCAACTTTTAAAAATGATGAATCCTTTAGACTTCCTCTTTTTCATACTAAATAAATATTGCCTTCAATGTACGCTGAAATCAGTGTGTTTGACGTTGCTTGTCACGCTTTAAACATAACAAAATTTGCAATACATTGCGTCTTAGAATAAACTTTAAAGTGTAATAAAAACCAAAACATGAGTTATTTTCAAAAGTTGCTGAACAAATGTTGGTCAGTTTGAGGAGTACACCCTTTAGTTTAATTTATTGCTCCTGTTACAGGAAGCACCCTGTATGTACACAGTAAGTACTTAGATACACAATTTATACATTGACAGTTTATTTGTTCAAAGTTTAAGTACCTACTAACTAATAAATACATTTTAATTAAGTTTTGTGTGTTGTTTTAAATTGAATTTATGTTAATACATAATAATATAGTTTTTTTTTGTATGATAATGCTTCTTATGTTTAGTCTTGGGCACAATATCAATCAATTAAATATTGAGTATACAGGCGTTAGCGTGGGGCTGTGCATGTTAATGCACAACCCCAGTGTATATACCTACCTATCCTATCTATACCTATCATAGATTATCAAAGTTAAAATGAAATTTAAATGTATTTAAAGTGCAAGTAGTTTGTAAATAGTATTCAGAATTATGCTGTACAGTTTCAACTGTTTCAACCTCAGTTTCCGTGTATCTTGTTTTTACAGTGGGTTCTTTAGAAATATGTTATATCAATGTTTTACAGCGGGTTCTTTAGAAATATGTTATATCAATATTTCTGAGAACGATCTGTCTAAAAAAAATATCGAGCGTTAAACGAATAACCTCTGCCCGTTCATGTAAAACCAACCTCTGACAAAACTCGCATGACCTGTTAAATATGTTTGTAGGCAACTAATTCACAGCGTGAAGCAATATTCATACGCACATTAAGCAAATCTAGTGTTTTGAAAACATTCCCAGTTACTCGAACTGTCGTAACTTTCTCCACTTCGCAATAATTTTCACAGCCTTACTCAATGCGCGTAAGACTCAAATTTCGGTGTGACCGTAGGGTAATTAATACCTACTCATATTTACACATGTGAATAAATGTTTTTTTTTTTTCAGTTTCAGAAAATGCGTTACACGTGTATGGTTACTCTGATAATAATTTGTTAAAATTAATGAGTCGGACACATGTTCCGAAATTAATTGACAGGTTGAAAAATGTCAATTATAACACCATGTCTGCGATATCCAGTGACGAGAATGACGACTTATTAAATTACCGGCACATGGATAGGTATGTACTCGTAGTTAAATATGGATGGTCAGTTTGTTTAGTTTAGTGCCAAATATGGGGCATTATCTTTGAGAAGGGACCTTATTGTCGATGGCGCTTACGCCGCACAGTGTTACGCGACATTGTATTACTATCGGAGCATCGTTAATAATGGCGTAAGCGCCATCGACAATAAGGTCCCTTTTTATAGATAACGTCACATATAATTAGGGTGCTGGCGACGTAAAGGAAAAGGGGCATAAGAATAAATAAGTATACAGCTACGCAGCAGAAGGGAAAAAAGTGTTAGGTACGTAGGGAACAAATGTAATGTCTAGGACACATACGAGGCCAGTTCAAACATAAATTTGACATCAAAATGATAATATGTTAATGAAGTCATTTTGTTCTCATTCTCCCGAGCGTTTCACTCGCGCCAATACATGTACGGACAAGAACGAGCGAAATGCATTCGCGAATGGCAACTAAATCACATCATTTTTTATATAAAATGTACGTTCGAATTGGCCTCCTAGTCCCCGTAGAAGCGGAGGCCGAAAACTACTGTCGTGACGTTGCTAAAAATGACATAGTTGCCATTATGTCTCACAAAACAGAAATCGAAACACCATGCTAGAGAAGTGCGAGTCGGACTCGCCCATGAAGGGTTCCTTATTTAGGGGATTTATGACGTATTAAAACAAAACTACTTACTAGATCTCGTTCAAACCAATTTTCGGTGGAAGTTTGCATGGTAATGTACATCTTATATTTTTTTTAGATTTATCATTCTCTTATTTTAGAAGTTACAGGGGGGGGACACACACACATTCTACTGCATTGGAAGTGTCTCTCGCGCAAACTATTCAGTTTAGAAAAAAATGATATAAGAAACCTTAATATCATTTTTGAAGACCTATCCATAGATACCCCACACGTATGGGTTTGATGAAAAATTTATTGTTTTTTTTTCTATTTTTGTGTGAAAATCTTAATGCGGTTCACAGAATACATCTACTTACCAAGTTTCAACAGTATAGTTCTTATAGTTTCGGAAAAAAGTGGCTGTGACATACAGACGGACAGACAGACATGACGAATTCATAAGGGTTCCGTTTTTTGCCATTTGGCTACGGAACCCTAAAAATGGTGTCAGGATGCTACCGGTAAAAGCATGATTAAGATGTGCGTTAGTGCCATGAACCGGGAATGATTTGCCTGTTAAATAATAATGTATTTGCCACGAATGCTATAACTTGCCATTGTGCAACAAATCATTGTTTGCAGCATCGACCATCGCCATATCTCTCTTACGCTCTGCCGCGTCCGAATCACGCTTTCATTTAATTAAATGAACCATAAAAGGTGTTTAATTTAATTTTCAGTTCAAATATGATTCAGGGTTTAAATATGATATTATACTGCGCTATCAAGATATTTCTATAGATATATCTATTTACTTCGGCATAAAATACCAAAAATCAAAAACAAATAAAATATACCCATTATAGAGTCATATCAAGCTAACTCGGCAGCGATTTTGATACCTAGCACAGACTGCAAATGTTAGTTCCAACGTCACAAAAAGTGTTAACTGGAAGAGATCCCTGAAAGGGATAAGTTCGCCTTTGTACTAATGATGTGTGTTCTTTTGTAACGGTTCAAAATACTGTGGTAATTTTGAGCTCGTCATGATACTACTATCGACATCTAGTGGCAGAATAGCTGTCGTCACGGATTAATTTTAACGCCATCTGTTGGCATCCAGAGATACTCGATCAGGTGAAAGTCAACTATATTTCTATATTGTTTATGGTTATTTTTTTAACTTTAGATATCTTCTTTAGTGGTTTAAATATTTAGGTTTAATTGTTCGAAAATATTAACACGCAATATAATTAGTCTTTTAATTTGTTGTTTTCAAATGTTGTTTGGGACATCGTTTGCTACATGGCAAAATTTCTCGACTCCGCGTCATAGACGCAAGATAGAAAAAAGAATGAAAGGAAATCGATTGTCGAACGCGATCCTCTCATCACTTGAGATCCGGCGGCATGTGAGCGAACAGCGTCGTGGTCTTTGAGTCAATTTGTCCTGGGAGGCATCCCTTAAAAACATGCACCCACACTTCGTGTAGCAAGCACACACATGGCGTCGTGTACCGTCATTCCTTAGGAAAGCCAAATTAAAAACTCATTCTTACATACGTCGGGATTTTAGTATCGACAGTTTCAATGAAAATCCGGCTTTGATGCCGGTCTACCCATCCATCCATCGGTCCACCCATCTGTCCATCCATCGGTCCACTCCACTACTTGGGCACGCTTACTCTTTCTCCGGGCACGTGTCAATGCTGGATGCCACTGTAGCCTTGGGCTCGTGGTCCATGCTGCTCACCGCGACCTTGGCGTGACTGGAGGAGTCAGCCAACTGGACGCGCGCCGACGGTTTCGACGCGTGTCACCGCGACTTTTGGCTGCATCCTCGGCACGCCACTGGAACAGCGTGGCCACGGCTCCACTGCCTTCTGCTACAGACACGTGACTCAGGTGTGGTCCAATCTAATCTCTCAGTTAATTTTAAAACTTTAACAAACACGACAGTGGCCTCTCTATAGACTTTGAATGCTCGGTGCACACTTCAGTGATTAGAAATTGATAAACTTTAATCTAGACTGCGTAACCAGTCTACTGTAATAGCATTAAGCTTAGATACATAATAATAGCGTAAGGTTATCCTCTGTACTACCTCCTTATACTAACTGATAGTTTTTTTTAGAATACATAACTGTCTCAAGCTCAAAGAAATAGTTTACTTTATCTCATTCTAGCTTAACCTTTTTTTGTACGCTGTACAGCGTGCTGGCGCCCATACCTAGTTATAAATACGTTTAGTAAGTATATTTCTTAAGGAATTTCACAGACGGGTTGTGTGACAGCAAAGCGTCGAACCTACGATCCCTGAGAAACACCACCGAGTCTACAGCTCAACAAAAGTGACAAAACCTGTTACACTTTCATGTTTTATGTTTCTTTTTGTACAATAAAGTATTTTACTACTACTACTACTACGTCACTAAATTAACTTCTATTAAATTTTTTGAAGTTTAAAATAACACTTGCACAATCTGTGCTATAGGGATTGCAATCCGGTCTGGTTTTGAATCCGGCCGGATCCGGCCGGATTTTGGCCTCAATCCGGCGGATCCGGCCGATTCCGGCCGGATTGGTATTGCGGATGAAAAATTCATCAAGTCACGTATTTTATTATGTTTTTAGCGTTATATGCGAAGTTAAGGTATATTTCTAATGAGTTAATAAAACGACAGTTTTAAATTTCAAAAAGCAACGTTTATATTACGTAACCACTAAGGCTTATTACAATAATCAGTCTCACAAATTAAAATCTTTTACTTCTCTTAAAATATTAACAAGTTTGGTAAATTGATGGGCACTCAAATTGATAGACCATTTCTCGTTTCAAAAACATATCTACGGCACATATTAAGACTAAATTCATAGTTTTTATCGAAGAACAAAATTATAAGTGTTTGGATGTAAACGAATAGGTACGTGAAAAAAGTTACGGTGATATTTACTCCTTTGTACGTTAGATCTAATGGATGAGTTAACAAAATAATATATTGGATTTAATGTTTGCGCTTTTAAATAGTCATTTTAATATAATCGTATTATGTTTAAGCCCGTCTTTTGGAGTGCTTTTTGAGTGTGGCAGGTTGTTGATACCTACGTGATTTGGTTCACCCTGCGACCCAATCGGCATTGATGGATTTGACAGTATCATGAACTGTATTTATATATTGATCTAAATCTACCAATGTAGCAATGACAACTAATACGTCTCGAAGTAAGCCTTATTATAAAAATATAATTATATTATACAGAATAAGAACAAAAATTAAATTGAAAATTTGAAACCAATATCTTATGAAAAGAAAATTGTGTAACGGTCTCTCTACTTTTGCAAAATTTTAAAATAGATTTCTTTTAACTAAGTGGTACCTGAACTTGTATTTTCATCCAGCTTGGGCCGGTTAGCCGGTATGGCAGTGTCCCATTAATGCAGTTGCTGCGATGTATTCGCTAATACCGCAAACATGCATTGCATCCTGAATTTGAACGGCGCGCACCGCCTTAACAGGTTTCGTCGTGAAATTCTGCAGCGCAAGCTACAAAACTATTTAATACGCATTTCAATGTGTCATACTTTTGTCTGTAGCGGGGCAGTACTGTCACTGAGCAAATATGCTATGTAAGTAATGAAAAAATTTCATTAAGCTCCCTAAGGTTCTCGCGGACTCAGAATTGAGTGCTCGCGTATATTATAGCCATAAAACTGAATACTTTGTTATGCACGTATTACGGATTGCTGCGTGGTAAGTATCTGACAACGACGTGCTTTTATTGCAGTAAAGTGTGAGCTGTAAATACAAAGCTAAATCAGTCAAGCAAAATACCTTTCAACCAAATTGTGTTCATGTTTTGATCCAGCCAGAACGTTTTAAAGCAGACAGTTACTCAATACAGATAATACGTCTTAGGAGCCAAGTTCTTGTCAATAATAATCTGTAGTTTTATGCAATCGGCAATAATTGAGTGTGTTTATAAAAGTTTTCACTCAGTAGGCGCTTTTCGCTACAAAACGGAAAAACGTGTTAACGGCAGCGAAGCGTACTAGCTTGCTCTATTAAGCGAATGCGTTAGGTACCTATGTAAAACACTGATTTAAACTTTTAAGATTTTTACACATTAATATTATTTACTTTAACGGGATTTAATCGCTTATACATAAGCTTTAACTTACCTCCGACGTTTTGAGGACCTAGGTAGGTGCAAACCATTCAAGTTAATAAGCAAGACCCAGTGCGAGTAGTTCGAAAAACTGACGATCACGAGACCACGGCGACAATGCTGTCCATGAAACTTTAAAGCGTAAGTACCTGTATGCGGTTACTAGTTACTACCCGTTCCTATAATGTGGACATGAAAAAAAGAGACCTTTAATTAACATAAACTTGGTCAAGCAGATCTTGACAGTAGAAAAAGGCGGCAAATTTGAAAATCGTAGGCGCGGTGGGATATCGTCCCATAGAAAATTTGAATTTCGCGCCTTTTTCTACTGACAAGATTTGCTTAACCATCTATACATACCAAATTTCAGGACTCTTCTAGAGATTTTGCGGTTAGTCCTAATCCAATTGTGCTATAAGTACATTCATACTTTAAAATTTTAAGATAAAGTTTATTAAGTTCAAAAGGTTACATCACATACATAATTTCTTAAGATATGTCATTTTGTCCAAGATCTTTCGCTGATACTTAAATTAGGTATAAACCTGAGCTATAAGTACCAGCTACCTTCCTTTTGTGTCTATGTACTTTATGTACTTATTTATACATGTATTATATACAAGCGAGTATTATTTATGATTAGATTTTATATGAAGTGTTCGAATCTCAGCCAGCTACACGCATCACGTGCCGTATGAGTATGGTTCTGTTCCTAATTTACATAACATGCTGGGTTTCCTTCGCAAAGGTGCGGCTTTTGTCAGAAGGAAAACAAAGGCAGAATACGGGCTCGTGAAAGGCCGGGCGATACCAACTCGAGAGACAAATGTTCGCTATCTCAAGCCTTTTAATTTGTTAACAGTAAGTTCGGTTTGCGGTGCATGCGATGTTAAGGAGGTTCGCTTGTTGTGTTTGTTCTCTTCTTATAATTCTCCTACTTGCAATTGCCGTAAAAAAGAACACACCTTTTTCACAAACCGGCTTTAAGGGGTTCTAATTCTTAACGTAATTGAAATACGCCGTAAGCGGCTCAGATAGGCTTGCGGTGTTGCGATTAGGTATATGTTTTTCATAATGTTATATTAGGATAAATATCATATTAAACTGTTTTACGCCCTACGTACAATTACTTTTGTTATGGTGGTTCTAAAGCTTAAGGTAGGGTGGTTTAAGACTGCGCGGTCGATAAGAATGCGCATACGTCATAACTTAAATGCTAAGTGAAGTTCGTGGCTAACTTCAGTGTTGTTTTGAAGTGTAATGGCACCCGGTATTGCTCCCGGAATTATTATACCTATCGAGTTTTTTTTTACTGAACTCATGAATTATATTTACTTAGGTAACTACAGTAACTTAAGATATTATTTATTTTCCTTATATAAATAGTGCTATTTGTGACAGTAAGTACTAGATACAGTCTGAATGATGTCTTTCCGTATCTTTTTCTACTAGGATGGGTTCTCATCATTGCTAATGGAAACGGTGCTTATTACAGTCGCATTTTAATGTTGCTTCAGTATTATTTTTGTTAACGTTGTCTAAGTAATAACGGCTCGGTGTCAGGTTAGTTTTCAGATAAGACTTGGCTGTACTTATTTTTATTCGTGATATTTTTTGAAGTACAAATAAAAGTATGAGACTGAATACGTAAACCAACATTTGGGTCTAGAATTTCACCCAACTATAGGTATAAACAGCGACGGAATAGGTAAGTTCTCAGTATACAACAAATAAAAAAAAACAACGGGTTGCACTCCGGGAGTGCCGTCAGAAGTGAAAACTCAATGACTAGTGCAAAATGTCTGCGGCACTATGTATAATTGAGGTTAACGCCGTCTAGCGTTATTTCGTCGCATTACTTGAAACCCCTAAGCACATCACTGTTAGTACTCGAGTTATATTAATACCAGTTAGAAGGAAACTCACTAGATGGCATACGCATATATATTAAATCAATAAAGAAAAACTCAATGTCATTGAAGTAACAGTTTTTCGATCAGGTCATGTGTCCGTCTTACGTCTTACGGTCACGTGACACCTGTTACGAGATTAACATTTTTTCCCCATCACAAAAAGTACACAGCGCCGCTAAAGAAGTTTTCACTTCAAAAAGCTAAGTGCAAGTGAAACTCGCACATGGAGGTTTTTTTGGAGCATTACTTCTCAAGCGTTGTTGGTGCAATTGCGGGAAATAAAGTCATAAAGTGATAAGTTCAATTTATAGTGAATAAATCGAGTGATAGCTTGAAAGATAACGGCAGAAACCTTTCTGGTGACATTCCGATGGCAAAGACCACAGCTGCATTAAGGATGACTCACGTTAGACCGGGCCATGTCCGGGCCGGAGCTTCCGGCGCTTACTTTTATATGACAGATGACAGGTGATCACGTGATGCTTTCCATAGAAAACGAAGCTCCGGAAGCTCCGGCCCGGACACGATCCGGTCTAACGTGAGTCATCCTTTACTGTTGCGGCATTGACAGTGGCGTTGTCACTTGCATGGAACTCGAATATACGTATGTAGGTATATAATATGTAAATTATCTTAAATATTTCGGAACGGTTTCGAAATTACGTTAACTGTCATAAAACGCCCACTAACACAACGCTATCTTTGTACACGAGCATTAAATAAATTACATTCTAATATGGAGACAAAGCAAAATTATGATATAAACAAGCCAAAATGTTAAAGTAATTCACAGAAACAATACAATATCAGCGGAATTACACACCAACACGTAAGGAGTAGTGATGTGGGAGCAGTCTTAGTAAGAGATATATTTTTCCGTGAAAATTCCTGGGTATATTCTAAGAATATTGGTTAACAGTTTCTAGGAATATTGTTTACATTGCAATTAAGTCACTAGTAGGGTGACCATAAATGTTGATAATTAGGGTTTTTTTTAATTAGTAATTAATTAAGGAGCTAATTGATTGTCACTTGAATTTGATTAGCGCTCAGCGTTAATAAAAGGGAGCTTTACCGGGAAATATGGTTGCTGTTCACGACTTTAAAATAATCCTGTATGTAATAGGCATTCCAAAAATGACTTTCATTTACAGATTTGGAATACATTTCCATCATGTTAATCAATAATTTTGGTAATAGTCGCTCCGAAAATCCAAATAATAAAAATCCATATCCTATTACCTAAAATCACGGATTTCAGGACCCATCCACGGACATCTTTCCGATGGATATATTTCGCGGCACGGCGCATCCCTACCAAGGATAGAGCCGCGAGGGCGCGGGCGCGACAACCGAAACATTCACGACGTTAGATAAAGAAATCCAGCGACCCAGTTCTAACCTTCATATATGAACGCAGCTCAAATAACACCACAGTAGTAAAGAGGTTACAACAAAGCATTTAGTTGATGTGTAGGTAGGTACCTAGCATGTGTGTTGTGTGTTAGCGCTGCTTATCACAAAACTTATATTTGGAAAGATATTGTAAGTAGGTAAATAATGAATAATAAATATTATAAGACATTCTTACACAGATTGACTAAGTCCCAGAGTAAGCTCAAGAAGGCTTGTGTTGTGGGTACTCACTTACTCAGACAACGATATATATAATATACAAATACATAAATAAATAAAAAACACCCAAGACTCAGGAACAAATATCAGTGCTCATCACACAAATAAATGCCCTTACCGGGATTCGAACCCAGGACCGCGGCTTCACAGGCAGGGTCACTACCCACTAGGCCAGACCAGTCATTAAATAATGTAGGTACCTACTTTCCTGTAAATGTTCTACTTTGACTAGTAGTAAGGGATAAATCCTTTCCAAAATCGTCACAATTTAATATGCGTTGTAAAGTTTTCATTCTGGTTGAGAAATCGTTCCTTGATAATTAATTGAGGGACAGAGTTGAATGATACAATAACGACAGCAATGTTTACCACATTTCAAAATTAATTTATCATAAAAATTGACATTGATTTCGCCAATTACTGACAAAGTAACAACTGAAAAACTGCAAGACTCCACTTTAATCCAGTTATGACTTAGAAATAACAAAACTATACAACAGAGTCCACAAAGTTAAAACCAACATTTGGTTTTAATGTGGCGATATGTATTTGTCGTACCTACTACGGTATCAATCGTATCAACTTGTTTTTATTATAAAAATTCTACAACGTATGAATTCGTTATTTAAATAGGTACCCTAACCTAAAAAAGACAATAAACAAAAGCGGCTGTCCAGTTTCATTTAGGTAATCAACCTGACATATTTCAACCCTGACATACTGCCCTTCCTGTGATATTCCTTACCCTGTATCCTTCGGGGACTGTCTCACCCGACTCATTTGAGACATATATACAAAATACGAATGTCTAGATACTACTTAGGCTGTTGTTTTACACTAGCGAAAAGATAAGCTTAGGCCTTGCAACATGTACACTCACATGATGATGATCTACATGTCGTTAAAGATCTTATTTAAGTATACAGAACTAGCGACCCGGCTTTGCATGGATCAACAAATTATACATAAACATTCCTCTTGAATCACACACTATCTATTAAAAAAAACTGCATCAAAATCTGTTGCGTAGTTTTAAAGATCTAAGCATACAGTCAACAGTATAGGGACAGACAGACAGCGAGAAGCGACTTTGTTTTATACTATGTACTGATAATTCGGGAACAGGACCAACCCTAAACCATAGAAAAAAAAATAAACATAGATTTCTCACTCCATACATCAGTTTTGATACCCAAAAGACTATTAATTTCAGTGTCTACATCTAGCATCGAGTAGCGGAACTATCAGTACTGCTACATCTATTGTCAAGTAGCAGTACTGATAGTTCCGCTACTCGATGCTAGATGCTAATAGTCTTTTTGGTATCAAAACTGATGTATTGAGTGAGCACTCTTGTCTTACTATATTTCTCTATGCCTAAACACAGTAAATGTTGATGGACACAATCGTATATTAAGTGAAACAGACGCGCAAATTCAATTTTTAAAGTTCTTGTTAGGTATAAAATAACAGTTTATTTATTTACAACTTTGCTCACATTCATAATTAAGGTCTATTGCGCGAGGGAAGCTCCTGGGCACGACGGCCTCAGCATCGAGCACCTGCATCATGCCGGCCCACACCTGACTAGGGTACTGGCGATGTTATACACCTTCTGTATGCAGCACACTTACTTACCCGCCGACATGACGAAGACTGTGGTGATCCCAATAGTGAAAAACAAAACTGGGGATGTCAGTGACAAATGCAACTATAGGCCCATTGCGCTCGCTACGATAACTGCCAAGGTGCTTGACGGTCTGCTGAATTGCCAAATAGACAAGTATTTAAAGGTACACGACAACCAGTTTGGTTTTAAAACGGGGTTGTCTACAGAAAGTGCGATTTTGGCACTGAAGCAGACCGTCAGGTACTATACGGATCGACGGACGGCGATTTATGCGTGCTTCCTAGACCTATCCAAGGCATTTGACCTGGTTCATTATGACGTTCTGTGGAAAAAGCTGGATGAGCTAAAAATGCCAGCTGATGTGCAGGGTATATTCAAATACTGGTACCATAACCAGGTCAATGTCGTGAGATGGTCGGACGCATATTCGCAACCGTACGGGCTCGAATGCGGCGTGAGGCAGGGCGGGCTGACCTCGCCCAAACTGTTTACCTTGTACGTAAACGCCCTAATCGAGGAGCTGAGCAGCACCCGTGTCGGCTGTCACATAGATGGGGTGTGCGTCAATAACTTAAGCTACGCCGACGACATGGTGCTGCTCAGCGCCTCGGCTTGTGGCCTCGCCAAACTTATCTCTATTTGTGAACGATACGCGGCGAGCCATGGGTTGGTTTACAACGTCAGCAAGAGCGAATGCGTTATTTTTAAGGTCAAGGGTAAATGCCCGCCGGCGTTTCCATCAGTTAAATTAAATGGTCAACCGCTAAACATCGTTGGCCAATTTAAATATTTAGGACACTTGGTGAGCGCTGACCTTAAAGATGATGCCGATATTGAGCGTGAGCGCAGAGCGTTGTCCGTCAGAGCGAATATGATAGCCCGCAGGTTTGCTCACTGCTCTAAAGAAGTCAAAGTCAGTTTGTTCAGAGCCTACTGTACTAGTTTCTACACAAGCAGCCTGTGGGCGGACTATACGTATAAACGGTACAACACTCTGCGCGTTCAATATAACAACGCATACAGGGTGCTGATGGGGTTGCCCAGATTCTGTAGCGCGTCAGGGATGTTCGCGGAAGCGCGGGTAGACTGCTTCTACACCACGATGCGCAAACGAGCCACATCCCTGGTGCGCAGAGTACGGGCCAGCTCCAACAGCATCCTGACCATGATTGCGGACAGAGTTGATGGGCTGTATATAAATAACTGCTGCATGACTCATGTGCGCAGGAATAGGCGAGTGGGCAGATTTTCTTTATACTGCTCTTTGAGAGAATCTGCTTATTTATTTATTTATTTATAAGAAACACATTTGTATATAGTTAGTAGTAGATCATTTTGTATATTATACTAACATTAGCCTTAAGATAGATACTGTCACTAACACATTGAATTGATCCAAGTTGGTCGCAAATAAATGAATTTATTTATTATTTATTATAATCAAAGTGATGTCAACACTTCTTTGACAATAATGATTGATAGAACTTTGATTACAAAGAAAGTAAATAGCCTTACAGCCAGCTCACAGCATGGGAAGGAACACATTTCGTTTATCTGCATATGTTTGATTTGTTTACAAGTTTATTAACTTTATTCCTCCAATTGAGGGGGGAGTTAAATCTTCTCGGGGCAGAGGTGTAGGGTTGGAGCCGGTCTACCTAGCTTTAATTGACGTTCATAAGCGCGTTGTAATTATGCCTACTTGAATAAACTATCTTTTATAATTATAAGACAGCCCCATGTAAAAGGGAAACACCAAGCTAATTCAAAATATTTTATTTTCATAATAAATGTAATTATTTTACAGACATTAAATTCCACACTTTAATTTAAAACAAATACCTCTTACCTTAGTTAATGTCCGGCAACACTATCTTTCACCACTCTTGTTGTAACTGCTTGGCGCACCGTAACAGAATGCCTCACGAACGGCCTGTTCGCCTTTTTATTAACTACAGTTCCCACCATTTTACCGACTACCTGCTCGGTGAATCATGATTGGCCGTTACTCGACCAATCAGGGACGAGAACCAATGAGGTGAGAGGTAGTGTTGCCAAATAGTACCAATTAATGTTCCTAAAGCGAAAATGTTGCTATATTAAAATAAATAATTGTTGTTTAAGTTATATTCTACTTATACATAAAATAAACGCTAACACATGATACAAGCAATGGAAGAAACTCTTTATAGAACAACAGAACAACAATCAATTTTTATTGAACGTCTTGTTTGCTAGAATTTCGCTACCGGTAACAATCAAAGCGCTTTCAAATCTAAATTCCCACTGGGATGTACTCGGAATTGGTAGCTTAGGAATCCGGCAGTACTCACGATATCAATATTCATTTGTTCTTTTAATTTTCCTTTTTTTCGTGCCATCGCATATTAAGCGATCGAGCAATTAGTGAGGAATGTCCGAGAATATCTTCCATTCATTTGCTTTGAGCCAGGAGCCTGTTATACAACAAAGGTAGGCAGGTGTAGGTATTTTATAGAGCGAGATATGTGCAATCATTGTTTGCACCAAGTTTTACTAGTATTTTTCTGTACTATTTACTTTTGATATGTAGCACCTCCGCGCACACTTGTAGGTATGCGATGCTTTCATACCATACCATATTGATCTGCTTAAATCTAAGACACGCATAATTTGCTTTTTAACCGACTTCAACGTTCGAAGTATGTTTCTGCTGGAAATTTATTCGTAGACTGATGTTGATACTAATGTATACCTGTACTATAGGTGACTATATTATAGGCGAGTATACTCTAACAGTCGATTTTGTCTTCTCGTTCCATTTTAAAACATCGCTAATTACCTATTGGAAGAGTTTCGCGATATCTAAACATTTTGAGCACTTTGGACGCTAAATGCAAAGCCCTTAGTATAATGATAGATCAACCGCTGCGGTATACCTACCATCCCGTTATTTATTAAACTTGTATCATGTGGCGATGTTGTGTCTGCGGCCTCCGGTGACTGGATATTGATAGACCACCACTAGTCAATTGAGGTCATATGATATTGTTGTTACCTACCTGGCTTCATTCTGCTATATCTGTCATCTTCTAACTCTAAAAATGAAACTTTGCACACTGATTTAGCTACCTATAAGAAAGAAGTGGTGAAAATGTATTCCACGCTAGAATAAATTTGTTACGTTAGGGATTTAACCTTTTAAACCAACTCTGATTATATCGTGACTTCCTTAAGACGAAACAGGAGCTGAGATTTAAATATTTTAGGTAAATATACCCGTCTCGCTAACGGAAGCGGCTCCTAAAACTAGTGCGATAAGGACAAGGCGAAAAATCCTGCGTAAAAATCTCAAAAATCGAGGTTTCGTACTCGACTGTTTCCTCCTCCAAAACTTAACCAATCGTAACCAATATTGGAAATATAAATGATTATGAAATTATCTATGTCGGACCGTTTTGCTTTTTTGGTTAATTGATATCAGTTTTGAATACCACGCCTCTCATTGCGGCATACTCAATTAGGTCATTTTGGCCATTTTTGAAGGGCTCTAGCGCCTTAAAAAACAAAAATATCAAATAAAGCAAAAGGGTCCGACACAGATATTGACAATATTAATCAGTGTTGAAAAAATCATTGCTCTAGCTTCAAAACTCACGGAGGAAACAGTCGAGTACGTTTGTATGGAGAAATGACCACTCCTGTTAGCTCTTAAATAAAGTAAACTCCATAAATCCATACACTGATTGACTGACTTCCAGAAATGAAGTATTATTATAACGATTTCAAAGTGTAAATGGTAAATTCTACTATTACCTACTGAAAAATCTTTTGTGGACTATATGAAAAATTCTATGCAACATTTGATGATTAAAAAAAATAGAGGTTATATTTTTCTATTAGACACGCAAATTAACTGCATCAAAAAAGTTAAATGTAGGTCAACTGAATTCAAAGTAATCTAATTCCGAATTCAAATATCGGCAACCAATAGAAAAAAAATAGACGGCGTACACTAAAATCAATACGTATGTCCGAACATAAATAAACGTAACAACACTTTTTTCAATGTTGTAGGCATTTTTTGTTTCGAATAGCATGATCCCAAGACTGCTGTGATCTTTGAAGTCTGGAAAGAGGGTCTTGATTTAGCACTCTCCAGGGGGCTGCCCGGATGAGCCCGCTCCCGATAAGTAATATCTACCGTCACATTTTTATAACGTTTCCTATGTTAGTGGTTACCTAAAGGAAATCTTGAGTGGTAGCTACTATTTATAAGCAGTAGAAGTAATTTATTGAATAGACCAGGCAAGTTACACATGTAGGTAAGTACAGTAAGCTGCAGAAATAACTGACCAGTCGGTCGGTTATCTCTGCCTGCTAATTATTTTAATTAATTATCTTTTACCCTAACATAATAAAGGTTCAAAATAAATAATTATTTAATTAAAAATGCCCATTTCTGTTCGAACTTAAGAACTTGGTAATACATTCGCAATTATCTTCCATTTGTCGTTAGGGAATCTAAGTAATTCTGTCAATTATTAAATTGTTACGTTATAAGCAATTTCGTTATAAATAGAATGAGCATTTCATATAAAACCTTCCGTCCGTAGGAAATGTGGGTTACGACGAAAAAAACCCGAGGGAAATTGTGGAATTAAATGTATATTCGTTGCGACCCGTAAAGGTTTGGACTTATTGTTGGTTTGATTTTGATTAAAACAGAATCTTTTATTTAGCACCATACTCATATATGTAGAAAATTAACTTTTATTATAAACTAGCTTTTGACGCTGACGCACGGCATCTGAAATACCTATATACTTAACGATAAATTGTAAAACGAAAACATTAGCGCTCATTATTCCATGCAAATAAATCGTTCACAATCTAATTATCATTGGTTGTAATACAATAAGATTATTAATTCAACAAATTACTACTTATTAAAAATGTTATTGTTATCCTTGTTTTTAACTATGTGCATAATAAATTAATTGACTCATGTAACTGATTCATATAATCTAATTAGCTAATGTATTCTCTTTGCTAATATTTATTCAGAAACAATTATAATTATTATGTATGTAATTTTGTACTAAGGATATTAAAATTCAAATTTTCTATGGGAAATCAACCCTTCGCCCCTCAATTTTTTTTTTAAATTTGCTGCCTTTTCCCACTGACAAGTGGCTGTGCCCGAGTATATATCAATTTGGTACTTACCTACTACTTAGGTACTCGTATTTCTTGGTAATCGTCATCTAATCAAGGTGACTTCGATCAAAATAGTTATTTTCGATACAAGTGCGAAAAAGAGGAAATTCGAAACGAGTGGCGATAAATTAAAACACGACCGAAGGGAGTGTTTTAAATCGACACGAGTTGCGAATTACCTATTCGCACGTGTAACGAACAACGTTTTACAGTACATATGGCACTTTAAAGCTTCGACATACGCACGCAAAGTGCTATTTTGCGCACTAGTGCGGAAAAGTAGCCCCATATGTACTGTAATAGTTATTTACAATACAAGTGCGGAAAAGAGGAAATTCGAAAAGAATGACTATAAATCAAATTGACACGAGTTGCAAATTACCTATTCGCACGTGTATAGTACAACGTTTTACAGTACTTATGGCACTTTAAACTTTCGACATACGCACGGAAAGTACTCTTTCCCGCACTAGTTCGGGTAAGTAGATATGTACTGTAAATAAAATTGCGCATTTTTAAAAGCAATTTTCATATTTTTAGTTTATGTGCAAAAACTGTTACAAATTTTTAAGAAAAAGTCCTCAAGTTTGCTAATTAAAATTTTGGTAACCATATTGTGATAAAAAAAACCACTACGATTTTTCAAAAACTCTTCTGGCAGAACTTACTGCACTTTAAGCTACAGACAAAATTTTCAGTTCATTTTGCACTATATTAGTGAGAACTGGGGCCCATTTCTCAAAAGCTTGTAACTTGTAATACAAGCGGATGTCGCTTTTTGACAGCTTTTGTTAGAAAGGGGCTTCCACTTGTATTACAAGTTACAAGCTTTTGAGAAACGGGCCCCTGGTGTTGGTATGAATGGTTAAATAAAATATCACAAACCATTATTGACGTTAGAAGTTAATTAGTTGTACCTATGTAGAATAAGGCTGAGTAATAACATTTTCAAATTTTCCAAAAATAGGTACGTTAAAACAACTATTAGGTACTTAAAACAATTTTTATTGATCAAATCTTACTTAAATTAACTGGTTAAAAACATAAGCTAAGAAAACCTAGGTTGTAATAGTTGTTTGTTTTACAAGGGGCACAGTTGTTTAACTTTTCGTGCAAAAATTGATAAATGAGCGAGCGAAAGAATTCAAAATTTAACTACGAGCGTGATGAATGGCTCTAAAAGTGGAATCTTGAGCGTTGCGAGGCATTCAAGGCACAAGTGTTAAACAAATTGTGCTACTGAGGAAAATTCTATCTGATGAACATCTCAAATCAAATCCAAATTAATGCTAGGTATATATATTTTTGTTCATCCAAAATGATCACTTAAATTAAAAGTTAATTCCACCGGCTAACATGATGCCTCATTGCCAGAACTCAAAATAAGCATCTTATTACATTAGCTCTTGTTGTGGAAAAAAAGAATACAACTTTATCACCTGTTTTTGAAATATATAGAGATTTTATGAGCTGGTGTGGTAAAAAGTCTTAATAGAAGGCTACTGAACTTATTACTTGTCTAGAATTATGACCAAACACATACAAAATTAATATAAATAATTATTATAAATTCGTTATTTAACTAAGACATCCGTAGAATTTTTCTTATACATAATTATTATCTACCAAACAAACAAGTCAAACACTCTTTTAGTTTGCAAAAGTGGTCCCGAAGCTGGTCCAGATAACCTTGGTTTGAAAACATTCAGCATAATAACTATATATCATCTTATGTTGTAAATTTGAGGAATCCGTGGTTTTTATTTCAGTTATTGGAAGACCAAATTCTGACAAAGATTTAAGTAAATCTGATATTAAGTCGTCATTCCTGCTCTTTATAATGCGATAACCTATAGCACTTCCATTTATAAGTGCCCTGGCAAAACTTAGCCATATAGATACCATTTTAGGATGGTTGATATTATGGTTTAATTCATAGGTCCAATAAAAGCTTATCAAAGGGATAGGAGATTTAAATCCCATTACCATAGTTTTATTTTCCACTGCAATGAAGTTATTGCACTTCCAGTATGATTTTATTTTTGCTTTTAAGTCATTTGCTATGTCTTGATTAGCCGTTTCAAATGCTTTAATAACTTTTTCATAACGTTCCATGAAAGTTTTTTTCTCCCACGCCTTCTGATGCTGCGACAAGTGTTGTATAGTCTCTTTTTTAGTGGAAACATTACCACTTAAGTATGTTTTATCAAATATGGCCTGTGATACTTCGGGAGGTCCATCAAATTTGCAATAATCATTTATCCAGATAATGGGTACGTTCACGTTCAGTGCCATTTCATTCGCTTCTGATACTCCGCTTGCCCATATAGACAAACAAAGACGCTTTTGAGACTTATTTAAGAGAGAAAGCAGTTCATTAATTGTTCTGAATGCTTCGACGAATACCAATTGGTCGTTTTGATTTTTGGTTTCTTCAATATTGCCAGCATAATCCAGGTAAAATGTTTTGTTTTCATATTTGAAAGCATCTGTGCAGTTTGATTTGAAACTGATGTTGGTATTTTGTTGTGATTTACATTTCCAAGCAATGATGTCCTTAAAATCCTTATATATGCTTTCTTGTACAAATATACGTGAGAGCAGAAATGGATGACGTTCACAGTTAAGAAAAATGTCTACAGCTGAGTCTATATCAGATTTTTCCGTGATGATTCCGGTGACCTCTGGCGCAAAACCATGGAATAAATTAGTGAACTCTATGAATCTAGTTGATAAAACATTAGATTCTCCAATTACTAATTTTAGACAATCTAACCCCACATTTTGACATAATTTGGTAATTAAATGACAAATTACAGCGGTTTCATTTGTTGCGTAGAGGTACGAGAATTCGTACAGTTTAAATGACTGAAAATAACAACCCACAGCCAGTAAAGGCGTATCATTTCGGATTAAACACAGCTCTTCCACTGTGATCAATTCAGTTTCACTCGAAAACCGTAAATGCTGCAAGATAAGATGGATACTGTGTTTGGTTTCTCGAACAGGAATGCTTCTAATTAAATATTCCAATTCACATATCAAATCAATATTTTTTTCGATTTCTTCTGTAAGTTTTTTTAATCCATTACATCGATCTGTTAATAAATCAGGATTAAGGGGCAGCTGATCCGCATAATAAAGATTTTCAATGGTGTCCCGTTGCAGGCAAAATATTATATTATTGAATTTGTCAACAACAAGTTGTTCAGAAGCACCTATGCTAGGATCACTACGAAATTCCTTATGCACCGCCAAATACTTTTTTCCCTTCGTTGTGTCAACAAGATTTTTGTCCATTTTGAGGTTTTTAAATATGTTCGCTAGTAGCACTTTACCCATCATGCAACAGCTGTCACTTGCATTTAAACTGTTAATGTAAGATTACACGTAACTAGGTTGACTGCATCAGCATTAATTAATGTCACTTGAGAAACTACATTCACTCCGCTTCGATAGGAAACAGTTCCTTTATTTACGTATTTATTTAAATCAAATATGGCAATGCCACGTAAATGCTACTAGACTAGCAATACTAGCAAGAACACGCGACGCCGGCGCAACGAAGCGGCGATACTGATAGGCCGAGCCGGCTGCACTGGTAGCGTCCCGCGTCCCCCTCACCCCTAAACATCGCTGAGTTGCCCTAGCGACGGAGCGAGTTCATAATGAGTACCCGTTCAAAAATCTTCCGTACGGCGTTTATATTAGATATCAAATGAAATGAGATTGTTTATGCGTAGGTACACTATTATCGCAGCGTGGCGATAGCAATGTCACCCATGTGGCATATTTACTATCATCACGAATATTCTTGTTGATATGAATATAAGAATGTAACATATTTACTAGTAATACTCATTTATTAATAATATCATTCATTACATGTTAGTTACATGTCAGTTCAAATTAATTAAATATTTTATTTTTTACATATCTATAGTCTGACAAAACAAGGTAGAAAACGGCATGAAATTCCCAAATTGTAAATTTGCTTCCTTTTTCTACTAAAATTGTCTTGTTCAGACTATGTTTTATAAGGGCTGGTAAAGGATACAACCAGGGCCGGATTAAGCAAGTTGGGGCCCCTAGGCAGTGCAATGCTCGGGGCCCCCGTACAGTTAATTCTGCATACATAAGTTCAGTTGTTCAGTACAGGCAAGTAAGTTTGCGGTTTTAATTTCAACCTTCAGGTGTCGGTTGAGCCAATCCGAACATGCCGAATGTTTTTTTCGCTCTTGCGATAAAGGTTTTTTCTATTAGTTTTTGCCTATTCCTCCTTGCGTCCAGTGTGGGGAGAGCTCTTTTTTCTCAATAAGTATGTAGTTAAATATTTTGCGAGGCTGAACAGCGATTGTCCGACCATATGAGCCACATGATTAAAATTAACCTAATAATAAAGATTTGACATGTGTTTAAATGATTATTCATTAACCAGTCAAACTAGCATGTAAGTACAGGGCAAATCGGAAAAGCAACAAAAATCGCGAGCGCAGCGAGCGCGAAATTTTTTGTGAAAAAATTGTGAAAGCGTGTTAAAAAGGCCTAAAAATCAAAGTTACCCAGTGAGGTGAGCTTTCAGGCGAGGTCAAAGCCGTGCTTCAGGATAAGCTCAGCTAGATCACAGACGACAACCAATGTCGCAGCAGCTTGGCGCAGCGAGGCCAAAGGCTAAGCTGAAGAAGAGATTTGGTAGGCTAACCAAAAATTGAGGTAAAAAGTGAGGGTGAAGGTCGAGTTCAGCAATCTTCACATACTTAACAAGCCCGAAGCGTACTTAACCAGCGAGGTAAGCTTTCATGCGAGGCAAAAGGCTAAGCTTCTGAAATCAATGAATCAAAGCAGCGCTCTGATACGAACCAATCGTCAAATGTTACTCAACAATAATATATGTGTCATACAAGAGTTACTCGGAGGGCCGAAGTTTCATTAAGGAGGTTTTAGGCCCTCGGGAGCCTGAAATTCGAGCTCGATTTACAGACTTTAAAAGCTATAAAATAACATAATTTACATAATCATTTGATGATTGTGTGTCTGAGAAACTGATATTGGACATTAGGTATAAGTAGGTAACATAAAAAATTATTTAGGTATGAATTTTGGCCATATGCCAAACTTGACAAACACATTTTTTTTTGGCGTGCGCGGGGCCGCCGGGGCCCCCTAGCCGAGGCGGGGCCCATAGGCAGTTGCCTACTCTGCCTTAGGGTTAATCCGGCCCTGGATACAACAACAAACTTAGGTGCTTACTATTTAAACCAACCAAAAGCCGGTGTAACACACAATTCGATTATTCTTTCGGCGCTTCTTTAACTTCTTAAGTAATCCCAAAAGTTTTTCAAGTAGAAAACAATACTAAGTGGCAAGTTACTTTTGTGCGTTCTTGCTGGTCCTCGTTATCCGACCTTTTTCTTTAACAGTTAATGAACTTGAACATGTAGATACTTTGGAAAAATAACACCTGTCATAGTACAAATAAAAAATATATATCACTCTGTATAATCCTGGTCCGACTATGAAACGATAATAATGGATACATATTTGCTTAATGAACTAGTAAAGTAACAATTTTAATTGCTGCTTGCACTTTTATGACCCGTTCAAAAATGTGTGCTATTGACATTAAAGTAGTATATATGATCGTACAAAATAATATAAAAATATGTTGTAACTTAGTCCAGTTGTATCAAAATACCATTTGCTAGTTTTACAATTAATATTTACTATATCGTCGGGTGAGAATAGTTTCCTAGTTTTAGAAATCCAAAGTAGACTGTTTTAAATAACTAGTGTGAAAAGTCAAAGGAGACAAGTATTTTTACCACCCGGTCAATAGTTCAATACTGGGCGCCTTGACCGTTATAGTCTTAACTAACATTTATAGACCAGTCTATAAATGTGAGTTATAACATGTGTTCAAAAGGCGAAACTTTTAAACGTTATATTCTTGTTGCTTATCGAGCACAGGCATGCATTCGTCTCGAGCCAACGGCCTTGTGGTCTATAGCAACGCTTCGCTGTGTTGGCTGTAATGCAGTTGCCATTAAGGTTGTTGCGCGCAAATCACATTGATAAGCAGGTGGTATCACTTTTTCAAATTGATATTAAATAAAACTACCAAGTGTTTGAGAATCAATATAATTATAGTTCGTTAGTTTATCATACATACAGAAACCCACAGGCATAAATAATAAAATGGCCTTCCTTACTGTTTATAATGTCAAATAAACATTTTGGTAAATTTTTTGTTATCTTTGATAAAGAAACAATTAAAACGGCACATCGAATTAAAAAAGAAACAGTTATATTTAATAGAAACACCTACATAAGATTCAACCTACTAAAAGACGATTGAATATACATACATACTATATATCGCTCTTAGTAGCTATGCTACTAAATAGATAGACGCCGCGCGGAATGACGCCGCCGCGGGAATGCATAATAAATCTTCCCCTTGTTTTTCCGCCTTTCGACCAGACGGTATTTACTCCAGATAGTTTATGCTCAGCGTACTTTGACTCTCTTTGCTGATTGAGTTGCAAGTTCTTGAGTAATACTGACGTAACAATATCAAATGCGGCTAAAAGCAACAAAACACATTTCAACATCGGCTGTAGACGTTTTTTTGTGTTCGTTTATAAAAGATAATAAGATTCAGTACGTGATATCCCATGACGTACTTTGTTGGTGGTAAAATATTACCTTGAAGATGACGACTGAAATGTTGCATAACTACATCCAACATACACATTGCACAGTGCATGCAAAACTCGGGAGCTCTGGGGACCTTAAGCACCATATAACACTTAAGTATAAATAGCTATGTTATTATACCTAGTTATGATTTGAAATGTATACCTACCTATACATATAAAGTAAATAACTCTGCAATAATGTAATCAATATCAAGCAGGCATAGGTAAACTAAGTGTAAGGCCTGAGTGGACGCTCGAGTTGGGCGTGCAGCGGGGCGGGGCGTGCGGCGTGCATGTTAAACATTAAATGCAAACGTATAGTAGCGGCCTTAGTGCACGCTGCTCAAACCCCTTGGGAGCTCGACGCTACGCTGCACGCCCCGTCGAACGCTTCGCTTCCAGCGTCCACTCAGGCCTTACACTAAGAGCGGTCACTCCAAACATCAGTTTCTTTAACACATTCACTGCCAGCGACCCGCTAGGCGGGTTCTCTGTTCGTAGGCGCTTTTCCCATGTTATCGACTACTTAAGCTAGCGCGTAACGAGCGCCTGCCATTCGTTTACGGCATAAGTAGTTCAGTTTATTCAGTGACCATGGCTCGTACAAAAAATATACAGAATGGTTAAATCATTTCTTGATAATAATAAAACTCAGATACCACCATCTAAATAAGAATCCGCAAAATACGAATAACGAAAACGAACCACACAAGTCTAAAAAACACAGTAGAAAAAAGCAAGCGCCAAACAAACGTCGCAGCGTACGGAGCATTTAAAATTGTAAAAACACATTCGACTTCCCGGCTATGTAGATAAACACCAACATAAAGTTCGCTTTAGTATCGTTCTCGTACCCTTTACCTTGTTACCGAGTTACAAACTGTTAAAACGGTCTTTAAATGTCGCTAAACGACATCACCGGTTATGTTCACGCCTTTATACCGCTTTAACGTATATGTGGCTTCACTTATACGGAGTGTTAGATATTAGACATGTAAACAAATTACGACTTGAGGTATACGTGTACTAAAAATTCGTGGTCAAGTTAAACTTGCTCTGCATTTGGCTTCACTTTAGTTGAATAAAAATCTCTTTCGAAACCGTTTTGTCACTTAGTTAATTTATATCATTGTGTATACAAGTATGTACAGGTAGATTATTTGGAGCCTGTCGTGTCCCACTGCTGGGCAAAGGCCTCCCCCCAATTTCTCCACAAGTCTCTGTCCAGTGCTATGTCTGGCCACTCCTTTAAAAAGGAATCCAGTTCATCCGGCCATCGCCGGCAGGGTCTGCCAGATCCCCGGTTTGAGTTTTCGGGCTCCCACTCTGACGTGATTTTGCCCCACAACTCACTCGGCATTCGGCAGGCCTTCCGAGCTACATCGACGATTTGGGTCTTGGAGCGTAGCGTGGTGTTCCAGACAGGTAGGTAGATTGTGTCGTTTAAATAGTTAGAAGTCTAGAAGGAACCCCTGATACAGGCATAAATTATAAATTCACACTCCACCTCAATTCCCACCGATAAGTACACACTTATCTAATATAAATATAATATGACTCTAAATGTACAGTCACCAGCATAAATAAATGACTATGGGCAGCCGTGCAAAAATATCTGATGCTCCATGGGAGGCATAAGTATATGACGACACTACCTCGGTAAAAATATGTGATCCTTTGTGACCAGCAAAAATATCGTTAGTCCGTATCCGCATAAATATCGGATCGGGTCGCTTAAAAATATTTGATTACTCATAAAATTCAAAATTATGTGATTACTCTCATCTGGAATAAATATCTCTCCACTGTAAAAGCAAATACATCGGATGGACGACAGACCGCCTATTTATCTGACACGTTGGAAAATCACAAATATGTTATCGACCTTTAAAAACGAACCATACATGTTTGGTATAGAGCCGTAAATTGTATAAAGTGATTTGACAATTCACGAAAAGAGTGCCGACTTGTCATTGTATATGTCTGTCTCACATTATATTCTATCATCGATTTGACGGAATAAACTGGATATAATTTTGAATTGTAACGTATTGCAATCATGAATCTAGTATATAACTGGATCTGGCATGAGGGGTGGGGGAAATGACAAAACGGGATAGCCTTATGTATCTTTCAGTAGGAGTAGCAGCGAAAGCGCTATTATTGTTTGTCCTTGTCAGTCTCACAGGTTGACCTCTTCATCATTGTTTTTTATGTAAGAAGGAGGTTTATTACACATTGTCTATTAAAAGTCTACCTGGATTATGTCACAATTTAAAATTGCAAATGAAATATGTGAGACAGACATATGCAATGACAAGTCTGCACTCTTTTCGTGAATTGTCAAATCACTTCAAATAATGTAAGGCTCTATGCTATCCAGGTATGGTTCGTTTTTGCCGATTGATGACATATTTCATAATTTCGTGTCAGATATATAGGCGGTCCGTTTGCCATCCGATGTATTTGCATTCACATTGGAGAGATATTTATGCCAGATGAGAGTAATCACATAATTTTGATTTTTATGAGTAATCAAATATTTTTAAGCGATCCGATCCGATATTTATGCGGATACAGAGTAACGATGTTTTTGCCGGCCACAAAGCATCACATATTTTTACCGAGGTAGTGTCGTCATATACTTATGCCTCCAATGGAGCATCAGATATTTTTGCACGGCTGCCCACAGTCATATATTTTTGCTGGTGACTGTACTGCCATAATTATGTAATGCATTCATCATTTACTCGTATACGCATCGGTCACTCAATTTGTCATTTAGAATTCGTAGAAGTGAAGCGCAATCTGCACCGTTCCCGGCTATGGAGGTACCTGGTGGCTGATGTTTTTATTTTTTTAAGGTTAAGAATATATTCGTTATAAACTGAAATAAATGTCATATACTAAGAAAAAGTGATCGAGGCCGCCGCCCAAGGCCGGAATCGAACCAGCGTCCTCTGCTATAGCGGCAGGTTCCTGAGTCCTGAGACATCCCAGAAGTGTATTTAATTTTTAGGGTTAGTTTTAGTGTCTTTGTTTAGAATGTATGTATTTGTGTTTAATGTACGTGTTTGTTTTATATCAAACTATTTTATTTTTGCACTTGCAAGATAGTTACCTACTACCTATTTTTTCTGCCGAGTTTTTTTTTTAAATGTTAGGACAGTTGGAAAATTTAAAATGTATATAAAAGTCATTATTTTTTGGTGATTGATTAGTTAGCTATTAATATTACTCCACCTAAATAAAGTCACACCGAGGCAGAAATAGTCATTTATTTAATTACTTACTAGGTATGTACTTATACTTAACCAGGTAAGGTACGTAGCTTCAGTTTTACTAACTGTAAGATGTTTTGTCTGATTGTCTTAGGCCGGCTAAAGAGGCTTGCCTATTTTTAGCATAACTGCTTTAAATATATTCAGGAAAATAAGGTAGGGAGATTGCTTAGGTCGGATTTACCATCCATTTTTGACCGCAGAAACCGCTGACTCACTCCATAGACTAGGAATCCTCTAGACGGAGTTTAGAGCAATTATTTCATGAAACCGATGCTGCCAAAAATACTGGGGTGCGGGGGACGAGGTGAGCGAGTCCCGTGCCGTGATTGGTCCGTTCAAAGACACGGACGTCCCACAAAGACACGTTGACTCGAAAATGGAGTAAAACTACCGTATATTTGTGGCAGAGGGGGTAGCGCTACTATGCTCAGTCTAGAGGATGTCTTGTCTGTGACTCACTCCTATTTACTCCGAAGCCAAATTTGCGCGACCCTACTGTGATTCCGCCTGAATCTGGCAAAGTTTATCTGCGAATTGTTTGGCGGGATTCGTCATATTTTTTCCGTTGCTAGTGCATGACAACTTTTTTCGTTAAGGACATCAGACTATACGTCAAGTTCTAGAGACATATATCTCTAGAACAATTAGACTGTGGCAGATACTTTTGAACGCGTAATGTAGAGGTATATTTATATTGGGAAATGTATTCGAGGGCGGCAGATACTTTTGGCACGTTGTTTCATCTGCTACTATTGATGCTGCTAATTATAGTACGGGTTCTTAACTCAAAGTAAATACCATGTGTCACCGGAAGACATCATAATACCTATGTATGCTTCCTTATGTGTGTATCTTTATTTACTTTCATTGAATGTATCATTGTGTGTAGGCTTCATAACGTTTTTGTAAACCTACTCTTTTTTGAATAAATGCTTTGTTTCCGCTACCCCAAGGTTGTCTGGAAGAGATCGCTCTTTAGCCGCCTGTTGTCTCCCTCTATCTTTAATCGATTGTATTTCTTTAAGCTGTATCTTTTACTTAATGCATAGGTATGTTATTAAATTGTACAACGGGACTTAATCGCGTACCTACTTATTTGGATACGCGATTAAGTCCCGTTGTACAATTAATGTGTAAAAATCGTGAAAGTTTAAATCAGTGTTATGCATAGGTATGTATCAATTAAATTGTCAATTTCCTATTTTGTTATATACCTACCCTTTTATGTTCATAGAATGACTTCTTAAAATACGGTTTGTCACATTCGCTCTATTGAGTTACAGAAGCTTCCTATATATAACCCGATTAAATCTTCTCATCACTTCCTCTCTTGAAGGATGTCTCTATAATTATTAAAGTCTGGTATTAGAGCCAGAGCGTTAATTACATTTTATCATTACCTACCTACCTAAAGCACCTACCTACCTACCTAAGGTACCTACTTAAAGCAGTTACTGTAGGTACGTGTACTAAGTACTATTATAAAATACACATGCTTCAAAGAACTGAACGAGAACGCTTTGCGGCGCTGCAGAGAAACTTTCCGCGCTCAACTTTCTTATTAAAAAATTCGGTATGTGAACTATTCCTGGTTAATGGTTTCTTAACCATCTTTATAAGTAATTAAGTTTCAAGAAGACGCCTTGTGCATTTCGCTGGTTAAATTAGTGTGGGCAGTTAGCGGGAATGGTCTAGGCGGAGACAAATTGATATGTTTTTAGGACCTACTGATTTAGAGTTTTAAAACCGGTAGACAGTACGCTTGTGGAGTTTCTCAGTAATAACTAAAAAGTACTCCGTAAATACTAAAAGTTAACCTAACCTAAATTTCCTAACCATTATTAAAGTAAACAAAGTTAATAAATCTGTGAAAATGTTGCCTGTAAATACAGATACAGCCACAAACAAAACAGCAACATAATACACTCCAATAAACCAATAAAATTAACTTGAATAAAGAAGAAAATATGTAAGTAAGTAGTCGCCAAAATAAGAAAACTTTTTTTCGTAAAAATAGATTTCAGAAATTATTATAATTTCCTGATTTGCGTGTAATGTAAATGTGACATTTGGTTAGCGAAAACAGGAAATTGACAATTGCAACAGTAACGATGCTGCAGTCACCTCACCTCACTCACCTCACCTTTTGACCTCTGCCGCAGTGATGAGTAATGATTCTGTAAATAGTATGTGTTTGTACTAAGATCTTTTACTAGAATTCATTCACTTTAAATAGTGTATTTAATGTTTTTGAATCATGTACAAAATAATAATTTTAACGAAAACTTCGGTACGCTTAGCAGAAAACTTGCGCTCGGTCCTAACTAGCACCAAACACCTTGGAAGTTTAAGGCGGAGCACCTTAGTACTAAGTATGCAAAGTGAATATTTAAAAGGGAGCTCTGTACGAAGTTAACAAACTATAATAACAGCTAGATCACTTTTGCAAAGAAAATATATTATCAAATAATTGACTCCGTAAATTGTTGGTCAGTTTCTGTACCTACGAATACTTATAATGTAGGTATGTAGGACAAAATTGTTTCTGTTAATAAATACTAATTTTTAGATTGACACTAAATATATATAGGTATAGGTTTTATAAAATATAATTAAATTATACACCGTAGTTTTTACACCCACCATGTACATAAGTAGCTCAAAAATATATAATATGTATATCTTTTCGGTGTTTTTTTTCAACTCTGTTAACTTCGGGTTATGGCTAAGTACATTTAAGGAAACTGAATATAGCATAGTACATTTTCAATTATTTTAATTTCTTTTATTTTTATTTATCTATAACAAATTGTTAAATCAGAATCGCCCACGCTTTCTCAGCTCAATAGTATTGCTCGAAGATTAGCATTCTAATAAGGAAAATAACACCCGTACAAGGACATATGTGGTGACTTTATGCAGTTTTATTAAGGAATACCTATACATACATGTTTATTATGGCACAATCTTATACAAATCGACGTGGCCCCTCAGCAAGCTGTATACGGCTAAATAAGCTCAATAATATAATGCAATGTCTGCCAAACCATAATGTTTATTTGTAGAATTGTATACGCGAGAATCCGTCGAAGTTTAACGCTCTGGCTCGAAAATGTTTTGCCTTATACATAGGTACATATTACGCAAATGAAGCTGTGGGCTCCAATAACAACGCATAGCTTGTAAAGAGCAGCGTTGTTGGCGAGATTAAGTAAATAGCGCTGTGGCTATCTAAGTTGTGGCCGTTGCAGCTGCAGGCGATGATAAAACCGCCAGATGCCCGTTATTCTAATACTTAACGACCCCACTCTTGAATGGGAATAGCTGTTTGCTGCACTGACAACGGAGGTTTGGATAACGTAATAGTTTATAGTGTGGGTAATCTTTTATGCACGCTTGTAGTTTTTATTTGTAGTTAAATTGATGTAGATGAAGAGAGATGTTTTTGTGTGATTTTTATGATTCAAAAGCCTTCTAATACAGGGTAGAATAATTGAGTAGACACTCTAGGGTCGTTAACCGTTGAGAATTCTCGTTTTAGGAAACATTATGTATTATTAGGAAAAATAAACTATAAGGTAAATGTGGCTATTTCGTCCATTATCGTTTTTCTCGAACAACGAACAAAATTGATAAATTCATCGACAAAGCAGCGATTGCTTTTAGTTTCAGCAATCAAAAGCAAATGGATTTTTTTTCCTACGATTGAAAATCAAAGAAATATACGCTCGTGGACGGATTAGTCCCTATGACCTTACGAGTATTATTAGTCTTGGGTCGCGATCGAGCCGTTTAATAATAACTATACACTTGTGGTGGTTCCGAAGGTACAGTCGCTATGAGATATATCGGAGCGGCCAAGGTGCTCACAAATGTCTGAACACGACTCTATTATCAAGACGCTAGAGTGCGTGTTCAGATATTTTTGACCACCTTGGCAGCTCCGATATAAACATTCCGACGTAAACATTGTCGCGGCTTGTTTATTCGCATTATAAAATGCTTTTAAAAAAAGGTCCTTTATGCGGACGAACAAATCTGAGTTTAGTCAGGCTCAATGGTTTTATGCTTATGTGTCAGTCCATTTCTGATTGTACAGTCGCCATCAGATATATCCTCTAGCCGCCTAGAGACCTATAAAAAGGTCTCCTGTTCCATTCTAATTTGAACTTTGTGTTGACACATTAAATTTCATTTTGCTTGGCAAGGTTTGATGTGTGAGGAGTTATATTTTGTGCATGTCTCTAATAATGTAAGTATAAATAGGTAACGCTTGTCTGAATAAAAGTCAGTCTTTACGCAATACTCGTGTTGTTTACTTGCTGCCCTACTTCCCGCTCCACATGGCGATCCTGCCACGTGCGGTGTCGGGTTCTGAAGTCGGAAGTGCAACCGCGCACTTTATATGAACAAAGTGGATACAATTTAATACCATTTATTTCTTATTCGACATGCACAAAATATAACTCCTCACAGATGCATGGGCGGCTAGAGGATATATCTGATGGCGACTGTACAATCAGAAATGGACTGACACATAAGCATAAAACCATTCAGCCTGACTAAACTCAGATTTGTTCGTCCGCACAAAGGACCTTTTTTTAAAAGCATTTTATAATGTGAGTAAACAAGCCGCGACAATGTTTACGTTAAAATGTCGTCACAAACTTTTCGCCTTATCGCAGTGTGTAAATTTGCCCGTCCCCTTTGTTAAACTTGGTTATATCCTGGCAACATTACTTAGCCGCGCTTATGTCGTCCCTAGGCCTTTGAACAAATGATTTATTGACTCGTCGGGCCGTGTTTACCCGTACTTTGGAAAGTTTGCCTATAACCGCCATAAAAATGCTTGCCGGGCATATTAAATATCTGTACCGGAAATCTTATATGACACGTGTGTGCCCACAGAAAATATTAAGTGCCTACACAATTTTGTTTTTAAAATTAGATATTTTTCGCTCTAATGGAAATGGTAGCAAAAGTCCATTTATAATTTTATACATTGGGAACAACATACATTATTGTATTATTATGACCACAATCAATATGTCTCTCAAATAAATAATATTTTAATATATCTACGTGAGGTTTATTACAATCGTTTATTACGACCAATATTTTGTTTAATTAGAATTTTGGTAAATCAGGGTTCAGTGACAATATCCCTTCCTAGATGGCAAAGTGTTTGTTTTTCTTTAAATGTATTATATGTTTTTTTATTCTTATGCGATAGAATTATCAATAAAAGCAGGGCATACAACACATAGTAGATTGAACATAACTTGAGAGTTATTAGATATTCATGAAGTTAACTTATTCCTTAGAAATCGTAGAGAACTTACATTATTGGAAATTCCTTTACTTCGCAAAGTATGCAAACCTTGTATAATGCGGAAGAACTATTTATATTATAAGACCAGTGTAGTACTTTAACTAGACATCCGAAGCTGGCTGTGCCTTGAATAATTTTTGGACCGATTTACTCAATGAATAGAGATAGGTACCTACTAGTGTACCGTGTATAATTTTTTTTGTACATTTAAGTACTGCTTTAAATAATCTTGAATTCTTTTACTTCCTTAATGAAACCCAAGGCTATAATTACAATAGGTAACGTATAAATGTTAATAATAATAAATATTGTGCAAAAATATTGGGTGCCTGTATAAAATGTGTTTGTAAACGATCTAGTTTTAAAGTAGGTACTAGTGTTTTAAATTTTGCGGAAACACTTTTCTATAAAGACAATACAGTCAGAAATAGCTTCACAAAAGTTTGCACCTTTGTATAAAATGATTTGATTATCGAAAAAGAAACATTACTTTCACCACACCAGCTGGTAAAGTCTCTCTTTATTTTCCAAACACTACCTAATATAAAGTTGCATTTTATCCACATAATAAGAGTAGCAAAGAAAATTTTGCGTTGTTTCCTCTTGTTAGTTGGTGGAGTTGAATTTTAATTGATGTTTGCGATGCGATGACTATCACGGTGAGCAATTATAACTGCTTTCGGCTGGATTACCTTAATCTTACCCCAAAGGGGGAAACAGGCGCCTTGTACGCAAACTTCCACAATATTTCAAACTAACGTCCACAAATAGTAAGTTAAGAGCAAGGGATGAATTTAAGCTACAGATGCCACTATGTAAGACCTCTTTACTTAAGAAAACTGTTATGTGATAAGTATTCTTGTGTACAATACGTTGCCGTATGAGAGAAGACAATTACCCGACAAATTATTTACTACCAGATTACACAAAAGGTTAAAAGATAAATGCTTTTATTCTTTAAACGATTTTCTGGATTAACTATTAACTAAATTTATATTATAGTGACTTCAAATGAATTAATAATATCCTTATAATGTATGTAATAATTAAACTACTTGACTTGCATGTTATGTTAATGATTTTATATTAAAGGGTTTTTTTAGCTTTAAGTTTGCATGCCATAATTTGGCTCAACATGTGATACTAAATTAATACACTTGTCATCTGTATGCAATTACCATGTTTAAGCAAATAAATATTTCTATTCTATTCTATTCATGTAGGTATTTACAGCGGACATTGAATAGGCAACTGCGTAAATTCACTCTCTGTGCATCTCACAATGTATTAATCGATTGGTACTAGGGAGAGGTTGCTAGCGAATGTGGCGGTGGTATAGTCTATTCATGTAGTCTATTCGTGGTATAGTATATTAATATTTACTTGCGTACATACTACATTGTATTGAAGTTCTCTGGGAGTATGTTATTCAAAGTAGGTATAATTTTCAAATGGTTTTAGGTAACCCGTCTTTTATTATGATCGTCTTTTCATATCTCTGCACAGCGTGTATCTTTATCGTCATCCAAGGCGAATCGTTCTGTAAATAAGCATTTTCTTGCAGTTGCAGTCGCCGCGAGCACTCGAGCCTGAGGATGGACCCCCGAAGGGCCCGAAACATGTCGCCAATAGCGACTAAAAATTCAAGTGAGTGAAACCGTTGTCGTATAAACAGTTTAAGCATTTTCTGTTAAAGATCCATAATAAAATACCTCCAGCTAGGAATCTCAATTATAATCCTCATCAGTGGACAAAAATGCGATCCAAAAATAATGAATACTACAAGCCCTCGAAAAACCTATGAATGGGGACAAAAAGCCTCATTACTTTTATCCCCCGCTTTCTCTTAATGACGTCATTTTCTCTAGGGGTCAGTTCAGTCACGTCACTTTTATTTTGACGATTCTGATAATTCTGACACTTTATGCCATACTTATTGTAGCGAAATACAGTAAACTGTACCTAGGTAAGGTAAATAATCAGGCGCGAGTAATCCAAACAGACTTTTACATAATAAATTAATAATCAATTAATTTTATTCAGCCCGTATTAAATTATATTTTTCGTAATCACTCTCATAAAAGTAGGTAGGCACCTATCAGTTAATAAAACGTTAAGGAAATAATAATAAAAAAACGGTCAAGTGCGAGTTCGTTTAACTCGCGCACCGAGGCGAGGGTTCCGTATAAACTATCATTTTTAGGGTTCCGTAGCCAAATGGCAAAAAACGGAACCCTTATAGATTCGTCATGTCTGTCTGTCTGTCCGTCTGTCTGTCCGTCTGTCTGTCCGTCCGTATGTCACAGCCACTTTTCTCCGAAACTATAAGAACTATACTGTTGAAACTTGGTAAGTAGATGTATTCTGTGAACCGCATTAAGATTTTCACACAAAAATAGAAAAAAAAAAAACAAAAAATTTTTGGGGTTCCCCATTACTTCGAACTGAAACTCAAAATTTTTTTTTCATCAAACCCATACGTGTGGGGTATCTATGGATAGGTCTTCAAAAATGATATTGAGGTTTCTAATATCATTTTTTTCTAAACTGAATAGTTTGCGCGAGAGACACTTCCAAAGTGGTAAAATGTGTGTCCCCCCCCCCGTAACTTCTAAAATAAGAGAATGATAAAACTAAAAAAAATATATGATGTACATTATCATGTAAACTTCCACCGAAAATTGGTTTGAACGAGATCTAGTAAGTAGTTTTTTTTTTATACGTCATAAATCGCCTAAATACGGAACCCTTCATGGGCGAGTCCGACTCGCACTTGGCCGCTTTTTTCATGTAACTATGTTGACGAAAGTATCATGTATACTAAGCGTAATTGTGTACAGCGCCATCTATTGGAAAATTGGCTATCTAATTTGCACGACATGTATAATAATATGCAGGTATGTTGTCGTTTTTCAGGGATAATTCTTTATCATGTAAACCGATTTCAACAATTGTTGTTGTTGATATAATAAACACCTGCAAAGGGTCTTAAATTGCAAATTAAATTAGAAAATATTTTTTGATTACAAAAAAGTATTTAAGAGGTGTGATTACTTCCAATGTTCGTAACTATTCCAAATTTTAAATTGATTGCTTCAGTAGTTCTCGAGATGTTTAGCGATGTGACAGACAGACGGACAGAGTCACACCATAAGGGTTCCTTATGGTGTGACTCTGTCCGTCTGTCTGTCACACCATACACCTAAGGAACCCTTATGGTGTGACTCTGTCCGTCTGTCTGTCAGTCTCTCTACCTTCTTGGTGCGGAACCCTAAAAAGATCACTAATAGATTTTTTCCTACATCGTGCAAGGTTGACATTCCGTGAGGTTGAAGATTCGGGATCTGATTTACATATTGCGTGGGGGTGTTACCTGCGTTGCATTTAATGAGGTACGGAAATTGGAAGGGTCGACTGAGTAACATTTTTTTACGACAGGTACTCGTATTTTTACGTAATATTTTAAGTAGAAATATGGAGGTGGAGAAGCGCTGGTAGCCTAACGGTAAGAGCATGCGACTTGCAATCCGGAGGTCGCGGGTTCAAACCCCGGCTCGTACCAATAAGATTTTTGGAACTAATGTACGAAATATCATTTGATATTTACCAGTCGCTTTTCGGTGAAGGAAAACATCGTGAGAAAACCGGACTAATCCCAATAAGGCCTAGTTTCCCCCCTGGGTTGGAAGGTCAGATGACAGTCGCTTTCATAAAAACTAGTGCCTACGCCAATTCCTGGGATTAGTTGTCAAGCGGACCCCAGGCTCCCATGAGCCGTGGCAAAATGACGGGACAACGCGAGGAAAATGATGATGATGATGGAGGTGAGACTAAGAAACAAAACTTACTCAATGATTATATTATGTTTTGCGACGAAAAGAAAACTGGTAATTATAATTAGATTATCAGTATTTATCACTGGTAATATAACAAAATATGAGATGAAATACTTGGATGGACTTTAAATATAAATACGGCTGGACTTGGGGCTCACTAAGAATCTCCACAATCGGTAATGCTCTGCTCTCATCCACCAGTCTCTGTCTGCGGTCATAAGTGACGTTTGTGGCTGCATTACTACCACAATTAGAACGTTCAACCCGTCACTCATTTTATCAAGGAAATTGACAAACAGTTCTCGATTCAAGGTCGCGTCAGTGTCAACTGCACCTGTATTACTATTGCGGCGTCGTTCTTGTCGCCGCTGTATCTGTCAATTTCCTTCATGAAAAGAGTAACGTTCGCCGCCGCATTAAGGATGACTCACGTTAGACCAGGCCGTGTCCGGGCCGGAGCTTCCGGCGCTTCGTTTTCTATGGAAAGTATCACGTGATCACCTGTCATCTGTCATAGAAAAGTAAGCGCCGAAAGCTCCGGCCCGGACACGGCCCGATCGGCCCGGTCTAACGTGAGTCATCCTTTACTCTTGCCGCGATTACGACTTTCATTCCGTCACTCATTTTATCACGGAAATCAACAGATACAGCGGCGACAACAACGACGCAACAGTAATGCAGCTGCAGTTGACATGTTAACCTTTTAGACGCCGTGTCAAACACAAAAGCTGTCACGCTGACGCCACGTCACCGAAGTGTCAAAACTGTAATTGAACTTTATGCATATGCACGTAGGTCTATGTTGCTCTGTGATATGTGACCGATTAATCGGTCTTTGGCGTTGAACCTACGGTGCGGATATATCGGTCATAGGCGTCCAATAGGTTAATGCCGCCACAGCTGCAGTTGCCAATCAAATGTCACCTTTAAGTACCTAGGTAGATCATAGGTCCAACTTGTTGGGGCCTATTTGTTTATGAGAGCTCATTAAAGTTCATGTTGCTAAGTTTTACTTGTTCAGCTCGGCGAATGAGTCCTGACTCGCACCTGCCCTTTATCAGTATATCATTTCAAAGGCAGGCAGTTTGTTGTAAATTACAAAGCGAGACTTAAATGCGTTGCGTCCTTGACATTTACAGGCGTTTGCCAACTCCGAGGGAAAATCTTAGGGTCTAATGTTGATGAATAATCTAGCATGTGTACAAAATAGTCCATAGGCCGTGATAGGGTCATGCTACGCAACATTAGGTTTTTGCGTCCCTTAGAAATTTGAGAAGGTTCGGTGTCTCTCTTTTCTTGGCTTTTACTAAGGGCTAAGGGTGAGTTAAATGAAACCAAATGTGTTTTCGGGTATACCTAATGGTAAAAATAATGACCTGCATGTTTGAAGTTGCGAAGTAAATAATAAAGCAGATTTTTTTGTTAAATTAGGCCCGTACGTCGTTATTAATATTTGGAAATTTCTAGTGATTTATAAAGTTGTTTATGTAATTTTACCCATTGAGAAACTTATTAACGATGTCAGTTTAATAGTTATTTGTACAACAAGAGATCAAAGTTTGATATTTCTTCGAGTGCTTATTTTGAGTCCCGTACAAGCGAAAGATTCTATACTGCCCTGCTAAGCCGAAAAGCGCTATCTCAAAACAAAATTCATTGCTAACTTATACTTTAGTTTCTATAGCTGAGAAATCCATTTTCAAAATCATTTGTTTTTGAGATAGCGCTACTTGGCTTAGGAGGGCAGAATAATAGATTCACGAGCGTAGCGAGTGAATCTAATTTAGAATCTTGAGCGTAGTAAGGGACTCAAAAGCGCACGAGATGTAAATAACTTTGATCTCGTGTAGTACACAACATTTTTCACCTGAGCAGTGAGAACATACCTATTAGACAACTTGAAAAATAAATGTAATCCTTCTTCATCACGTAATACCTGCACTCATGTTTTCTTAAGATATACAAACGATTAAGTTTAATTACCGCAACGGAACACAAAAACAAAACGTAATAATAAATTTCAGTAAAATAAGATGGAAATAACAAACATCAACTGACACTTCAATCGACAACTTTTTTTTTGTAAAAAAAATCTTTGTAATATACGGTCCGAATTGCGGATACGTATTTGTCAACTATGGTAGAAATTCTTAAAAGTAAAATAATTAATTTTGCGTGATGATCTGTGTATTTTTTGAGTTCATTATTTTAATTGTACAATAAAATACCTAAAATATAGTATTTTATCAGTTTTTATCAAATCTTAAACTTTATTTTTAGTAATTAATTATTAAGAATTCATACTCGTACGTGGTTTGGAACGATGCGGTCTGAAGTTTTTCGGGGGTCTATTATAAACCGTGAATATACCGTTGAATGTCGTTTTAACTTTTTTTGTCTATTTCTTTTTGTTAACAGTGTGAAAGGGACAGAGATAATGGAACCCAAGTATTTCGAACTTGTATTAGACCCCGCATGTTGAAATGACATTTGACTATAAAGGTCACTTGAATGTCATTTTGTCTCACTCAGTGAGCAAAATCGTATTTTGCTAATGTTTAAAACTACGCAAAGGATTTTGATGCGGTTTTTTTAAATAGATAGAGTAATTCAAGAGGAAGGTTTATGTATAATTTGTTAACCCGTGCGAAGCCGGGGCGGGTTGCTAGTAATAATACAAATAGATAGTCTGAATTGTATACCACAAATACTTATTAAAAGAAAACAAGGATAGAAGTACCTAATTACAAGGCAGCACATTTAAGTATCATTTAAGAGAGATAGAGAGAAAAATTAATTAAAAGTATCCTTTAAAGGCTTTTTTTGCACAAGTGTCCGTACGTATGCATCTTTCCAAAAATGTTCTACCTCTTCCCTACTACTACAATACAGTCAAAAATCCAGATGGACCTTTTATGGTTTTTATTTTGAGTTGTGGCCATAATCCAAACTACACTTAAACTACTTTTAGAGTTGCGTCGTCGTAAAATAAAAGTTAATGTGATCCTAATTACAATGAATCCGTTCAAATATAAACGAAATTAATAAAATCTAATCGTATTACAACAGTAAGCGTGAACATAATTAATTTATTTATGTATTCGTTCAGACCTCTAGATCTAAGCATATATAGGGACAGACAGACAGCGGGAAGCGACTTTGTTTTATACTATTTAATGATTAACGTAAACAACATTAAAAGACGATTATTTTAGTTTGATTACTCAACTCTTAAGTCATGTTACTACAAACTAAGTCAACCCAATTACCCAACTCCCACGGCAAGCATAAATAGATAAATAACCCCTGTACATTAATTCAATATTAACCAAATTACCCCAACAAACCTACGTACGTAATTCCGACAGTGAAATCCCAAATGGGTATTCAAAGTAATTTAGATATAGGCAAGAGCACTGGAGAGATACATAGTTGTCTTTTACGAGGCAGAAATCGGGTCATTAGACTGTGTTCTAAGCCTTTCCGGAAGCGTCTTCTGATAAGGGTCCATTGGCTTAATGACATTTATATTTCGTAGATTTCCTGAAGCACTTGGAGCATGTAACATTGGAAAATGTATGGCTAACTAATGAGCTTTGAGTGTAGAGTGACTAGATGGCGTACATTTATAATATTGGTACTTAGGAAAAAATCGAATATGGAAAAAAAGTATTTCATGCGGAAGATCAGTAATTTTGATGTAAGTGTACGAGTCCCGAGATATCTTTAACTAGGTACAAATGCTTACTTGATCACGTGCCTATATCAAATGACGTTTGTATAATACATAATACATTAGAGTTAAAAACTATGTCTCTGGATTTTGACCCTTTTCATCAGGTCTCTTGCATGCTGCATGCGTAATTTCTCTGGTCGTAGAATTAAGCTTAAATATGTCCTAGCTGTTATACTTATTGCGCCGGGACTCCATGATGCGAGTCTGAGTTTTTCACTGGATATTATGTTCGAACAATGTTTTTTTTCTCCAGCGTCGCTCTTAGGAATGGCGTAGCAAGTATCTCGTTGCCGGCATTCTCCATAGCACCGTCGCTTAAGGGGGATGCCCTAGCAAAACACTTTTTTTATTTTTATTGTACAAGAAGTTTTTGAGTATTTGGTGGAAGTTTTACGGCCGGTTGACACAGTGTGGCTGTGTGTGTGCCTGCATTCTCTGGCATCCAATGATGATGGCCCGACCCCTGGGTCTAGTAATTAGCGCACTAACTAGACACAGTTCGTTGCTCTAAAAAAATAAAGATTTTCCGGGGCTATAATATGTTCGTCTATAACGAAATCTCAATTTGATTCGGCCAATATCAAAGAACCAAAACAGCGGTTAGACCAGGAACTCAAACTTTGTTACTCTACATCGCTTACCAATTCATAACAAAAGTTAAGTTGTGGTTTGAAAACGGTTCGTTCCTTTTTGCGGTGGTCCGAAAAATTCGACGAATATTTTAATATAAAGTTTTGACCGCAAAACATTGTTATTGCAAAACCGTTACTATTCGCCCTTTTCGTTCCAAACTGTTGCGGTGAATCGGTGAATTTAAATAAATCTGAATTTAAATAAAGCCAAGACGAGCAAAGCGAAGCGCATTTACAGAAAACATTTCGTAATTACAAAACGCCTCATTACTTATATAGTCTTTGAAATCCAATTGCTGACTAAAAAAAAACCTTTCTTTAATAAATTCGTTTTTAGAGTTCCGTAGCCAAAATGGCAAACACGGAACCCTTATAGTTTCGTCGTGTTATGTCCGTCTGTCTGTCAGTGTGTCATAGCCATGTTACTAGAATACTATAAACTATATTTTAATAAAATTTTAAACACATTTTAATGTATATTTGTGCCGCTACTTAGTTTAAAAAATAAAGTTAAAATTTTTAAGGGGCACTCCAAACACGTAAAGCACGTAAATTTATAAACATTTCAACATCATTCATTTGTTCATCATCATCATTCATTTCATTTGTTTTTATTTGTCTCTTCCTCTCTTAGTAATCATCTTTCTATTTGATGTACTTAGCATCTAGTGTTAGTAAGTTAATAATTGTATTTAGTACCTTAAGAGTAGTTAAGTGTAGTATACATATTTCTATTGTTCATGTCTTGGTGAGAGCTGGTAAGGAAATAAGTGAATGTCCTTAATTTGTTGTTGTAAACTTATCTCCTGTTCACTTATTTCTCACTTATTGTTAACTTATTTCTGTTTGCTTTCCAAATAAATAAAATAAAACATGTGCACATCATGTCATAATTAGGTCATAAAAATAACTGTATGGTTTAAAAAAAACCACATCCTCTAACTTTTATTTATTGTGTCTAGAGCAGGTACTATTAAAGTTTCAAAGAAAATTGTACTTACTTGTAATTATTTTTTCTAACGTTTGTACGTTTGTAAATATAGGTTGTATGCCTGAGATGGGAATATTCTTTAAATATTCCAGCAGCATCATACATTGTGCCTAATTTCTCGACATTATCAGTCAGCTTCTGTCCCTAAAGGCTCCAGACGCCTTGTACCTGAATAAATTAATGTCACATTAAAGCTGCTGGCAATATATTTACACTCGCAGGTTCTAATTTATCTTTTATTGTAGCTTATAAAATAGACTTGATAAAAAAGTAAAAAAAAAGATTCTTAATACAGATAACACAGAGTACGGTAACGATTATCGAGTACATTTAATTTTTACAGTCACTGATGGCAAAATACTAAAATCAAAAGCAATTAGATCGTTTCAGATACTTGGGTATAAATAATACGCGCGGAATTAGTGTAAATGGCCAACGGCCGCTTTCTATCACCGCACCGCTCGCCATCGGCAGGGTGTTCATCCACACACCCTAGAACCTAAATGGTCATGTACTATGAGGTTTAAGAGGAATTTCCTCCCGCGGACGCTCCAGCTGTGGAATGAGCTCCCTTCCGAGGTTTTACCGAGGGTCTACAGTATGGGGTTCTTCAAAAAAGGAGTGTACAGGTTTTTAAAAAGGTCGGCAACGCGCATGTAACACCTCTGGAGTTGCAGGCGTCCATAGGTTACGGTGACTGCTTACCATCAGATGGCCCGTATGCTTGTTTGCCACCGATGTGGTATAAAATGGCGATTTTTTCTGACCCCATTACATCGTATGCATGTGTTGAAATTGAATACTTACCCTCGTACATTTCTGACACATTTCTCGCTTCATCAAGACATCATCAATCTTTTCTTCGCGAGGGCTCCGGGCGTGCACGGAAGTGAGTACATATTTATATCAACTCTACTTGTAAGTATGATTTACATACACATAATCAGGTGCCTCTCCTATTATAAGTACGAAATAGTAGCTAAAAAAATCACATTTAGATGCTTTGTTCCGATTGTTTAGATTTAAAAACTCTAGAGTTTATATACATATTATGGTATTACCTTAAGTTTTGTAAAGTATTGCATATATGTAAAACTACGAAACTAATATCAATATTTAAGTATCTTAAAATACAGAAATCTGGTACCTATCCCCTTTAAATTTTCAGTTGTATTATTTAATTACGGTTTTACAACATTTAATGCTATTCAATGTTTGCAATTACGGGAAATGTAAAAATACATAAAACACTAGGTAGCTAAACAAATATATCGTTTGGTTAAGTTACTACGTTTTTTGGCAACTTAGTGCTGTACAAACTATAACCTCATTTTCCATTCATCGTTGGCGCCTTACTTGCAATGAAAAGACCAACCCTTAGTAAACGCACTACGTATTTAACTGCGTCTAGAAGGTACTTAATGAATCCCAAAACCCTCGTTTCACGCTCTTTATGTTTCATCATTTGTTGCGTGATACACTACCACATTTTTTATCTGCCACGTATCGGGACCCCCTTTCATAACTCTTTAGAAAATGTTTAGGTACGACAAGATGCCGTTATTCATGTCGGAGGCAGATCGTAAAATCGGCCATATCGAGATATTCCTAGGCATACCATGAAACGCCGCCATTTCATGATCTGACTAGCGACTACCAGCCATATCGTTCAAACATCAACGTTTGACGATTTGCCTAGCGACGTTTAGGCATATCAAATAGTAGGGTGTGATATTCCTAGGCATATCATGAAACGCCGGCATTTCATGATCTGCCTAGCGCGACCATCAGCCATATCGTGGAAACTCAAGGGGTGATATTCCTAGGCAGATCATGAAACGCCGGCATTTCATGATCTGCCTAGCGACGACCAGCCATATCGTGCAAACCTCAAGGGGTGATATTCCTAGGCAAATCATGAAACGCCGGCATTTCATGATCTGCCTAGCGACGACCAGCCATATCGTGCAAACCTAAAGGGGTGATATTCCTAGGCAGGTCATGAAACGCCGGCAAGTCATGATCTGCCTAGCGCGACCACCAGCCATATCGTGCAAACCTCAATGGGTGATATTCCTAGGCAGATCATGAAACGCCGGCATTTCATGATTTGCCTAGCGACGACCAGCCATATCGTGCAAACCTCAAGGGGTGATATTCCTAGGCAGATCATGAAACGCCGGCATTTCATGATCTGCCTAGCGACGACTAGCCATATCGTGCAAACCTCAAGGGGTGATATTCCTAGGCAGATCATGAAACGCCGGCATTTCATGATCTGCCTAGCGACGACCAGCTATATCGTGCAAACCTCAAGGGGTGATATTCCTAGGCAGATCATGAAACGCCGGCATTTCATGATCTGCCTAGCGACGACTAGCCATATCGTGCAAGTCTCAAGGGGTGATATTCCTAGGCAGATCATGAAACGCCGGCATTTCGTGATCTGCCTAAAGACGACCAGCTATATCGTGAAAACCTCAAGGGGTGATATTCCTAGGCAGATCATGAAACGCCGGCATTTCATGATCTGCCTAGCGACCACCAGCCATATCGTGCAATCCTCAAGGGGTGATATTCCTAGGCAGATCATGAAATGCCGGCATTTCATGATCTGCCTAGCGCGACCATCAGCCATATCGTGCAAACCTCAATGGGTGATATTCCTAGGCAGATCATAAAACGCCGGCATTTCATGATCTGCCTAGCGACGACCAGCCATATCGTGCAAACCTCAAGGGGTGATATTCCTAGGCAGATCATGAAACGCCGGCATTTCATGATCTGCTTAGCGACCACCAGCCATATCGTGCAAACCTCAAGGGGTGATATTCCTAGGCAGATCATGAAACGCCGGCATTTCATGATCTGCCTAGCGCGACCATCAGCCATATCGTGCAAACCTCAATGGGTGATATTCCTAGGCAGATCATAAAACGCCGGCATTTCATGATCTGCCTAGCGACGACCAGCCATATCGTGAAAACCTCAAGGGGTGATATTCCTAGGCAGATCATGAAACGCCGGCATTTCATGATCTGCTTAGCGACCACCAGCCATATCGTGCAAACCTCAAGGGGTGATATTCCTAGGCAGATCATGAAACGCCGGCATTTCATGATCTGCCTAGCGCGACCATCAGCCATATCGTGCAAACCTCAAGGGGTGATATTCCTAGGCAGATCATGAAATGCCGGCATTTCATGATCTGCCTAGCGCGACCATCAGCCATATCGTGCAAACCTCAATGGGTGATATTCCTAGGCAGATCATGAAACGCCGGCATTTCATGATCTGCTTAGCGACCACCAGCCATATCGTGCAAACCTCAAGGGGTGATATTCCTAGGCAGATCATGAAACGCCGGCATTTCATGATTTGCCTAGCGCGACCATCAGCCATATCGTGCAAACCTCAATGGGTGATATTCCTAGGCAGATCATGAAGCGCCGGCATTTCATGATCTGCCTAGCGACGACCAGCCATATCGTGCAAACCTCAAGGGGTGATATTCCTAGGCAGATCATGAAACGCCGGCATTTCATGATCCGCCTAGCGCGACCACCAGCCATATCGTGCAAACCTCAATGGGTGATATTCCTAGGCAGATCATGAAACGCCGGCATTTCATGATCTGCTTAGCGACCACCAGCCATATCGTGCAAACCTCAAGGAGTGATATTCCTAGGCAGATCATGAAACGCCGGCATTTCATGATCTGCCTAGCGCGACCATCAGCCATATCGTGCAAACCTCAATGGGTGATATTCCTAGGCAGATCATAAAACGCCGGCATTTCATGATCTGCCTAGCGACGACCAGCCATATCGTGAAAACCACAAGGGGTGATATTCCTAGGCAGATCATGAAACGCCGGCATTTCATGATCTGCTTAGCGACCACCAGCCATATCGTGCAAACCTCAAGGGGTGATATTCCTAGGCAGATCATGAAACGCCGGCATTTCATGATTTGCCTAGCGCGACCATCAGCCATATCGTGCAAACCTCAATGGGTGATATTCATAGGCAGATCATGAAGCGCCGGCATTTCATGATCTGCCTAGCGACGACCAGCCATATCGTGCAAACCTCAAGGGGTGATATTCCTAGGCAGATCATGAAACGCCGGCATTTCATGATCCGCCTAGCGCGACCACCAGCCATATCGTGCAAACCTCAATGGGTGATATTCCTAGGCAGATCATGAAACGCCGGCATTTCATGATCTGCCTAGCGACCACCAGCCATATCGAGCAAACCTCAAGGCTCAAAAGGAACGTAAACTTGTATTAAAAGGTAAGATCTGGCAACACTGGACTCGGACGCAGCGCCATATAGAATGCAGCGCCACCAGTGGCAAAAAATGCAATTATTTTACGATGCGATCGGTATGAATGAAGCTAGGAATTCGACGAATACATTGCTCCCATCGATCTGCCGAATCTTTTATAAGACAGATCGTGATATGCCTGAGTTAATTTTAGTCAGATCATGAAATGGCGGCGTTTCATGATATGCCTAGGAATATCTCATCAATTATTTTACGATGCGCCCGGTATGAAGCTAGGAATATCAACGAATACATTGGTCTGACCGATCTGCCGCCTCTTTTATAAGGCAGATCGTGATACGCCTGGGATAAACTTAGTCAGATCATGAAATGGCGGCGTTTCATGATATGCCTAGGAATATCTCGATATGCCCGATATTACGATCTGCCGCCGACATTCATATCACGAAGAACTTTTTTATCAATATCTGAAAGGGATGATTAGTTAAAGTTGGACTTGTAACAAGAGAACCTTTGTCTCTTGAAATCTTTTGGTCCAGTTCTCATGAAATACGAATATAATAATAAGTTATGTTTCAGTATGCAAATACTTATTTATCCCGCCGGAAGGTTAGCTTCTCGGCTAAGAATGTGTTTTTTTCGTATCGGTATCGGCAAGTATATTTATTTCACGTTGTTAGATTATTTATTACACTTTATTTATTATCGTACATATTTACCAATACTTATTTTAAATACAAATAAAACAAGTATTTGTACCAAATGCTAAAATAAGTTAAATATAGAATTTGTACTATGTTTTTTTGGATGCAGGAAAGCATAGTAGGTAAACTTATGTTCACAGTAAAATTATACTTTTGTTAAATCGAATAAATAATTTTGCGGTAAATTTACCGATTAATAAAATCAGTGATGAATGAGATAAAACCAGAACTGACAGGTTTCTCATAAAAGACGGTGAAAGGTTTAATATTATTGGACATCTTCATTGTTCTACAATCCCCCTTAGCCCCTTTCTTTCCAGAATTAGCGTAAAAATATTAAAGGAATAAAGTTTTCTCTAGTGAGATCTCACGGAAGATTTTAAACCAATTGTGACACTGACAGGCCTTCATTCGACATGCTAAATAGACATAGAATAGGGATGATGACACATGTTGAATTTTATAACAAAATCTAGTAAAATAGATAGCAAACGAGCAAATTATCACAATAATGTGGATATTAAACTAAAATATTGAAAAATTACAAAAATACAGGACCTGAAAGTTTCAAAATTTAAGTTTTTTTTAACTTCCAAAAACGATAAAAGTAAGGGTACCATTCGATTCCTTACATTTCACCCAAAAAAATATTGTACAGCAACTATATACATAAACGCAATATTTCACCGACAAAAACGCAATTTTCTTGTTTTGTCCATACTACAAGATGGGCGATGACGTCACGGCCCCTGGCCGTTTTGTATAGGGCGTTTCGCGAGTGAAGTGCGACTGTCGGCCTTTGACTACAATTTCTGACTTTTGTGTTACTTTAATGCAATGGGTCCCATATAGACATTTGATCCTAAAAACAAACCCGATCGATTGATACCATAAATGAAAATTAGTCATGTAGCCTATTATGGAGGGTAGAGGTAAGGAGAACAATCTATGTGTATAAAAAGTGTCCATCAAAAAACGCGCCACAATACATCGCAAACAATTTTTTTACTTTGATTAAAATAGTTCAAATCACTGACAGCGCACTTCACTCAAATCACGTCTAAGTCCATGTCATGTCCTTGGGCTACCCTAGCGCCACAGGAGAGAGACAGAATCATGTCTTTATCTTATCTTATCTTATCTTTCTATCTCTGAGAAAACGCGCATTTTTGAGTTTTTATAAGTTTTCCGAGCAAAGCTAGGTCTCCCAGATATTAATTAGTATATATTTTGCCATCATGCCATCACTAGACTTTTTTATCTATGGGTTTGGCCACCACCTTGTATTTTATGACGTGTATGTCAGGTTTAAAGGTTAACTAACCTTTTAGGGTTTAAGGTTAGTTAATTGCAAATAGTAAAAATATACAGCGTTTTTTTAATATTATTGAATTATTTCCGAAGAGAAAACTAATATTTAAACAAAATAATTCTTAAATACGGTTTCATTTTTGACTTTCGTCGGCCATATGTAGGTATTGTAATTTTTTTACAGGTTAGTCACCGAAGGCCCATCCGTCATTCAGCCACGGTTGAAAATCAAGTAAAAATGTTTCAAACTGCTTTTAAATAATCTGATTTAATATTTTTACACTTAAACAAAAAAATAATGTATTAACCGTCAGTATATTTTAAAATGAAACTCTAAGTATACCTTTTGACTTTACATATTAGGTATAAACTTTGTGGAAAGTTTAACTGTCTACCTAATGCGTTACGGTACTCACGATCTTGCAATTTGATAGAGCCATAGAGCCCACTGGAATACAGGCAGACAGATGGACGGGCAGCGTATGTATACGACATTGTGTCAATTATACTCTTGTATGTATTATTGAAACTTTACAGCGACTAAATATGACAAATAAACATGTAATTAACTATTGACACTCAGCTCAACTGTCCAACAGACCCATTTCTGCACTAATGCAGCAAACAAAATTTATCTAGATGTTAACTAAGCTGGGCTGTGGACGTTAACAAAACTATTTACAGTGGTAGATAAGGCTCTTGTTTATAGCGGAAGTGTTTAGCGGCGCTCGTCTGGCGACGTCTGTTTCTGCGACACACTACTATTTGCATTACTTAACTTAAAGTTACTCCTAGAGATTGCATGTGTAAATATATTTTTAGGGTAATGTACCTCAAACAGATAAAATGGAACCCGTAGATTTATACGTCTGTATAAATCTACGGGCCAATTGAATTGAAATAAAGTTGTAAGTCTGTGAACCAAAGACTGACATGTAAAAGTGTATAAATGACCTAATTTTACTTATAAACATGCAGATGCATGTCACTATTAGGGCTGCATGTTAGAAAAACAAACAATATCAAACTATATCTTATGATAATTATATCAAATGAAAGCTCTCGCTGTGAAAATCTGATGTATGGGTTAATTTAAACACATATTATTGTAAAATATGTAAGCAGAGTATATTCAGCACAAGAGTAAAAACAAGAACAAGAATAGAAAGATAACAAGCACGTCAATATCATTTTGATATGTCATATGCCGTCGGCCAGGATTACAGTAAGTAGGTTACTATCCTACAGATATGAAACCTCTAACACGCCCTCTTAATCTTGGACGACTTCCATCAAGTCCTGAACAAAAGACTCGTGTTTACAATATGGCAATGCCTTCGTAAGTATATCAGCAGTCATCTGCTCAGTAGGCATATATGACAACTCTATGACGTTATTCTCAATAGTCTCACGAATATAGTGATATCTAACGTCCACATGTTTAGATCGTTTGTGGAAAACTGGATTAGTAGCCAGCTTAGCAGCAGACTGGTTATCACTATACAAAGTAACAGTATTACTACGACCTGTCAACTCAGCAAGAATCGCACGGACGTATACCGCCTCTTTAGCAGCTTCAGACAAAGCTACATACTCCGCCTCGGTAGACGACTGTGAGATACAAGATTGCTTGTAACAACCCCAGGAAATGACATTCTTACCTAGCTTAAATAAATACCCCGTGTATGATTTACGATCTGCCCCGTTAGCCCAATCAGCGTCAGTAAATCCGAAAACACGAAATTTATCATTAACATCACTTTTCCTGTACACAAGACCTAAATTCATTGTACCTTTCAAATAACGTAATACACGTTTGGCCGCAGAAAAATGTTCAGCTGTGAAACGATTATTAAACTGACTAAGAAAACTGGCAGCAAATGAAATGTCAGGTCTAGTGGTCACAGACAAGTACATCAGGCAACCTATTAACTCCTGATATGGTAGATTACTATCGTGGGTAACATTATCAGAAAACTTCAGACCTAAGTCTAAGGGCGTCTTTGCGACTTTACAGTCTTTCATACCGAACCGTTCGAGCATCTTTTCGATATAGTTTTTCTGACTCAGCTTCAGCTCACTACTAGTGCGATCTACTTTAATGCCTAGCATATGTTTAACTTCACCTAAGTCTTTTATAGTGAAGTGAGACTTCAGTGACATTTTCAGCTTATTTGCAAGCTCGTCACAATCGTAAAATACGAAAAAGTCGTCTACATAAAGTGCGATAATAATGGTTCGCTTACCCACACGGCGACTGAAGATACAGCTCTCGTACTTGCTCTGCGTGAACTTCTCTGCGTGTAAAACTTCCTTTACCTTATCGTACCAGGCGCGGGACGCCTGCTTTAACCCATACACAGCTTTCTTGAGTCTATAGACTTTATGCTCATTGCCTTGTTTGATGAATCCTTCCGGCTGTGACATATAAATCTCTTCACTCAAATTGCCATTCAGGAAGGCAGTTTTAACGTCAAGGTGATCAATCTTCAGATCTAAGTCGACCGCAAGAGACAGCAATATTCTCAACGAACTATGTCGAACAACAGGAGAATACGTATCCATATAGTCAATTCCGAACTTCTGGGTAAACCCTTTCGCAACCAATCGTGCTCTATAACACGCTATTTTTCCATTAGCGTCGCGTTTTATTTTGAATAGCCACCGGTTCTTCACAATATTTTTGCCCGCCGGTCTATCAACAAGCTCCCAAGCCTCATGCTTATTAAATGAATCGATCTCATCCTGCATAGCTTGTCGCCACAGCTTGCTATCACTCGACTGCAAAGCCTCCTTGACAGTTGTCGGCTCACATGCCTCTACATCGAGTGCCGACGTAACATTACATCTCGGTAATCTGGGTCGTAAATTATAGGCTGGTCCGTCACCATGCGGCTCCCTTGAAGCACCGCCTGTATCAGTAGATGAACTCGGCATCTGCGCGTCCGCCTCAAACCAAACATCAGGTACTGCTGGCCTCTCCGCCTCAACCTGAACCTCTACATTTGGTAGCACTGGCATCTCCGCCTCAAGCTCAATCACAGGCTGATCTTCCA